>NC_090667.1:29389985-29695985 GCF_013368605.1 Nyctibius grandis
ACAGTAATATATCAGAACAAGATTTTTTTAGATGTTTTCTGTGGATTTCTTTTTGTGGTGATTGAAATAAGACCCATGTCCTAAAGCTATTATTGTAGCAACATGGATTTTCTGGCTGCATTACTTGTTCACAGATGGTTAGCCTTTGACATGGCAATGAGATTGTTCACTTCTGCAAGATGTTAGCAGAGATCAATAAGAAAACTGTCTTACAGACAGAACACCTGTTTGTCAACCAAGCCTGCCTTAAAGGTATTTCTGATATTACATTTTTGTTTGTTCAGTGGAAAACCAGTAGTTTCCTTGGCTGCAGTGTTAAATTCCCTCATAGTTAGTGAGCAGTTTGATCATGGTAAGGAGAAGACTCCTTTGGGAAAAGAGGAAAACGCGTATCTTCCCAGTGCTGGCTATCTTAGCAGATTGGGCTTAAAGCTCTGTTCCCCTTACTCCATTTTGGGCCACAGAGCTATTGCAAATGCTAGTTTAGTTTTCTGCCAAGCGAAAAATTACATTCATCCTTTGAGTTTAGAATAAATATTTGGGGACTGCTCTATTCAGGTTGTGGTTCGTAGCAAACAGAGCCTCTGCCCATTTGCCAGTGATACTAAAATATGTGTTACGACAGATGTCACTGAAGTCCAAGACTCATAATAAAAAGGATCAGAAAAATCTGAAGGCCTGGGAGATAATGTGAGTGGAACTAGAAAAATGTGAACTAATATATCTGGGGAAAAGAAGTATTCAAGTATTAATGCTGGAAAATTGCTACCTGCTGCAGTGGGGTTGAAAAAAATAAGAAAGTGTTAGCATTTTCTCAAACAACAGGAGGTTATAGTCTCTTTGCTTGTTGAGAACACTGCTGGAAAGCACAGAGCACTATGTCAATTAGATATGGCATTCCTCTTCCACTCAGACTATTGGCTAGTTTTTCTATTACATACCCTCTATTTCTATCTGTCCCTTGTTTTTCATTCCTTGTCTATCTCCGTAGTGCCTACATGCCTAAGCACAGATAAATGTCTGTGTATCTGTAAATGCCTGTGTATCTGATAGTTTATACACTGATTCTCAAATATTTTTGAACCTTAATTAACTTGTGTTGGTTGTCTATGTTTAGTTAGCAGTACCGAAGAGCAGACTAGAGATAAATGCTGGGTTGGGAAAACATGACAGATTTCCTCTATGAAATGGAGATAATAATACTCATCAACTTAAGAGCACAGAATTTCTATCACTGTTAATAATAATGTTATTGTTATATAGTGGCATCTTAAAATAAGTATCAGTGATGTCAACAATGCAGAGAAGAGCTGTAGACATAATTAAGGTGATGGAGGCAGGCTTATGAAGAAACATGAAGAGAAGCAGCAAATGCACAGCTTGGCTAAGTGGTGATAATGATGATGAGGGATGTGATGGCCATCTAAAACATATCTGACATCTGTAAACATAGAATAGGGAATAGTTGTGTTCAGTTGGTCATAGCATTACAATTAGGGTTAATGAGGAAAACCGAGCGAAAGAAAACACAGAACATTTTTTTGCTGTTCAGCCCAATGGTAGACCACATTAAACAATAAAACGGTATCTTCAGAAGATCTCCTGTTGCACCAGCAGAAGCCCAATTGCTTAAATAATGTGAAAATAAATTGAGCAAGATGCTCAGGAGTGTGCAGAGGGAAACATTTTGATAATGGGAAAGGATGGGGCAAGATGACCTCTTCTTCTTCTAATTTCCAACACTCTATTAGAAAGAGTTGGAAGAGATGCCCTATTTCTAGTTCGCAGGCATTTCTTATGTTTTTATTTGTAAAGAGAACATTATATGCAACATTATCCAAAACTTTCAAGATTGGAAATTCAGGTAGCTGAACTGAGGGTTCAGAGCATTAGGGTGGTTTCTCTGGTGGGGCTCACCCTGCATGCACATGAAACCCATGGGATGGCAATTAAACCTGAGCTATCTGAAGCAAAACATTTGGGGTTGAATAAAATGGTGTTTTTCCAACTAGCTCGAAAGCGGACAAAGCTGGACATGCATCAGGACAAGTCTGAGAAGAATCGAGGGAAGGAGAACCATTTGCACGCAGTGCTGTGAATAGCATGGCATCTGCAGCACACCAGACTAGCTGCTTTTCCTTAGGAAGTTGCAGTACCTGCATAAGAACATGTATATATATCTTTTTTTTTTTTTGCATGATTGCCTTGAAATATATTGTTTGGTTTATTTAGGAATAAAAGTTGACTTTTTTTTTGTAAATGTAAAATGGCTCCTTTGTGATCATAAGAGACATAGTTCAGGTAACTTCCAATTTCCTTCTCTGTCTGGACTTCAGCTTTCAAGAGAATTTCCCCTTTTTGATGAGGATATGAGTACGTCATAAGGTTTCTTGGCTGTAGTACTATATAGGAAAGAAACTGGAAATAATTAGCTAAAAGTAGTTGAGTTATATGAATTGTAACCACCCCCCCCCCCGAGACATAGGGATTTTGCCTTGAATTGAAATTTATTGATGTTTGCCAATGAAATGTCAATGTTTTTCACCAAAAAGGTTTTAGTTAAAAAAAAAATCTGCTTAAAAAGCAACTTTTAATTTAAAACGCTGATTCCAAATTCTCAGAGATATTATTTGGTGAATACTGATCATTACCAGGGGTAAACAGGAGAGAGAAAAATAAATGCGCTTTCTACCTGGCCTCTTTGTTCTGTTAACTGCAGAGCTCCCAGCACACCGCTGCTGTTTAACTAATAAAAAATAAATTAATACGAATTTCAAGCCAATGCTGTAATGTATCACGCGTTGCTTTCAAAGTGGGAAATTATTTGCTCACTAGACTTCATGTATTTCCACTCAAGTATGCAGCCCTTTTTATTCACATTATAAGGGAACAGAGTGAACTGAATTGCACATGTATTCAAAGAAGCAGTACAAATCTGAACAGGAGCCAGATGATCAATTATTAGGCGGTAGTACTGCATTGTGTTGTTCACCAGGAGCTTCAAGAGAGACAAGAAAGAAATTGTCAAAGACAGAAACATTCAATGCAGTTACAGAAAAGGTAAAAATAGAGAGAGAGAGAGGAGAACCAGAATAAATCATGGTTAGAATTGTATGCTGAGAGCTGGAGCGGAAAGACAGCAAATCAAGGTGACAGGAAATAAAATATTGCTCATCAACAGAAACAGGGAGGAGAGAGACATCAAAACATGGAGACCCATGCAAAAAAAAAGGCAGCTCAGAATAGTGACTATGGGAAAATGTAGGGGAAAGGAGGTTTGGGGAATGTTTGAAGTAGTTTGAGAAAAAGAGAATATCAGTCAGGCTTGTTTTGTTTGAGATGAATGTCACTGAAACAAAACAGAAAGAAGAAAATAAGAGGAACCAAAAGGTCATGAAATAAGATATTGCCACTGTTCTCTCCCTTAAAATTTTGATGAAGAGCAGGCAACCACCCTTCCACTAAGGCTTCCCATGGAAGCAGCCACACTGAAGAGTTAAATTTTGAGAACAGTAAGGTCTGAATCCCACATCATCCTCTGCTCCCCTCCCTCTTCCTCAGATGTAGTTTGCTCCTGACCAGTAGTAAAGCAGCTTAATCATGCTTAGGTCTGGATGAAACAGATTATTTTGAGAGAGAACTTTTTTAACTTGTTAATTTATAACCACAGCATAGTAGTCTGAAAATTAAAATATTGCTGTTCACATATCCAGTCGGTAACATTTACTGAAGTGTTTGACGGTGCTTGAAGCTAAATAAGGTTCAGTAATGAGTGTGCTATAAATTCCTTAGGCTTCAGACTACCAGGTTCTTCTGCTGTGGATAATGTATGCAGTGTAAAACGCGTTCCATGCAAAAATAACTGATTGCTTCTGTTCTTTCGGTTCCATCCTCTGTCCTTCCGTACCATTGTACAGTCAGTTCCTGGCAAAGGTATTGTTTTCTACTCAAATGTAGGACCAGGTGCTGGTGGTCACAGTGTGAATGACTCGAGGAATGTACGGGGTGGGATAACGTGCACACTTGTCCACTGGAAAATGACTGAGAAATGATTGCTTGACATTGCTTAGCTGCAGCAGAGGATAAAATTTACAGTTGCTGCTTGTGGCACACAGCACCTGTACTGTGACATTTTCATTACATATGCTGGAACTCATGGTACTTTGTTTTCCTTTTCGTGGATTTTGTAACACGTGGTCAACCCAGTTGACAAAATGTTACTGCCACTATAGCAAGACAACTCATCTGTAAGAGATTCCGTTCAAAAGATCTTTACTTCGATCCCACCCTAACATCTCCATTTTATACATTGGCCAAGTTCTTTTAGTCCTCTTCCTCCATGTTATTTTGTTTATTGCCATTCTTTGGAAGATTAATGCAGCTTCTGCACTGGATATAATTCTCTATATCGGTCTGTCTATAGTCTCTCTGCAGTTCTAGCTCTTCATCACTGTACATTCTTTATGGATCACATTACTTTCACCACCCCTTATCTAACCACTTCATAAAAACCACCTCACACATTTATAAAGTATGACAAGAGCATTACCATAAACTATGTTACTCTGCTCAGTAAACACATCATAGACTCTCAATAGGCTAATCACCTTAGTGGATAAAATTATCTGGGGATGAATTTATCTGCAGCAATCATATCAAAAGACAAACTGTATAGAACAGCATTGTTCTGCTTTTCCCCAAGAGTTTAAGATCCTCGCATCATTTTGTCTTGACTGAAAGCCTGGATTTTAAAGTCGGTTATTGCTGATCTTCTTTGTAATCAGTAGATTTATTTATGAATATTTAACAGAAATCCTATAAATGTGAGATTTTCATGTATCATATGAAACAAGAAAGGAGTGTAATAAGCAATTTTGGGTCTCTTTTGAGGTTGATGGGAAAAGTAATATAGTTTCCCAATTTGGAGAGTACGCTGAAGATAAAATCCTTTAATAAAAGGATTAAGCAGTTTTAGAGATCTGGAATCTGTTTGGGGAATCTGTTTTTGGATCTGTTGGGCAAGAACAAGACTCTGGCAGGACCAAACAGTGCTTACATGGCTGACAGAATAATTTCTAAATCCTTTGTTAGTAACTACTGCACAAGCACACTTCTGTATTCATTTCTCATCAGTGGTTGTGCCTAAATCACATATTTCTTATCAGCCTAATTATTCCATCTGAAAAGAGAATTTCCCTATCTGAAAAGAGAATTTTCCTATCTTTCTTTCATTGTGTGTCTTTTCTAAGACATATTTAACTTAACATCCATTCTTTGGATGCCTTTTGCTGGCAGCATTCAGAACAACATTTGGAGGCCCCAAGAACAATGTTCTGTGCTTCACTCAAATTTTATTGTTAGGATATTTTGAGGCCTAATTCCACTTTGGATTTTCACTGTGCTCTGGCAAGGAACTGCAGGTGCCAATATTGGAAATGTTTGTTTCTGTTCAGCAGCAGCAATGTTCATTTCTCCACAACTTTCTTACCTAGAAAATTTGTTCTGGGGAGGGATTGTGCAGCTGCAAAGCAATGATCAGAATAGCATAGTAGGTCTTTTTAATCTCTAGTTTTATACTGCTGCCTGCAGTTTAAGTTACAGGAGGAACACTGCTTCAATGCAGGCATATTACATCTATTTTGCCCAAACTAGTTTCTTTAATCCTCTCTGACAAATCAAATATTAAATTTTCCAAACCACCCAAGTGACTAAGGGCAAGATTTTTTTAAAGATACTTCCACATTTTATGTTCAGCCTTGCTAGGCCTACATCATTTAGACCAAGAAATCCCATTTACAAGTGATATAGACCTTTAGGAGTGTCATATCTCACTGAAAATCAATGAAATTTAGAGTCATAATGCCTATTACTTTTTGATGTGGACCTTAAGTTATTTCTCAAAAGTAACTTTCTTCTCTTTCTGAGTTTTCAAGGTCCTGCCTCTTCATATACATCTCTTAATGGCATTCCAGAGCTGTAAATCCCACCAAAACTTCTAATTTCTGACATCCATTTCTCAAAGTTGCTGTAAGTTGATCTCCCTTTGAAGGCAAAAAATCTCATTAAAAGACTGAAGATCCCCACTAAGAGAACATTGGATTCTTGGCTGCCTCATGAGTTACATATCTGCTTTTTATAGTTCATCAATACAAGAATGCTAACAATACCTATTACAATTCACTTTCAATACTCCCTGTGACAAAAAAGCAATCAAACGTATGGGGTATGTGTTTGGTCCTCTGCAGGCAGCTCTGCCTGATTGCTTTCACTCTGCTGTCTATCAGGGACAGCATACACACACAATAGGTGGGATTTTCTAATAAACTCTGTCATTTTTCTGTATGTGTATACAGTACATGTGCATGCAAAATCATAATTAAAACTACCCATCACTCTGCTTCAATAACAGCTAGAAGCAAATTCCTCATCAGCATTCCTCTCCAGCCGCTCTTGCCCTGTTGTCCTCTTGAATACTTCAGCCTACACTGGTTATTGCATTGCCATTTGAGATGCAATGTGCCAGAGGCACTAGCTGCTAGAAGACTCTCTTTTTTTTCTGGATACCATTTTTCCTTTGATTCATCTTTAAGAGATATTTTTTTAAAATATGCATAAGAATAAGGTCCTGTGCAAATTTCTCAGGAGATCAATTTGCAAGGCTCTTTAGTAGAAAGACCTATTCTCTAGTGTGTATATTGGTTTGATATGGAAATCCATTAGCCTGCCCTAGATCCACCCACATCTCATACACTGGTGTGCTCTGGGTTTTCTTTGTGAAGTCAAGAGTAGAATCCATACCATTTCTCCTTTACAAAAAAAATACTTTTTTTAAATTTCTGTGAATAAACTAGTTCTTGAGGATGAGAGTCTATTCCGTGTATAAGTATAAGAATCTGTAAATCTCTCAGATAAAAAGCCTCCTGTGGCTGATGGCAGAGAGCATTATTAGAAAACTGTAAAAGACTACAAATCCATGTGCTAATTAGAGCTTTGCACATCCCTGTATCCCTGCTTCACCTATTATACTGTACAGGAAATAAAATACAAATGAAGAAAAAAAAGCTTTAGTATCCAAATGAAATATTAACATGCTGCTGAAGACAATATTTCAAAGATATTATTTTTCTCTAGAAATTCTTTTAGTGTGGATTTTTGTGGAAAAGTTTGGTCTCATGGAAACGGCCTTTTCTGTTGAAACTACTCTTAGAAAACAGGTTATAGCACCGTAAATAACCAGAGATGCCTGTGCTGAATGCACATTGCCCCTCTTAGCTTTTGAATTCTGACTCCAGAATCTATCAAAACATTGGCTTAGTATGACGTTAATTTCCATCTGTAGCTGACCTGCTTTGTCCAGTAGTTCTTCTCCAGACTCTGTCTGTGCGTGCAATGGGTCAACACAAACCAAGACAATACATTTCTGGTCTTACTAGAAATAGGGTTGTTGTCTCAGTGATACAGAAATCGGGGCCTGAACTGAATGGGAACATTGCACCACCCACCCGGGAAGAGTCCCATGGGCTCCTGGCTGAGCTGTCACCTCCATGAGTACTCTTTTAAGTGACCTAGATATCAGAAGCAGCTCAACAGAAGTTTGAAATGAACAACAAGGTGCAAATCCATGGGAAACCAAACTTTGCTAGCCACACTCACATGGAACTACTACTTCTGGTCTTTTGTAAATAAACAGCGTTTTCCACAGAGGAGGTACCCTGTGTCTCCAGAACCCTTTCAGAGCAACAACATTCAAGAAAAAAATAACTCAACCTAAAACTTAATGACCCACAGCGGGAATCGCTTATGTTGCTGCAGTTGCATAGAGCCTTCCCAGACTGAAAATAATATATATCCCACATAATGAACAATAAAAATACTGAATATTAATGAAGATATAAATATAAATTTAGGGAACAGACCACTGCAGTCTATTCTGATCCACTGGGCAAAAAACTTTCAGTATACAACCAGGAGGCTTGTGGAGCATGTGTGGTGCATTACAAATTCCCACAGTTACTGTAACTCCATATATAATGAGTAGCCCGTGAATCTATTTATATCAGTTATCATAATGGGAAAGAATGAAGTATGGCTTGATGCTAACTTTTTATACTTGGGTCCATTTTTTAATGGTACCTTTGTGCTACTTAAAGTTCATGGGCCAAATTCAACTGTTTTGTAACTTCATGGGAACTGATGGCATGCTGGCAGCTGAGTTGGAGTTAGCCTCGACCTTATAAAAATGGGTAAAAACCCTAAGCCCTGTCTGATTGCTCTGCAGCCATTGTCACTCTCCATGCACAGAGATGCACACTCCTCTGTGTGCAGAAATGCATCCTGTAAGCTTGATCCTTTTCCTTCTGGAGCAGATACATGGTGTCAGTGGATTATAGGTAAAACAAAAATTGGAGTCTAATTGCATTGTGGCTATGAGGAATCTTTTATTTGTTCACTTACGAGGTGGCTTGTGGAGTAGCATGGGACTTTGTTTTTCCATCCGTTACATATTCCCATCAGAAGCAAAAATGTTATTTTGTAAGTAACATAGTAGTGGCTTATTATTTCTTAAAGTAAAGTAAAGTATAGTATTTTCCCCCGAGTGCAGCGTACTCTGTAGTTCTGGCACATTAGCTGGCATAAACATTTTGATTAAAGCTTATGAATATATTAATTACACCTGGGAAGTTTCCAAAGCTTATTCAAACTGCAAACTCTTCAAACTGCAGCCCCCAAAACTGAATTCTTTTTAGCAAATGTAAAAATGGCTCTCGCAGAGTTGCCTTTTCTTTCTCTAGGTTGTTTGTATAAAGACATGAGGTGGCAAGGGTGCAAATTTTTTAACCATTAGTTTCTGTAGGCACTTTTTCAGAAAGTCTTCAAGTGTCTGAAGAATTTTTACTGTCATGTTGTTAAACATTTGCTTGAAGTCTGAAGAACTTCAATTCTGTTTAAAGTTTTCTCTGATCTTTTAGGTCTAGCAACATCTGCATATACTTAAGCATTTATCAGAGTATCACTGGGTATATGACCCCAAACAGGATGACAACACTGGAACATAGACTGTCTAGCTGAGGCTGTATAAGTAAACAGAGCTAGGAAAACCAGTCTGGAAATCTTGATAGAATTGGTCCATATGATTTCCCCTGCTTATATTCCCATGGTGGGTTGCTTATGGTGTAACAGGGACAGAATTTGGATATTGCTATTTTTTTGCAAGTAACATGAACAAATTCTTACAACAACCTTCAGCTGGGTTATGTTGCGTGGTGCATTGACGATGAGATAGAAGCGAATGTAACAGAGGATCTGAATTCTAAAATCACTGGGCATATGACCCCCAAAAGAAAGGCATATCTTATCTATCAACCGTCTGTGCCTCCGCCAAACAACCCAAGAAGTCTCACCTAAGCGGTGCTTTGCTCATGCATTCATGCACACATGCATTCATTATGACTGACCTGCCCTAGGAAGGTCCATTATGTGGAACTCATTTCAAGCACAGATGGTCCTGAATAGCTTAATGTCTGCCTGGTGGCCAGAATAAGTGAATTCTTGATGGCCTTAGACTTCTGATCACATACATGCAGCCAAAGAGGAAATGAAAACATGTTTATCATTGTGATAAACAACCTCTCTCATTGCTGCAGGATGCTCCGTGTAACTCAGCAGAGTCAAATAATATTAAATTGTCATCACTGTCAAAGAGAAAACGTATAAGTTTTGCTACCTGAGTCATAGTTAATGACTTCCACAATGTATAACACAAATCAGTACTGCTGTTTGCCTTTTTTATGTTTGTTTACTGATAGGTTCAGGCTTAGCTAGAATACAGAGGCAACTTATAATTTTGAAATGCAAAATATGCTTTTATTATTACCTCTCAGCTAGAGATATAAAAAACAGAGATGACTAGAAGATGGCTTTTTGGCTTCTGCCAGGCATGCACTCAGCCCCTATAGATGATTAGATATTTTAAATCACAGCCACCCACAGTAGGTTCTTACTTATGATAAAATATTTCACTTTGCGGTGTGTAAACTCAAGGTGGCTTTATAACAGAAATAAAAATGAACATGTTTTTCAGGAATTTAGTGTCCTTCAATTAGAACTAAACCATTTGGAGGAGTAACAAAGTCGTCCCTGTTTTACAGTAAGAATGATGGATAATTTCTACTGTTTCATATTTTAAGCCTATGCAAAACAAAGACTTCTGAAAGGCTAGGTAGTATGAGCAGAGCTGTAATGCCACAGATAGTCGCCATCTTCAACAGCCCAGAATCCTTCCCAGCAGCCAATTCTGTCCCTCTTGCTTTGGTAGGCATCACATTTCCTTCGTGCAAAGTTGAGGGCATCCTGTGAACTGAGCGGTCAGAAAGGGTCAGCTGTTCTTACTATCAAGTCCTGCTAATGTTTGGTGTGAAGAGGATATGAGTCATGTTAGGACATTTTCATTCATCTCTGAAGCTTCTTGAAGACGGAGCAAAGCTATTCCTGATTTGCAAGTTCCTGTTCCATTTCTAATCTTTTTCTGATTTTCTTGGAGGGAATTAAAAAAACAAGCTATTTTTTCCTGCCAGGTGGGTAAAGCAGCCACTTCATGAAAGGTAACTGTCAACAAAACATTCAGAAGACACTTACTTAGAGGATTTTAGGGCCCTTTCCTCTCCTTTTAAGATCAATGGCAAATCCCCTGTTGACTTGAATGAGTTGGATGAAGCTGTTATTGTGGAAACAAAGCCAGAAGCTACCGTAGCTCAATAGACCATAAACTTCCAAAAAAAAAAGACGTTTCTGTTCTTTGTGACAAGAATTTAAACTTTTGCTGCACTCACAGCCTATGAGGTCAATGATTCACATTTTTTCAGGACTCTCAGCACTGTAACATCTCTCCAGGTGTTCCCAGAATCTAGAAGAAGCATTGAGAAAAAATCACTGGCTCAGGAGCAGAAGTCCTCAGATATTGGTATTACAGCATTTCTTGGCACTCTCCCTCCCCCCCCCCAAAAAAGAAGAAAGTTGGAAATAAAACATAAAAATCACAGAATAAAAAGGTACTTCACTTATACATCTGAACATGTTAAATTTTTTCCAGTGGAAACTGAAGACTGATTCATGTTCCTGTCCCCGCTCTAACTTGTTCTGGCATTTGTACAGCTGAAATAGAGATTTAAGTTGAACCTCCCCCCCAGTATATTTGTGGTATATATACTTCTGTGAATAATGTAATCGAGAGTGTGCTTTTTCAATGAGGTTTTTTCCTAGTCTCACTGCATCCATTTGTATTTATCTGGCTATCTCTATTTATTTCCATTTTGTAAATGGTTTTAAAACGTCTAATATGTATATGCATGGTTGGTAAAATATATACCAGCAAAACACATTGCATGCAATGCTGTCTGGTAGTCACTCATAGGCTAAACATGCTTTAATGGAAAAATCTGATCCCACGTAAGAAATTTTCCAGGAAAATAGGATGTGTAACATGCAGAACTTTCTCCATGTGAGACGGAATTTTTCTTCTGTGTCAGCATTTGGAAAGGTCTTTTTATTCTTGTTGTTATTATTGTTTGCATTACAGTAATAGTCCATGCAGATAAAAGTTCCAATTAATGTACTTAACTGTCTAGTGGTGAAAAAAAGTGTTTTTTCATTGCTTTTATAGGTTCATTATGTTTTGCCACTGCTAAACAACTATACACTTTGAGTTAAATTCTTTCTTGCTGCAGCAACTTGAGCTTCCACATAACAATTTAAGGTGTTATAAAGCTCATCCACCACAGCTCATTATTTTGGACAGATAACCAAATAAGCAAGACTAGCTCATGTGGTTATTAGTCCTCATACAGCAAATTAATAGACAAAATTAAGCATTTAGCTTATTCACAGATATTTACCACACAGTCTATGTAGTCCAAAGTCAGAAAAGCTTATTACTGCATACATTATCTTTATTGTTGAGGCTGCAATCAATAAAATCACAAATCTTTCTTCTCTTAGGGCATGACCATAAGATGAATTAAACCAATGAGAATCTTTTCATTGCTTTCAATATGATTTGGATGGGGGAACAGGGAGTTTATCTGAAGAATTACTTCATAGAAAAATACAAGCGTTTGGGGCTGAGTTGATTGTCACAATTCCTCTTACTCCTAAGAGACACTTAAAAGACCGTTTGTCAGATGATGGCTTTCTGAATTGTTGGGAATCTCTCTTCTGTGGCACCTATTGGCTTTCAAAAAGCTTGTGTCAGCAGGCCAAATGCACCTAATAACTAATATATGAAGCAGCATTTCTCTCCAGATGAGTTAAATACTGACTGCAGAGTTAGTCTTGCCTCGTGCTTGCAAACTCATCAGTGCTTAACCCCATGACCGCGCAACTTAAGCTCATTTACCCTAATGGATGTTCACAAGCTTTCATCCGCTGACTCACCCTGGAAGGTCAGTGAGGTTTGAAAATTTAATATTATAAAACATTTCCACACTATGGGGAGTCCCTGTTCATTGGTAGTTTTTTTACCACTTAATACTGCGGGTACACCTTACAGCACACCACCATATGACCTTAACAACAGACAGTCAGGGGAGATTCCTCCCTGCCCACCTCCTCCAGTGCTTCACTACAGAAATCCCACATTTGTAGAATCACCAGGTAACACGAGTCGCTCCTGTGCAGGGAGATGCCACTGGACTTCCAGACCTCTTCCAAAAGCCCTTGTTCACAGCCAGACATGGATCAGCATCTCCACACTGCTTATTCTGCTACCTGGCTGCAGGGTTAGTGTAGTGTTCAAGAGCTCTCAAAGTTGTTTCAAAAAGAGTGAAAGCCAAAGACAGGAATAATGCTTTTTATGCTATAGTAAAAGCAATGTACAGTTAGCATTTCATAGTGGCATAAAGTAATAATGCTTTTCTAGAAAACCTTCCACATCCTGCTCTTTAGTAGGCTGTGCATGATGTTTTGTACTAAGTTTTAAAAAATCCTGCCAAATTTATGCTGCAGTTTCATAAAGTAGCCAAATATCTGTGGGGAACAGACTGGCACTATTAAATACTTGGTGATTATGAGCTAAGTACAATCTGAACTGAGGAATCAAGAAATTACTTGGGCAGTGCATTAGCCCACTGTGGTGTCCCATCTCCTTGCACTGCACTGCTAAGGTGAATGGGAATAATACACTTGACACTTCATTTCTGTGTGTAGCATATGCCACAAACACCAAGTATTCATAAACCCTAAGCCACCATCTATCTGTCTATCACTCCTTTGTGCTCTCCACCTAATCAAACAATTGCAAATGTTCATAAAGAACAATTAGGGAGAAGACAAATAAAGCCTGGTGACCTTGCACACAATGGGAATGTTTTCTGCCTTAAAACTGCCAATGTAGTGGGTGGGGTAGCAAAGGAAAGTGCTGTTGGACCATCCTGTAATTTGGAGAGGCTGATTGTCATGCCTTAAGGGCTGAGTACTGGCATAGAATCGAATATTTGGAGAAAAAGCTTATTTCTGGATAGATTCCCTTAGCCCCTGTCCTTGTAAGAGAGAATATCTGGGGGAAGAGGCCTACAATATTATAAGCATAAAATCAGCCAACAGTTGTTGCACATTTACTGTAGTATCTTACCTACATTTCTTCAGGCCCAGGCCTTGACACAGCTGGTTTTTAGGCAAAAATTCTGCTGATGTCAGAGAATCTTCTAATATAAGACAGGCAAGTTACATCTACTGTAGAGGGGCATTTATCTACATTTTCTGTTAAAACTGAAGTATAGCAGCACTTGGCTTATTCAGGAGCACGCGTAGTGGGAGAGATAACATTGTAATCCCACCTGTATAGCAGCTGTGCAGAGGCACAGACAGGAGCACGCCTGGGTGCTTTGATTAGCCACTGCTGCTCTTCCTAATCAGAGTGTCAATATTCTCTTTTTCTTTTTTTCTTTTTTTTCTTTTTTCTTTTTTTGCCAGAAGGAGGAACGTGTGAAGTTATAGCAGCACACAGATGCTGTAATAAGAATCGAATTGAGGAAAGATCACAAACAGTAAAATGCTCCTGTCTACCTGGGAAAGTGGCTGGGACTACAAGAAACAGACCTTCCTGTGTTGATGGCAAGTAGCTCCTCCTGTATATATGTCTCTGTTTGTGTACCATCCAGTAAATAGCTTTAAGTCTATAGAACATAAAGGCATAGGAACTTTGTTGTGTTCTCTATTTAACAAAAGAGAAATATCTATAAGCATAGGCATACATTTTCACACCTTGCCTGCTACATTAGTGCATGGTTCTGTGCACGTGTCACGTTATATTTACTCACAAAAATGAGAGTATAGCATTCAGGACAGGCACTTAGATAAGTACAACAGATTCTGTGGCAGGATCAAGCCCTTAATAAATAACTGGATGACATTATCCCTTGCGTCTCTTCACAGGGTCCCCCTGGTGCCACATTAGTTTTGATTCATAAATATTTCAAAGGACAACAGCCATTCATTTTGATTTGATTAGCCATTTCAAAAGTCAGTGGCAAAAAAAGATAAATAAATTTATCCTGTGGTCTTGTCCTGTAACAAACATTACAGAAAGCTAGGAAAAAATCTTTGTCTTTTGAAATCACTGGTACTGTTTCTTGTCATGGGGATTTTTTTGCTGAAGGAAAAGCACCATGTTATTTGTGTCTGGGTTTCATATCAGGTCTAGCTCCACAGGGTGTATTTCTCTCTGTGGCTCCCCTACCACTGCTGCAGGGTTGAAACCATGCAGCATTCAGGGACAGAGCCGCAGCTTGGAAGTGCTTAGCAAAATATAAATCACGTAAGAAGATGGGGAGTAAATGGTACTAATCCCATTAGTTACCCTTCCCAAACAAGCTGCTCTGTGTTGCAGAATCCCTCTGTGCAGCAGCTTTGTGAAATAGAGTATCTTGTAAAAATTCCTTGCTATTCTTTATGGTAAACATCTGGTGCCATTGTTTATACCACCCCCCAGCACAAAGGTGCTTCGAAGACTCAGGGTCATTTTGGCTGGAGTCACGGTGGGCTCAGCCCTGGGCTCTCCTCATCCGTCTCATGGCTGGAGTTCCAGGGGTGGCGGCATAGCTGCAGGTTTTGGAAGCACCCAACGTTTCCTCTTTGGGTCTGTCATTTGGTATTCAGCTTCCCCCCAAGTGAGTGCGAGGGGGGAGTTGTACAAGCAAACATTAGGAAAAACGGTTTCTTCTGGGTACTTTTCCTCAATCACATGCTGCAAAGGCACTAGCAAGGGAGCAGGGGTGGTCCAGTTGTAGCCCAAAGTTAGACAGGAGTATTAGTGAGTGTTGTGGACTGGAGGATTGTGCAGACAAAGCTCTGAGGCTTGCACGTTCAATACCAAACAGATGAGAGACTGAGGGTGCCCTGGAGGGATGAGAACCTCATGTTTTCTCCGCAAGTATTTGTGGTGTGTATGTATCCAGTTTATATACTAAAGGTAGAAAGAAAACATGTTATTATTTCAAAAACACTTTCAAATCTTTAAATTATGAGGCAGTATTTCATATGTTGTTATATTGGGAATGTGATTCAGCTTCTGAACTTGTGACTAAAAACATGCTATGAATGCACCTGTGAATGATTACGCTTTAATGCACGTTCTGTCATGCTGTTATTGCTTAATTACTTTGATAAAAAGCTTTTTTTTTAATTGTTAAGCACAATCATAAAACCATAGGTGAAACCTACAGCTGGTCTTAACCGAAGATCAGATGTACAAGCCTTGAAGAATTTAATGTTCTTCAGCAGGTCATGAAGAACATAAAGAAGAACAGGAATAAGATAACAAGAATTAAAGAAGAACAGAGGCACAGGATAGAGCAGAGAGACATCATTAATTCAGATCTCATAATTCTGTTCAGAGAAGAGGAGCTCAAAGAATGCTGTGTTAAGAAAAAAAGTCGGGTGCAGGTGTGGAGTGGAGCCTAATTGCTCTGTCAGGATTACAATAAAAAGAAATGTTATTGTCTGGAATTTTGAAAGGAGTAAGGATAAAACAATGGCTAATATAAAAGTGCAAAGCTAGTCCCATTGAAGTCACTGGTAAGACTCACAATGTCTTCAAAGCCAGCAAACGTGAACTACAAAGGAGTGTCTTCCCCTTTCAAGTTTAGTTGTTGTAGTCAGCCCATAGCTTCTTTTGTAGATGGCTGGTGAACTGTTCAAAAGCCCAGTATGCTGCTCGTAAAAACTAATAGAAGGGGCATTTTCTTTGGCCTTTGTTTTATCCCAAACTTTGCTTTGTTACTTTCGACATACTGACCTGTTTTAAGTCAAAACTTTGACCTATTTAGTGGTTCTGTTCTTGCTAAGGCAAGCTCCCAAAACTTCCCATGGGAGTCCCATTGACGTCAGTACTCTAACTCACACGAAGATCTGGGATTTGCTGTTTCTTCTGTACATGAGGACATTTCAAAAGGTCATCTGCAACTTCTTATCTTCTTTACATACCATATTGAAAGAATTAAGACCATTTAATCTCACACTGGGTTTTACACTGTATATGATTTCAAGCCGTAATCCGTCACTAAGAAAGCTTGCTTGAGTCCATTAGTTAAAAAATCCGTGGGTGTTCAGGTACAGCAGTATACTCACGCCCAAACAGACTAATCACCTTGAAGAGGTGACAAGGACTGGAAGATCCCATGTTAGCAGTTTGACTCCCATCTGTGGTTGATTATTGCCTCCAGCCACCTCCACCTGATGGCTATTTAGCAGTGTGTATAAAACAAGCTGAACCTCAGTCTTGCCCTTTTCATACCATTGGCCAAACTGTGACTTAATGGGATGAGAATCAAGCTTTTGGTGTTTCTCAGTCCAATTTCATCAGAAAACAACTCATCAAGGCTGATGCTTTGACAGTTTGAGTTCATGTTACAGAGGAGAGATTGCATTGCCTTCCACTCCTACCAGCCATTACTCTGGGACAGAACTGAGCTGCATGGGTGGGACTGTGTGGAGAGCTAGCTTTGTTTTCAGTTTAAGAGAGAATACAATTATGCGTAGGAGTCAGCTTAACCTTTTTAATAAGTATCAGAGGTGATAAATGGTCCTTTTGTCCTCTTGTTGCGAGATCTCATCATGGGTAGCACACCATCATAGTACGCAGGACTCATGTATGCAGTCCTCTTCCTGAATGAGTTGAAATTCAGGCCATGTTATTTGTACTATGAAGGGTGGGAAGTTGCAGTGTATTCCCAAGCATCACTTTCTGCCAAGTCCAGCAAACTTTTTCTTTGGAACCTCATCTTAAAAAAGTATAGTGAGGCCAGGCTGTGGCAGCCTCAGAAGTTATAAATTATTCCTTGCGGCTCATTCAGTAGACACTGTCCTAAAACCTGCCTCAATCACCAATGAATTATGTAGTAGCAACAGTGAGAGCAAAACAAAAGCCAAATCTTGTCATGAAACAGAGATGGCAGTTTCTGTTTCTTTGCTTCTTCTGTTGCACATTTACTTTCATGATTCCCTTCACTACTTGAAGGTCTTTTTTTTTTTTTGAAGGATGGTTTTAAATATTCCCTTCTCTCCCTACAATTTATCTTGCATGCCACTTGGCAGTAGCACATACCCTGGGCATCAGTCTGTTCAGCTCTCTGTCATGGCTGTTATTATTTTCTCCATTTGCGCAAATACCTCTCCAGAGCAAGTCCCAAATGGATTTACTTCATTTTTGTTACAGCAACTTGAGAGGATCCCTTTTTCCGCACTTTACAGCGGCTGCCCACATTCCTTCCAGGATATCGGTAAATAGGACTGGTCACAAATAGCCAATGTGAAGGAGGTGGGAACAGAGGCCAAGTGAGCCCATGGGGTTACTGAGTAAATATTAGCAGAAAAGCTCCGATAATATTCTCTCAGTTCTAATACATCATATGATTGCTATAAAAATGTAATAAGAATACAAGATATTTATAATTTTAATACTGTCACTTTTATACTGTGAATAATGTGCTTTGTACCGTATCATTTACAGTGGTATTGAACCATTCTGTACAGTCAGTGGGTGGTTATTTCCATATATTCTTCAATGCCTTTAAATAATACATAATTTTTTCATCTATACTGAAGTTTACTGTGTTAGAGTCAATGATGGTCTCAGACACACATTTTTTTAATGCTTGAATTTTTCTGTTCCGTTTTCTTCAATCTTCTTCCAGTCTTTTTTAAACTCTTTCAGAGGCAACCTCAATATTTCTTGCACAATTATCTGTGAAATTTGTTGGACCACAGAGTATGGAATAACAGCAAAGCACCTGCACTGGCTTTTGAAATCAGTCACAAAGGGACTTTCATGCTGGTTCTGCATGTTACCAGTGCTTTTAGGAAATGAGGTGGCTTTAAAACTGTTCAAAACCAATGAGGAAAAAGGAAGGTGCCACTAAAACGCTGTGCAGTCTCTCTCCCTCTAAATTATTCCTGTAAGAAAGGTCTCTCCAGACATCTGGGATGATCCGATTCCATGTTGTCTGTAACACACGGAAGCATTAGCTCTCAGGGAACAGGACTAGTGTTTTAACTCTTCATGGGCTGCTGTTGTCCTGTTTTATACTAGTCATGCATCAGGGCAAAGGGAAATCACTCACTGATACAGAACAATAAAATGAAATTAATCCAGCATTTCCCCTTCTCCCAGACTGGCTTTGGATCACATCCAGTTTCGAATCATTCTGTAACATACGAAATATGAACATGCATGTACATACTTCAGATTTCTATTAGTTTGAGGATTATCCATCACTAGCCACCATGTGGCCCTGTGAATTTACATCAGACTTTGTCAGGACAGCATTAACAAACTAAATCCAAATCTTAATGACCATTGGGAGCACTGTGACTTTTAATGCCTCTCTGGGCCAGCACCTCACAACTCTCCAGTCATGCTACTGGATGGTTGGTACTGCACATCCTTATTTTTCCATGTGCAATAGTGGGAGCAGAGAGGGGACAGCATTAATCAGCATTTTTTCCCTTTACTGGTCTTTGCCCTACTTTCTCTCACCCAGGACCTGCAAATGAAAAGGTCATTCCTGGTATGTCACTCCTTGGGCAGACAGTAAGTGCAGCCACGCTGTTGACATGCGCTAATTTATTTTACTTTTTAAATTATGGATAAGATGCCTGCTGTAGAGTGAGCATTCATAATTCAAGAGCCCTGTGTTCCTGCAGTACAGAGGTGTAGCATATCCCCTCACGGGTCCCTGAGCTGGTGCTCAGCTCAGGCATCCTCCCACAGCACCCGTGCCACCCCAGCTCACACCAGCTAAGAGATGGGCATGGGAAACACAGAAACTTCCTGGCTCTCCCTGGAGTGACTGCAGGATTCGAGCCCTGTAGAGTCAAATGAAAGACTCCTATTGACTTTGGGTCAGGTCCTTAGTAAATGCTTTGTTAGATATAATCCTGTATCCATCAGCACTTACATCAAGTGAAAATGCTTCACAGTCACAAAGCCAATAGTTTTCTATTTATCTAATGTGTACTTTAGGTGGTATCACCAGAAAGCCTTTTTTTTCCACTCTGTGAAAATACTTTCAATCAATTCTTATTTCTTGAAGAAAGGAGGAAAAAATGCTTTTTGAAATCCAAGGAGTCAGCTTCTCATCCTTGCAGCTGTGCTTCGGCCTAAATAAGAAGAGATCTCAGGGTCCCATATTATTAATGCACTGTCTATATGAATAACGACCAGGCTCAGTGAATTATTCCACACTCCTGGGAAAATCTGTAGCCCTGTCCTTCTGCAGCACCACTGGAACTGAGCAGAAGACTTGTATTTTTTTTATTTGGTGAATTCAGATGATTTCATTTGTGCCTGTTCCCCACTGAAATTCATTTAGTAAGCTCAAAAAAAATTCACAGCGTATCACGTGCACTATTAAAAAAGGAGAGAGAGACAGAGAAGCCCAACTGTGTACTGGAATATTTTAAGACTTTGCTTTTGTCCAGAAACATGTCTTCTTGAAACGCCCTTGCAGCCACCCTGAAATTGCGGCGAGATCCTGAGAGCTGCTGACTTCAGGGGGAGCAAAAGCAAAACTGGCAGTGATGACGCAGAGTAATTAGTTCATTTACCAAGGCACAGCAGCTCTCATTACCAGTTTGCCTTCAAATCTGGAGGGCAGAGGCTGAACGGAGCAGAGGGGAGGTGTGTGCCTGACCCTGCTGATGGTGGGTGAGCTTTTGTGCCAGAGCACAGTTCCTGAACCCCCACCGTCAGTGAGCAGAGAGGCCATGCTGCTCCCTGAGCAAGTATATGTACAAACATATGTATTTGTGTGTATACACACATATATCTGTGCACATACTGTAGAGTCATCCTGCCACGGGCAGTACATCAAAGCACCCAGCACTGTTCCGATGTGTACGTATGTTTCCAGTAATTAAGACACACAGAGGGACGATATTCAAGGGTCAAATTTGTAGCCAACCCGAGCCAAAGTCTGCAGCGAGGGCTGCCGAGTGAGGCACTTCCCCATCTCTCAGCAAGGGCTGCATTTGTTTGTGCCGCATGCAAACATCCACCGGGCATTAGGGAGAAGTAGACAGATGATGATGTCTTTCTGGTGTGAAGATGGTGCAGCTAATGAGATCATCTGACTGCGGGTTTATGTGAGTACATCTTCATCTCAGCTATAATTTATCTCCCTACCTATGTCTTATATTTCTTTCTTTTCCAATTGACATTGTGGTTTCCTGCGTAGCAAAACAACCACCCTTTTTAATATCAAGCCCATAGAACAGCTGACTGATCCACCCCTGATGAAGTGCAGAGAGCTCACTTAAATCCCAATTTCCGCAGGAAAAACATTTTATTTTTCTGCTTTTTAAGAGGGGGGAAAAAAGCCGTAAGTCATGGCACTATCTCCATCTGCATGAGGGGTGGTCATTTTTCCAGGCTCCAGCTGGCAGGTTTCGGTGCCGACACAGAGGGAGCAGAGCCTTCGCAGCAAACCAAGGTGCACAAGCAGCAGCCTTGAGGTGAAATTAAAGAACGGCATGGCCACGTAGCAGTGTGAAGACACACAGGAACATATAATTACTTCACCTCCATAGAGAGGAAAGTAACCTTTCTCTAAAGTACTTGCAATAAGCTTGCTAGAGGCTAAGTGGAAAAACAGTAGGAGTGTTCTCCTCTTATAGGTAGCATTAAGTGTTAATCACAGCACTGGAAAGAGCCTGGTAAGGGGTTTTGGAGGCAGGGAGCGCAGGCAGGGAGGGCAGCCAGCCACGCCGGTGCACCAGGCACCGCAGGGGAAAAGAAACACAAGGTGGGTGGGAAAAGAAAGCCTAAATTAGAGAAAATTCCCTCGCAGGGGTGAAGCCACAGGTAGGACCGTGCAGGCAAGCCCCTTCAGCTCAGGTCGCGTAAGGATCAGGCATGCTGCTTGGCCAAGCATGGAGAACAACCAAGAGAAGGGGTTTTTGCAGCTTTTGCATACACAGATCTACCTGGGTCAGCCCAGATTAGCCCAGGAGAGGGGCAGCAGTCCCCTGCGGCCTGTCTGCAAATCTACAGGTGGCAGATGTAGGGGGAAAAAAAAAGCTTCGATGATGCTAAGGGGAGCTCCTCTCACAACAAGCGGTCATCCAGCAGTGCTGAGGGAGAGATTTCCAAATGCCAGGAACTAGGTGGAAAAAGCCTGTCCAAGAAGGGATCACAAGGCTGGGGTGAGTAGCGGTGTGTCAGAGCCAAAAGCTTTACTTGGGGGGGTAACACAGAAGTAGCTCAGAAGAGTAAGATCTGGGTATCTAGGAGGGACTTGTGTGTAAGACCCCTGATGTATTCGTATCTATCACAGCCACTGCAGATATGGAGCCTGGTCTGTAGCTGCCCTGCGTGGCATCAGCAAGAGAAAGAGCTTTGCTACCATTTACTACGTCTGTGTGGAGTGATGTGTGGGGTCTCAGGAATGGTCTAAAGGTTTAAACCTTTACACCATGCCTTTAAACAAACGCTGGGTTTATCTGTCTTCTGCAACAAAGCACACGTGCGTGGTCCTAGCACAATATTCAAAACGCATTCAGAAAGCGGTTTGGCACCCAGTGACAGACTTTCAGATGGTGTAAAGTGTCTCCTGAAATCCAGAAAGACCTGCTGGTTGTGCCAAATGAGGACATGGTTTGTTGAGCCTAGGAAAATGAACAGAATGGCTACTGGCTATTAATCCTTGCTTTTCAGCTTTACGGAATATCTGGGACCAGCGTTCAGCTAATTGGTGGCCAAGAGTTGCTTAGAGAAATGTTAAGGTCAGGTTAGTAACTGTGCTGTATCCCCTTACACCAAATCTTTGCGGTAATTCAGATGATAATATCTCTCTGCCAGGAAAGACTGTATGACTTGATGGCTAATTCTGCATAAATTCATGTCGTACATCTTTGCTGCATCGGATACTGTATTTTCAGTGCACCAGGGCTGTGAAATGCTGCTTGTCTACAGGTGTCTCTAATACAGTATAGAAAATACATGATCAGAGCATTGTAGAGCGTTAAGTCTTTTTTTTTTCTTTTATTTCAAAGCTACCTTCTATCTGTAAACATGGAGCTAGTTCACAAGGCTTGAATGTGGTTTGTAGGATTAGGATTTGCACACAAAAGAAGTGGATGATTAAGTAAAAATGGAAAATGCTGCTGCATAGTGTGCTCTCTTTAAATTAAGAGACGAGAACCTGAAGTTATTACACACTGAAATTTTAAAGAGACAATGACCAAATCTTCGTAAGAAGAATACACATTGTTAGTCCTTTTACTGATGCAGTGAGTTCAAATAAGAGTCACTAATTTAGCACTGGGATTGTCCATTGTGATGAACTACATGAATTAATCTGGTGCAACTAGAGGCGGACAGGGCAACAAGTGTTTAATTGATTTCAGAGAATTGATTGTCCATTAATTTGATCACAGACACATTTCCAGCTCCTCCTCTCAGAATACAGCCAGGTAGCTGCAGGACCCAAACCCCTCAGCAGTTTGTCAGCCCACAGTCTTTTCTGGGTGGTTTTCATGCATTAACGTTGCAGAATTGCCTTACATTTAGGAATCAAATAAGTACATTGCAAGCGAGGGATTTATTTCAAATCTTAGAATTTCTGCTGAGGAAGAGTGCTATTCAGCACATACATAGCCTGCAGATTTTGGAACAGGTCTCTATACGTAGGTGTCAGAAAGCAGTTTACTAATCCAGTATCTCAAAGAAAGCATTATTCCTCTTTGGGAGTTGTTTCCATAGACCATTCAGTTTACTACAATAACTGCTCAAGGTTAAGCAAGCACAAGTGCTGATGTAGTTTGGCAAAATTCAATAATATTTAAAAAGTGCTGCCTCTCCCTTTTGAAACTATCATGCAAAACACAGCAGTGTGGAAAGGAGCTGTGCTCTACAATTTAAGCATTCTGCCCTGTGTCATTAGTACATAAAACCTATTCTGCAGGCAGATGGATTGTTTTTAATATGTGGTCTTGTGTAATCATTTCCTTTTGATTACAATTCCTAGGCAGCAAGCATACAGCAGACTTTTCAAGATGCATGTGCATGGTCAGTACATTTTTTTTTTATCTTCCTAATGCACCCAGAACTCACAAACAGCAAGGTGAAACTTCAGCACAAACCATTACTCAGGAGTGAAATTGAGAAGCAAATGACACTGTCCTAGCTGAGGACAATGGCAAATCTCCCATTAACTCAAATGAGAGTAGAAAACATCTCTCTCTATTGGTTTTATTATTACAAAGTGCCCTCTCCTTTTTCTCCAGACCCCTCCACAAAATACCATCAAATGCAGTTGTATGTAATATAGTTATGCAAATATCAAATGAACTCTATTTCCTTTGGAAATTTCCTTTCCTCCTCTTGAAAATAGCTAACTGGATGAACACAGTTTAAAACAAGAGCACCTATAGTCCCTGTTAAATAAAAAAACCCAAAGGCCGTTAGTGTAATGAACACTTGTATCACATTAGTGAGATCATTATCCAGGGACACAGATACCTCTTGCTCTGAGCAGTACAGGGAAAAGAGGGTGACCACTGCTTTGAACCACAGAGCACGGGAACGAAGCAGTAAAGAAGAAAATCCGTATAGTTTTTGGCAGGTTGTGTTTCCTCTGGGATTCAGCTCGGTAGCAAAGGCCTGGCCTCGTTATTGCACTGGTGCTATTCATTCCTCTTGTTTGTCTGTGTATTGTGATGAATTTGGTTCATCTGAATGTCAGGCAGGGAATCAGGCAAGGCATCTGTGGCAGAGCTGGAGAAGCGTAATGCTTCTCTGTAGCACAGTGGTGGGTCCTTTCCTGGGATGGATGTGCAGTTCTGGCCACTCGGCTTCAAAAAAGGACAAGAATTAACTTGGGGGCCCAAGTGTGGAGGAAGGTTTTGCTACTCAGGAGTATGAGCAACCTCTATTGAGAGAGAATAGTTGTAGGACGGCAAAGCAAAGGATGAAGGAGTATGAATCCGGTGTCAGATCAGTGTGTGGTCACCAGAAATGGAGAAAGACTAAGGAAACAGTGGAGGGTTTAATAGATATAAACTCGCCATCGTTAAATGTAGGTTAGAAATTAGAAGAACAGTCCTAACTCTTAGAGGAGGTTGGCAACAGCTTCCCAGTAGGGATGCCAGCTAATTTTGCAGACTTCCAGTGTCTTTTGCCATACCCACAAAAGGCAAAGAAATTAGTATTATTTGATAAAATAACACTGCAGCACACTGGTGAACGATGGAGGTGCTGCAGATTGACGCAGGTCAAGAAAAAGAGCTGTAGAGCAGCCTCAAGAATTCATTTGTGTGTTAGAGACACAACCAACTGCATATATGCTTCGTCTTTAATATAGCAAGAATTGATTCAATCTGTCAAAAAAAAATCTTCTAACAAACAAATCACGTTAGTTTTCAGGCAGCTGCATTTGATACCAACTAAAGGGTAAAGTCTGGGAGGGTTGTGTGATGGTTTTTGAAATGCAATTTCTGAAAACAAAAATGTTTTGTTGATGTTGTGAATTTATTAATAAAAGAAGGAGGGAAAAAATTGCCAAGCAGATATATGGAAAAGTTTCATCCTATTTTGAAGTCTTTAGTTACACTTTGACTTTGTTTGATACAGTAATTTTTTATTGTTTGATTGGCCAACTTTGATTTTTTTTTTAACATTTATTTGCAATAATGTGCTGCTAAATCAGTTTTAGCAGTGGAAACAATTAATTCTCCATTGTAAGTATTGACTTAGATTTTTTTAATCTATTTGTTGGAAATGGCAATGCTGGACTTCCATTTCTACCACTCCTCTGAAACAGTGCTTGTAAGTTCTGTGTGGTCATTGCAAAAAAAAAAAGCATTTGCAAACACAAATTAACTAAATTATAGCCTTGCTACCTGGCTTGTGTTCTTCAAATGACCCCTGGTGCCCACAAGTGGGGATTCTAGCAAAATGTATCATTTCAAGTTTCTGCAGATTTCCCAGCTGAGTTTATTCATTAACACATGGCAGGGTGGAAACTATGATCAGAAATGATCTGTGATTGCAATGGACATGGTCTAAATGTATTGTGTGTAGTCAGGTTTGGTAAATAAAATGAATGGGGGAGGTTTTGGAATTCCTAAAATTCAAATATAATTACATACCACCCAGATCTGTGTTTTACTGTTGCTGTTTACTGGCACTGAAAACCTTTTGAAAGCTGATACAGATTCCTAATAAAAGGAATAAATTGACAAAGGAGGTTAGAAGCTTATGCTCCAAAGTAGCAACCCTTATGCAAAGGCCTCTAGTGAAAACTCCTGCAAGCGTGTGCTGCATTGAATCAGTATATTTCTGAGATAATCAGGAACACTCATTTGGAACAAGCTTTGGGTTAGGCTCTTTCTGTGTGAACCACTTTCATTTTAAACTCATTATTTATGGTAAGCATAGCCACACTCTTCATGCATTTTGCATATTGAATTTTCAAGCCAAAATACAGGAGCTGCATTAGCTTCAGTGCTCCCAGCAGGTAATCAGCCTCCTGCAATATCAAACCTTATGTCACCGACAGTAATAGGCTGAAATAGTCAGAGCCTCATAAGGACTGTGCCTGCCTAGTTCCTATTAAAATTAATGGGGACTGGGCATCCATTCCCTCTAGGCAGCTTTGAAAATATCAGCCAAAATGTAGTTGTAAGTATTAACCTTTAGGAAGTTAGTGTTGGCAGCCTCCCATTGCTCTGTACTAGTTTCCAAAACCAGTAGCTGTGATTAGGCATGAGCCCTGGCTGAGAGCCTCCAGCTCGGGTTTGATGGGACCATGTCCTTAGAGGCTGATGGTGGGGAGCAGCTGTGGGCAATTCGCACCTTCAGGCTGTTTTGGCTGAGTAGGTCCTGGGGAATCAGAAGGCAAATTGTGAAGCTGCTCTCCCACTTGTACCAGGATCAGCCTGAACTGAATGTGGGTTTTTTTTCCTGATCTTCAGAGGCAAGGAAGCCAGTCTCATCAAGGTCAGTAGAGGCGGTGTGGAAAGACTACCCTGACTCTGCATATGGTGCGGTATGGAAGTCTGGGGCAGAAACACAGGAAATATTACAGCCTAACTGTTAAAATAAACATATTCAGTATAGAAAAAAAACCTGCCTGTGATGCTTTTATGTATTAAACCCTGTAAGGAACTTCTGCCCTGATTATTTAACCTTCTTTAATTAGAGTTTTTTTCCCTTTCCTGTCTATACTTGTAAAGAAAAATAGTCTGGCATTTGAAAAGAAGAAGGGGATTAGAATAATTTTTTATTGGATTACTATTAAACCAATAGAAATAGCAATAGAAATTCATGGTTTTAAACAACCTCTGGGTCTCAAGTCTAATCCATACAGATGATGACCTGTGAGGAAGTAGTGTTACAGGAATAAATTGGCTGTGGTTTAGACTGAAGGATTTCAACCCAGCTAATAAACTCTCAGTAGTTCATGCCTGAAATGTTACCACAGTAGCTGGAGAGCAAACTGTCCCCTTTTTAAATTTTTTCACCAAATAGTTCTAAAATAACCAAAGTGTAATCAACACAGTCAGTGAGCAGGTTGTTCATGGACACAAAATACATTCCTAAATCAAATAAATTGCTAACAGTGAAGCATTTGCTAGGCTCTGCTTTACACAGTATGAGATAAGAAGCAAATACAACACACTGGTCTCTATTGCTGTCTGCTACTAAAAATGCAAGGTGATAAATGTGCTCTTTCAATTTTAACAGTACATCATTAGTAGCAATCCTGTAAGGACCAACTGGATCTTAATGACCTGTTTCACTGCATCTTCGCCACCGTTGTGATGGCCAGCTCTGTTTTTTTGGTGCCATTTTAGGAAGTACTAATTGCATTTTGCTGAATTTTGCTGCATTTTTATTCTGATGTTCTTCCTTTTTTACTTTCCCTTCCTAAATATGACTGTCTAGTAGTCATGGACCTGGAGGAAATGTGTAGCCAGGAACGTTAACAGCACTGGCAGGTCTCAGAAGCAGCAAAAGGGCCAGCCCGATTCCTTTCTGGCTCTGCTGAGTCCACAGGTTTTGAGCAGAATTATGGGCAAGGCTTACTGCAGTACCCCTGTGCTCAGGGTACGGATCGTGTGCTTATGCTGCTAGCTTTTTCTGAAATATTAGGTGTTGCTAAATGTAGTTTTCTGTAGAATATAAATCAGCTATGTTAGTGTAGTGTCCTGCTTGTACAACATATTTTGGTTATGTCTATCCTTGTGTTTGCTCCCTTCATGGCATACTGCAACATGTCAAAGAATGGAGATGCTGCTGCTTCCTACCACATTTTTCAGCTAAAACTGACAGGTGCCTGGAATTATTACAGTATTATCTTTGTTTTTTCACTAAGAAAACAACACTATAGATGTCGAGAGGTTCTTGCCAGGAGTTTTGCAGAGGCCAAGGGGGCTATACTTGCACTCTGAAGTCTAACAAGGAACTGCAATCTAGTAGTTTATGCTGCAAAACAAGGTAGGCATCCAGCAAGGGCAAGAGCAGAGGCTTCGTGTAAAGAAACGATGAAAAATTGGGCTGTGGGCAACACAGGAGTGAAGAGAGGTTACGCTGAAGAGTGGGAGCAGACTTGCTGTGTTAGGTAATACTGGATCCAGTAAATAACCTCAAACATTTGGAATTTTTATCTTTCTTAGAAACCTGAAAGAGTGTGCAGTAACTAAATAGATTAAAGACATACACTGTTCAGATCACTGTTACTGTACCTGTGAAGGATGAGATAAAAGCATATAGCATGGGGAGCAGAGAGAGGGCAGACCCACAGGGTCCTGTTCTACACTCAGTCTGGGGAAACCCTAAAGTAAGAGGAGATATTCCTACAGCCTGCTTTCCATTCCCATCCAAAAATACCCTTCCTTCCAATTTCTCTTTGATGTCAAAATAAATGAAAATGTTGATAGTGATTAATGGTGTGCTGGCTACACAGTGAATGCTGGTAGGGATGCAGCTGATCAGTGAAGAGGATATTTTCAGAAAACCTCATCATATTTTGTTTTGACTTTATGCTGACATGTTGAATTTTGGCAAAAAAGTGATGAAATTCAGCCAGTTCATAGGCATGGATGTATGCATGTAGACACATACAGGGAGAGAGAGTTGCTTGGTCATTCTGCTCCTGGAAGGAGATACCTCTCTGGAGAAATGCTCCATTGCTTGACACATGCTGGACTGATGGTCACTATTTGCACCTGGATTGTCCTCTTCAAGGATTATGTTTGCAGGACAGGACTGAAGGAGCATCCCTGTGGTCCCCAAGGCCACCCAGTATTGCGTGGCGCTGTGGGAACTGGCAGCCGCTGCGAGGCAGGTTGATGGGAGATGGAGGCTTACCTGCCCCTCACCCTACCTCTGTGTACCGCCTCATGTGCCACCTTGAAGAATAAAAGGAGGTAACAAATGCCACCCCATTCCTGTTTTCTTTAGGAAAATGACTTAGTCATTTTAAAAGTGCTTAGAAGGTTTTGAAGAGACGTCCAAAAAAACCTGCAACCTAATGCAAATCAACTCAGAACTTCTTCCAGGTTTTGATAGAGCTCGTTATACATAAAGTCTTTACTGTATTCACCTAAAGACCTTAACTATTATGTACAAAAAAAAGAACAACTACAGCACAATATTGTTTCTTTCACTACCATTGATCTTTAGTTTCACACTTCAATTTTGCCCCCTAGATTAAGGGTGGGGTTTTTGTACTGCTGTGTATGTGAGATATTTAAAACCTGCTTGAGATTTCAATTTCCAGAGGGTTCTGCGAGGCTGAGGTTGTAGCTTATCTAATATTTTGACCTAGTCCAAGCTCTGTACTGTAAAAGTCAATTTAGTTTTAAGATGTTGTTTTCACCAATACAGTGAATAGTCCAATTTTTAATTATACTATATGTTATTTTATTATTTTTATGTATTTTTTGCTTAAAATGTAGTTTTTTGTCGTTATTATAATTTTAGTGGAAGGGACACTGGAGGAACCAAGCCTTGCTGGAATAGATTGTTATCCAGTGTAATGTATTGATCAGGTCAGGCAGTAAATTAACAGGAGCAGAACACCATTAAATTTTGAACTTAATTGCCTTCTACTCTTAATTTCTATTGGATATAATCAATAGGTGCCAGAGGAAAGTTAAAAGAGTTATTTAGCAAGCTGCTATTTCCTGCAGCATAATGGAAAACTACTGTTTCATCCTCTAGTTGATGCAAATAATTTGCAGTTCAAGTGTGGCCACTTAAGAATTTTATCAAAGACTCACTTTTAGTTCTGTCTTGATTAATCTTCATCCCTTCCAGAAAGAAATGTGATTTAAGGACACAATCTGTGTTTGTTTAGCTGCCCCTTTGGTCTTTGCACTTACACTGGTGTTGCAGCAACGCTGTTTCCCTCCAGGATCTCTCCAGCCTGTATTCCTGTCTCTAGTCATACACACACAGAGTGTTTTCAGGGTGGTATTCTCAGGCCAATATCTCTTAATATAATTTTCTTTTCTAAGGAAATGCAATGTTGCAGCCAATGGAAACGAAGACCACAGCCTTGGTCTTGACTTTTCTTTCTGGTTCTCCTACTAGCTTGTTTGGGCAAGTTGCTCATTTCTCTTATTTCCCCTGCCTGCAGAACACTAGTGTAATCAGTTGCCTTCACTGAGGTCTAGTGTCAAGCTGATGTGTGGTACTGTCTTCTAGGACTCTGTGTGCTGATGATACACCTTGTTCTGTTCTCTAGCCTACTGTTCAGTTTGTTACTCCTTGTCTCTCACATTTCCCTCTATAGTAATATTTTAGATAATTTTTTTACTTGTGGTTGAATTTAAGTATTGCTTATCCTGCTGAAATCTAAAACCAGTTCCTTATAAATCAATATCTCAGTGCTATTACTATTTTCACACCTCTTTGCACACTCTTTCCATTACCTAGTCTTTTGCTAATAAAATGCTGCAAAGGAAACACCATGTTTCAGGTGGCCCCCTGCCAAAGCTGGATGCCCAGTATCACTGCCCTGTGGAATCACAGGGACATTAAAAAGCCATTGAACGGAGGATAGACATCTGATGCAAATTAGGGGATTATTGCAAACTTTGGTGGGCCTTGGAAGCTCTATTACTGAAGCAGCACACAGAATAAAACAGGCCAAGGTAATCATACCTCATATTTTACAATAGTGTCAGTTCTGTGCCAGTGGTGCTGTTCCATATTTATAACTTTGTATTGGTATAAGGCAATTCACATTCAAGCTAATGGGAGTTTTCCAGGAGTGTTGATTCAGGTTCTTGATGAGAAATGAGTACAGCCCCTTTTGCACATCTTTACAGCACAAATAGCAGTTAAACTAGAGAAGAGTCTACTTGAAGTGTTATGAAGTGGTACATAATGATGCACCAAATGGACAGACCTTCATAGAAGTTTCATTTTCTAAGAGAGCTGACCTATACTCCATCTGAAAACCAAATATCTTCTGAGAGTGGCAAGTTACCCACCTCAAAATAGAGTCAACACATCCAGCGAGCCTTGCTCTGAAATCTTGACCTACATCTGTCTACAATCCTCTCCATTATGAAATGCAGATAACAGGTATTTTACTGTGAGCACATTCGATTTTGTTCAAGTCCAGTATATTTGAAAAGGCATTGCTGTCTATGCAAATTCAAAAACTGCCAAATCATCAAAAGAGCTGAGTATGAATTTACCTCTGACAATTATTCCTTGTCATGTTGTTTCGGTTAACAGGAAATTCATCACAGGGGAGAATTAAAAATAAAGCCTCTTGACAGTTACAAGGAATTAACTGTGCTTACAATAATATATTTTCCAAGGGAAGGCTGGAGGGCAGAGTTTGGCAGTGCTGAAGCTGTACCACGTACAGTGATGTCCTGTGACCATAATTGGCCTGGATTTAACCTTTACAGAGGGAAGACTTGTTGCTCTGTGTTACAGACTAGCATGAATTGTGCAAGACTCGCAGTCCCAGCTCCCGGGAGAGGCTGAAATTCTCCTGTTCTGGTCATTCCACTGGTGCTCTCACCATCACTGCTTCTTACATTACGAGCAGACAGACAGAAGAGTTGGTGTTGTGCCTATGGAATCACAAAGCCCAGGTGCCCATGGAAGGCTATGGCCAAGAAGGGAATTGGACATAGGGCTAATTGAGTATCTCTGGCCAGGGTGATGTCAACAATCATAATAGCATTTCCCACGGAGAAGAGCTTCTCTTTGTGTTTCACGCTTCTGCCAAGAAAAGGATAAAAGGAGATTTTTCTTTGTGTCACTGAGGAGAATCCCCTTTTCATCCAAATGAATTATGCTGTCTCCAAGGCGCCAGATTAATCTGTCTATGATATCCCTTGTGTATTGTTTCTAGACTAACACATATCTGTGTTTCCTCTTTCATGATCAACGGGTACAAACGAAAGCTAACTCACATGGTACTCTTTCGCTGCTACCCATTTCCATGAAAAACTCTTACAGGAACAGTTCAGCCCTGCTAAAGAAGAGAGGTACAAATATACACCTCGCTGAGCAAGCAATTGGAGTAAAGTTTCACACTTGAGTTGCCTTGTAAGAAGCCTCTGGAGGACATGCTTTAAGCATCTGACACGGTTCCCTGGAAGAGCAGCAAAGAGAGGCAGCTGAGATGATATTTTGATGCTGTGCCTGATCCTCTCGACACTCTCCTGGCTTCTCCCGAGCCTCTTGAAAGGGAAGTAGCCACCTGCATCATGCAGCAGCCAGTCCAAGCTTCTACATGAGATAGACATTTGCAATGATCCCCAACTATTTTGGAATGAGATGTGGATAATAAGACAACATTTATGTAAGATTGATGACAAGCACAGTTTGGCTCAGTTGAAGCTTGTTCTCTGGCTTGTGAACTATAGATTGTTGCGTTATAGGTATACACACCAGGAAAGGCAGATGAAGTAGGAAGTCTCAGAAATGCACATGAATTAGGATTAAATGGAGCAAACTAATTCTCAATCAGATCTAGTCACCACTAAAATGAAGAAGATAGAAAGAGACAGAATCAAAATTAGCAAGATAACAGATTGCATTTCTGGTTAGGAAGAAGTCCTGCATTACCAAATGCTGGTGGATTTAATGTTCAATTTTACTCTTATTTGTCATGCACATTGTAAAGCATATTTGCAGTCACCACCTTCTACCTGAATCAGGGCAGTGAGTTTTTGTTTTTCTTAGAGTATTTTATGTTTTATAACTTAGAGCCTTGGCAGAAGTCCATCTATAGTAATATATGATTCACATCGTTGATAGCCTGGGGACTACAATTGTTGCTGTTCTGTCTATACTCTGCTGTGTTTGTGGAAGGATCAGGATTGGAGCTGTGAGGTTTTTCTTGTGATCCCTAAATCCAGAAGTGTACTTGCACCATTTTTATCCCTAGAAAGTTACAACTTGCTTTCCTGAGAAATGATCAACAAGACATATAGGAAAGCAGGCTTATTTTGTGTATGCTGGTATATAAGAAATTATACCAGACAGTAACCCTAGTTATGATCCAAAAAAACCCCACCAAACAACAACAACCCCCCTCCCCCCCCAAAAAAAAAAAAAAAAAGGAAATGAAACACCCACCCCACCCCCCCCAAAAAAAACAACAGTTCTTTGGTGGCTTTGCAAGACAGTTCTGGGAGTTTTGGGTAAAGATATTCTTCACATAACTGTTCAAATTGAATGTGTTGACTCTATACATAAATTATTTTCAACCATGTCTTGTCATTCAGTCTGAAGAGAGTTTCAGTGGCACCTTGGTGGAGTTTCTCAAAACACTGGTACTGGAAGATGTAAGATGGCCTGCTTCAGCTGGAGGGAAACTGAAGGAAACCTTCAGCTTCTGGGGAAAATTTTGCCAGTAATTTCATGGCCAGCAGAACTAACAAATTATGGCTTCAAGAAAACGGTATAGCATGCTGCAAGTAGAAATTTCTTTATACTGCATCACTGGCAATACAAGTGTGGCACCCTGCCACTTATATGCACACATCTTCCAACAGTTTCAGCAAAATCAGGAGATTTCCACATCTTCGTCCTGAATGATAAGCAAGTGCATTTTATAAAGATATGCTCAACATCCCTATAAGTAACAATTCCTCTTTTTGCCTTTGCAAGCCATCATCAGAAGGTGGACACTTCTTCACTTCCTCATTCCTATCTTTCATCTGCCCACACAGCCATAACAGCATGGATGTAAAAATGCATTAAAATTTCAACCTTGCAATTTGCATGTCAAGTCTTCAATCTTATTCCAGTACATTTAGACCCTGTTTTGCATACAGTATGGCTGACTTCTTACAAATGTAGTTTTCCTTAAAATGACAGAAGGTGCATCTGCGGCCCTTTCAGAGAGTCCCATTTGTTACTCTACCCTTGCAGAACAAAAATGTAATGCATTGTGCTATGATGGGAGATCAGTCACAGAGAATCACTCAGGGATATTAAATAGATAGTTATATTGTCTTTGTGGAGCTGATCTGACTCCCCTTCACTTCACTAGAGTTTAGCAAGTTCTCACTGAAATGCTGCTGGGATTTAGCTGAACTTGATATAACCAGGCATCTCTGCATGGGGAGATGATATTGCAAAGGTGTGTCCCTGTTGCCCATCTCTTTCAGTGCCCTGAAAAAGAGAAAAGACAGCACAGAAATATATATGTATATATATATGTAATCCATTTCACAGCTGTCTGGTTCTCTAGATTTTTTTTTCCTCCCGTCCTGTACAGTTTCCTCAGGTATATATCAAGAGAAGCTGTTTGCAGTTATGCTGAATAATTATTTGGGGGCATGTTGCAGACTGCTGAAGACAGACCCAGAGCCCACGATACCCTAGGCTGCACTAAGGAAGCTGCAGACATAGCTTGCTCCTCTCTCTCTTTAGCACAAACTAGTATTTAGGATCTCACTTTCAAAGACCGAGGGCTTCCAGTGACTCATCTAAATTCCACATTTAGGCACCTAAATGATGTGCCCTCAGTGGTTTTCTAAATTAAAAATTACAACTTAAAACAAAAAAAACACTAACAACTGTACAATTTGTTTTCTCAGACTTGTTCCATTTGAAAGTTATAGCAAATACAATGACTTAAAAAAATAAGTTTACAAAACTCATTAGCTTTTGAAGAATTTCCTTCCAAACAGTAATAATAAATGTACATGTGTACATTGAGAGTTCTCTTTTGGGTCAGTTTTTTTTAGTATTAGAAAAATCTTATTTTTATAGCTATATAAAATGTTACAGCCATTCCTAAAGAATTCGTGACTTGCCACTAACCTCTCTCTCCACCAGAGGACACAAATATAACCCAGTATTTCCACTGAAAGATCGTGGATATTTTTACACTTTCTGCCCATGTCCTTCAGAGCAGCTTCTACAATCCATGGTGATCCAAGGACAGGAATATACCTTCCCTTCCACCTTCACAGGGCTTTACTGTGTCAAGGCAGGGTTTGGAAACTGCTTTGAGATTCTTGCAGTGGAGGTGCTAAAAAGACACAGGGAACTGCTGTGGTGTGATGCACCAACTTTGCTGCAGCATGAGCCTCCCCATTACTACAAAAGCCTGTGGAGGTCAAAAGCTGTCCTAGTTTGACTATTTCTACCTGCTTTTTAATGAACAAACGCTGACACTGTTTGAATAATTCATTTATATTAAAATACAAAATCTTGAAGCACATCAGCCACTAAAGACACTTCTTTGCAGAAGACATTCTGCATTTCCCTGGCCAGGACTGTTGCTCCCTGCGAGGCAGAGCTGGAAGGTCTCCCCATGAGCTCCCAACGAGGAATTGAAGTCTTGAATGCTCCCTGGCCACAAATTGAGCCCCTGAATTCACAGTGACTGAATATTCATTTGGTTCATTCTTCAAAAAAATACTGACAATTTGAAGTACAAGAATAGCTCCATTCATAAGCCGCTATGTGAGACAAGCCTCTGTCACCGGTGCCGTATCTACAGTTCTTAATAAGAAGCGAACAAAGCCGATATATTACCATGTATAAAAATAATGGAAAAAAAAAAAAAAAAAGATATCCAGAGAGAGAAATTACCTTTTTGTCATAAAGTGATATGGGTTGATTATAAGCATACCTATTATTTCTCTTTGTTGTTCACTTCATTGTGAAGTCCGGAAGAATAAGGAAGCCGTGTGCGCCTGCTCTATGGCTGGATGGCATTAGGTTTTCACCATTTGGAACAGCAGATACTTAGGGTAAAAGTTTCCCCTGATTTGAGCTGAACTGTTCATCATACACGTAGCTGTCATTAATCTTACATGCAGAGCCTGGCTTCTCATATTTCAAAATCTTTGGAGAGGCAGCTTTTTAATCTATATTTGGTTCTTTTTCCCCCCCTCTGAGACTGATTTCTCTTTGCATATAATGCTGTAGTAGTTTCAATTTAAACAGAACCCTGAAGTAAAACAGCTGAATATGAAACCTTAGCAGAGAGAAAGGAAACAATTATCTTGAATTTTTTTTGAGGTAAAAAACTTCAATGACAGCACCACTGACTGACAAAATTGACATGTATTTTAACTTCTGTTTCAAGCCATGGATGATCTTAATCACAACAACAGGGCATATACTCCTGTATGAGGCCACAAATTCAATTAATCTCAGCAGTAATTCTCAATGCAATTCATTTTAGTATAATACAGCTCCTTGAAGTATCTAAATTACAGCAGCTGAAGCTCGTTAAAGATGAAGCTGCCCAGCAGCTCATGGTGGCCAGCTCTAACCTCCTTCCACCTCCTCTCTGCCACACCAGCTCAGGAAAAAGGCAGATCAGCTGGAGCTGCCCCTGGACAAGAGAATGAGGGAAAAGGACAAGGAAAGGAAAATGTCAGGGAAAACAGGAAAAAAGGCAGAACGGGTGTGAGGGCAGCAAATGGCGGGGGGTAAGGTGTAAGCTTATTCTCAAAAATATGTGAACTATGACAGCTGCAGGTTATAAAGTAACTCTATCAAAAGTTTCTGGTGATCAAGAATGAATTTTTTAAGTGGTTTGCATATCTCTCTGGGCTCTTGAGATAATAATACAGCTGTCTGTTCCTTATTTTGTAGGTCATTTATACAGCTCGTATTCTAAACCCTTCTCTCTGCTAATACTCAAAAAGGATGTTACTGGAATCCCAAACTCCTTGCCATTTTGCAGAGCTGAATCTGGACACATAACGTTATAAATTCAGCAATGTGTGTCGCTATGGGAACTGTTTCTCCTGCCAGACAGCGCTGGGAATGAACTGGGAACTGGCTGTTTAGACACTTGTGTGTACGTGTGTCTGCCAGGCACACACATACATAAACATTCAAATGCAGATATGAAAATTTTACCATTAAGTGTTTGCATTTCTTTGATTCACCATTTCTTCTTATTTTGCTTCATTTAGCATAGATAATCTTTGTAAGTCTGGCAACTAGTCAATTACTGAATTCCTTTTCAAAGGAAGGAAAAAAGAAGATTACAAAATTCATCAAACTAGCATAAATCACCATATCTTCCCCAGCTTAGGGTCTGACCCTCTAACAGTAGTTTCTTTCTTCTTTGTAAAGGTAATTATTCTATTAAAATTAATAGTAAAATGAATACTGCTGTGACTAAATTACATAGGATAAGCGTGAAATACCGTGATCTGTTCTGCTATGAATTAGTAATTATAGTGTGCCCAGTGAAATTTGCATACTTCCCTCTGCTTCCCTGCTATCCGCCCTGGTTTAGTTGCTAAAGCTCTCTCCGGGGTTGGAGCTGGAGGTTGCTAGTGGCTTACACCAGCACAGCAAAGAGGAGGTGTTTGCAGAACGTAGTACCCCTGAGTTTTAAGATAGCAGAAGAAGTTTGAAGATAAGCATGGATTTGTTTGGTACTTTAAGTATCTGTCATCACCTTTCTAAACATGGTGAAAGGGATTTTCTGTGCTTATACAGATGAGGTGAGAAAAAAAAACAGAAAAAAAAAAAAATCTGTCTCCTCTCCACCTGCTATTTCTGTGTGAAAAGTTTGGCTTCGTGATATGACTTTGAGTTCACACTGCCTGGGGCAGTGGAAGTAGTTGGTATCTCGAAGGGACAGCACTCAGAATAAGGGAGACCCAGTACTCGGGCAGGAGCTCACGGACCTGCAATAGCTTCTGTTTCAGTAAGAGCTGGGTGCGCCTGCTTGCACTTAGGTGGTTCATGGAAAGTTTAAAGTTAACCTTGAAGAGGATAAATGATACTGGGGCGAAAGGCAACCTTTCCCACACTCGTATTGAGAGACATGCCTTGAGCCAGCAACAGCAATTAGTTATTAACTAGAGGATGGCAGGAAACAAGTTTTTTCAGTGCTATATGGATGTAGGGCAGAAGTCAAGTATCAGGTCCAGTCTGGTTTCTGAGGACGAGAGCGAGACTGCTCAGCACTAGCAGGGGAGTTTTGCCCTGCAGCCTATACAGCCCTGCTATGCCAGGGTACATGCTCAGCTCAGTGAGGTGGGCTCTTTACATCAGCACAAGCTAAATACCCCACAACCTGATAGAAATGGACATACAGGAGGAAACTGAGACAGAGCGAGCTACTTGCCTTTGAGCCATGGTAGCATTAATTTGACATCCTTGCAGGTGTTCTGTAAGAGCCATGTGCTCAACTTGGCTTCAGAGGCAGAGGGGGGAAATCATTGCTGCCTGGGCAGCATGGGAAAGCCCTAGCTGGCTAGATTCCTGTGAAGTAATTGGTTTTGTTAATAGGATTTTATTGTTATTAACCATAATAGGATGGTCGCAGGCTGGTTTAGATAGCTTATGTTTGATTAAATAATGACCTGCTGTAGTGATAAATGCAAATGTCCCAATGAATGAAAAACTGTTTTCTCTTTCCTGAGAATAGTATGCAGCTACAATTGCTCAAAAAAAATGAAAAAAAAAAAAAGAAAGATGTCTTATGTTGACATACTTAATTAATATAATGTATTTTGTTTCTTTGGATAAACCTTGATCTTGACAATCCCCAAGCTAATAGAAGGTTGTTCTTTTTTCCTTCCTAAAATAGTCTGTGCAATGCATAGCTTAACCAGCTCAACAGAAGCATTTTTTCACCCCAAGAAAGCAACCTTAGAAAACTTGTGAAAAGGTCATACAAACTTTAGATGCAGGTCACTATTTTTAATTCATGTGGTCTATCCGTGTTTCATAGCACCTGAACAGTCCTTCCTTTAAATTACATTCTTTTTGTGAATATAAACAGTTTATTAAAATTCTTGTATTAATTATTTAAATGAGTTTATAAATATTTGAGGAAGCCTGTGCAAAAGGCACTCATAATAAATTATCGTATTCTACCTTCCTTGAAAGTTAAATTACAAAACTCTGAAGACTGCCTTCTGTAACAAAGACATTCCTGCTGCCTGTCATCACAAGGTCCAGGGTAAGAGCATTATCTCTAGGTAACATCAAAAAATAGAAGTCAACACCTAATGTTTCAAGGGAAATAACAACATTTCAGCCTTAGAGTGGTTGTACTAAATGCGACATACAATCAAGTATGTGACCATTTAATTACCCATGCTCAACGTCTTATGGGAGGTCGAGGTTTCCAGCCTTGACTTTGAGATCACAGGTGTGGAGATTGAATTAATGAGTAGAAGGGGAGACATAAGTACAGAGGAGAAGCCTGGAGCAAGTGAAACAAGAATTAACACACACAGATCGATTGACTGAATGAGAAGTCAGATACTGTAAGTGGTAGTGGGAAGAATATCAGTCCTACAGCTGTATGGCAGATAAACCTGAACAGTGCAAGGGGATTTCTTATCTGAAAGGACAGGTAAAAAATAAAATTAACTAAAAAATTGCAGCAGCAGTATAGCAAAAACTTCTCTGGGTAACTTCTCCCCCTCCCTGGAAGTGTTCAGGGCCAGATTGGATGGGGCTGTGAGCAACCTGGTCCAGTGGAAGGTGTCCCTGCCCATGGCAGGGGGGTTGGAACTACATGATCTTAAAGGTCCCTTCCAACCCAAACCATTATATGATAAACTGTTGAAATTCTTTTCCAGATGGAAGGAAGCTTCAGCTTCAGAGTTCTTAGTTTTGCAATGTTTGTTGATAAGGTGAAGACTCACTTTTTAGACATTCCCATCTTTTTGAGTCCCAGTCTCTGCGCACATGGTCATGCCTGGCTGTCAAGGAGATTACACATTACCAATGGCAGGTGCCAACCAGGACAGAAATACTTCTGCAGATTGGGTAATGGATAATTAAACTGAACAGTCCTGTGTTCAAGGAGTCTTGAGGTGGACATGTGGATTTTTTGAGAACTGACTAAAGTCAGTTCGTGATCATGCAGGATAGACCAGGACATGCTCCTGCTGTAAAGCCTCAGACTGTAGACTCACGATGGTTGATAAAACCAAAGCACTTGTAAAGACAAGCTCAACTCTCTGAGGAATGACAGTTCAGATTAGTTCCACATATCCAGCCTTTGCAGTTTTCCCAACACTTGTCCGCTCACCTGCTTCTCCTCTCCATCCATCATCTTCTCTTCCACTGGCAACCACTGCTAAAGCAGAAAATCAGAGATCTTACTAGCCTGAGGACTGCAACATAATGCCCAGAATTAGGGGATTCACTAGCCAATTATCTTTCCTATTTGATCTACTTTTAACTTTAAAGTATTTGTGGAGGTGACCGTTTAGAAAAAACACCCAGCTATTTCAACCTTGTGCTGTTTTAAAGTGCTTTAAAAAGATGAACAGAGAGTATTATAAAATTTCATCTAAAACAACTTCCTGTTTGGTTTGCTAGTAACTATGGCAATTCTCAGTATCTTTGTTTAGCTGTTCGTCTTTGGGGGGCTTTTGCTTGCATACATCTTGCAACTGGCAGAGCTGAACATATTCTGCAAAGCATTTTACACTAATTCATGCTGCAGATTTGTAAAAGAATTTGCACTGGGCATGCTCAGGCTCCATTTACATTCATTTTGTATGAGCATTAATGAGATCAAGTAGAACAAGGACAGATGTTTGTGAAAAATAAAATGTTAAACTCCTATTTGTAGTGATGAGAATAGAGCTTATGGCTTCACAGCTAAGAATCATCTGACCAGAGTGTGCATGAGATTCCTGGAGTATCTGGAGTCAAAGACTCACAGCTCCTTCCATCTGGTTATTTTTTTCAAGAGCACATCTTGTGCATTACAAACATAGGAAATAATGATCCTTTTATAAATTCAGGATTATTCACTCTAAGGACAATAGAATAAGGTCATCATATAAATTATATGTAGCAAAGACTTACCTAGAAGTGCAATCCAGGGACTCTTTCAAGGTAGAAAATAAAGGAAAAAAACACTGTAAATGGTAGTGAATTTTCATTTTTTAAAATATAACTCAGAGTTAAATTGAATGGAGGCAAAAAGACATGAGCTGTGTCAATACCAACATGGCCATGAAATTTCAAGTGCCCATGAACAGACTTCTCAGCTCTGTAAAATGTTTCAGAGTAAATAAGCATTATGAGCACTGAAGGAAAACATAATTTCAAAGAAAAGCTTGTCAGTTAAGGTCAGTTCAATATCCACTCATGAATTTCACTGTTTTTAAGTCTTGCTGATAAGCTTTTATAATTAAGTTACTTCTCTTATTCCATGCATATTGACACAGTAATTAAGTGATGATATGAGATACAAAGTATTGTGTGCTCAATTCATCAATTTTTGTTCAGTCTCGCAGTTCTTGTTCCGATTGCACTGGCATTGTTGCACTGAAATATCTCCAAATCTATCATGTCGAGATTATGCATGATGTAATTTGTAATAGTAACTAGGGATTTGTTTACACAAAAACGAATGTTCCTTTAATCTTTAAAACAAAATTAGACTTGTCTTATATCACAGAACAAAGAGATTTGAATGAATACAACACTTTTAATAAATCAGTAATTACCTTGTGGAGTGGCAGTTAGCTCATTTAACACAACCTTTGAGAACAGCTTCCTCCACACAGATTTTAAACTGTGCCCTTCTGAGATAAATTTTGAGAGCTGGACTGTGGAGGTTTAAGTGCTCTATAGGTGTATTATGTATACCACAGCAATCCCCATTTCGTGGAAGAGAATTTGGACAATGTCATCTCTTCACAGCAGAGATAATTACAAATTAACTAAACTACCTCCTAAAGAAATTCTCAAGCTCTGCCTTTTGGTACCACTGTGCATTAAGTGGCACACCACGTACAAGTTCATAGTACCAACATTAGGACAATAAAACCTCCTTTAATTTATCATTTCAAATTGAATCATCCCTACAACAAGAGCACAGGGCACCTGACCCTAGTTTGCAGTGTGTGTTTGTTGGTTGGTGGGAGTTTAAATAACACTCTGTAAACCAGCCTGTCATAAACATATTTCTGTAGCTGGTATGGTCTGAAAATAGCTGGTGGGTACAGACAATAGCAAAGGCCTCCTCCCATCCTTTCCCAGAGCACCCTGGGTCATCCATGGTTACACTCATCAGGGCTTTGTTCCACATCACTTTACTCTGAAAACCAACCAGCCACATGCCAGTAGACAATTAATGAAGGCTGCATTTCTTCTGCAGCTGTATCCATTGGATAACAGATTTGTGCATATTTTATTAGGCTGCAGGACACAACAGGCAGAACATTTCAGGGGAAAGAGAACGTACCAAGAATGTATTATGAGACATTAGGTCAAGCACAGATGAGCTTCAACTATTTGAGAAGTGTTTTAATCACCAGCCATGAAAGAGTTAGGCAGGTTTACTGCTACTAGACAGGACAATGACGTGTGATGGTGGGTGTTTTGGACGTAAGGATGGCTGCACCAGTAGGTGCTTGCACTGGTGGGACTGAGGAGGACAAGAAGGTCCCTCTAGAGCCATGTCCTGCCACCCTGACAATGTCAGCAAATAGCTGCTCACACCCCAGCCCCATCTTGACATGGCAGAGTCAGCCTGTCCAAAAGGATGATACCTCAAGTAAGGGTTCTCCTATAAAATTGCAAACCTGACTCACTAAAACGATGGCTGAAATCCATATTTCATCACACACCTCAATGTGTTACTGAATCTGCCAATACCACTCCACCCAGCAAGAGGCTCAGGCCAGTGGTGATCTTCAGACACTTTAAAGATATTGGATTATATTATATTATGGAGTGTTGTGATTTAGGAATTTTCCAGCTCTGATCATTATCCTCTTCTCATCCATTTTAAAGGAAAAATAGCAGATGACTTCATTTACTTCATACCTCTTAGCAGTCTCTATTTCCAAAAATTCTTTGATATCCAGATTTTAGGAGAACCATCACCCTTTTACTGCTCAAAGCAATCTCTGATCATTGTGCTTTCAGGTCTTTTGCCACTTCTCCTGTCCTCACATGCTATCTTCAGCAGCAGGTACCCACCTGACAGCCCCCACTGTTACAGAGACACTTGGAACCCCAGCCACATTTTTCTGCATTTTCTAAACTGAGAGATTCAGCCTAAGGCCTTTAAAGCACAGAGAACTTAGTATTTTTCACAGAAAAAAAACAATGACAATGTAATAGCTGGCATTTAAAAAAAAAAAAATCATTTCATTTTCCCCTGGAAAAACATATACAAAGCTTAAAAAAGAGAAGTTTTTCATTGACCAATAACACAGAATCTTATTATGTATTATTAATTTCTAAATACTCAATGGAAGAATTTTCCTTATTTATTTGTTTACAGGAATCTTCTGTGTGGACTGGAAACATCAAGAGACAAATACTACACAATTTATACCCAAGCAGCACACCAGATCTTAATTTCATAACTGATAACTATCCAATATATTATGCATGCTTTGTTATGCCTTATAAATGAGTTACAGCTATATAATTTATTCATTTTCAGTGTTCTTTCATAGAGTGCTTTGCTGCTAAGCTATGTTTCTGGCACCTCTTTCAGTCAAAATTTCGTAATAGACTTTCACCCTTCAGAGCCCATCTTGCAGCTTTTCCCTTCCACCTCGCTAAACTCGGCCTCCTGCGGCACAAGGGATTCACGTCTGAGCAAAAGGCAACTTTCACAGACACCAGATTTGGTCCAAAGCCTGCAAAAACTAAGGCGGATTTTTTTCCTGTTTCTTCAGTAACTGTCGGATCAGACCCTAAACACAAATCACTGATTGCTAATGCAAAAGCAGGCAATAATTGTTCCTCTTGGGTCCTCACTTCCACCATCACGAGGGAATTATATCTTTGATTTAACACAGTCATTTCCCAGCAATACTGCTTGCGTGAGCAAACATCTCCACAGCAGCATCAGGAGCACAGCAGCTCATCAGATATATGTATTTATATATATATATATATATATATATGGCTTAAGGTCCCTGCAGCCACCAGAGGAATAGCATTGCAAGGCCACCCACAAATCTCTGTGTACCCCCCTCACCTTCATCTCACAGACTGGCTCTTCTCTGTCTGCGTTTCAACTCATTCATTTACTTTATTAATGAATTATTAGTAATGAAAAACTAACATTGCATGAAGGCATTTTTCTTCTTTGTTGGCACACCAATCCTCAACCCTGGTCTGAAACATGTGTGAATATTTATAAGCAGCTTCCTATTGTCTTTCCAAAAATGTAAAATTATGTTGCAGTTTGTTGGCATTTCATTAAATATATAACAATAAGTTTAAGCTTTCACTAGGCTATGTAGAAGCAGTTCAAATAGGGTGTAAATAACACTGCTACACTGCAAAAAACAATCAGCCTGCTCTCAGCTTTGTTCTGCAGCGAGGGACAGATTCAGTTCCAAACATCAGTAATAAATAACAGCAATGGGTGTCCCTAACCTACAAAAGATCGATCTTCCCCATACAGTTTGGGAGGGGATCCTCAGTCACCTGCATTCATTTCAGCCCTCTGCATGTGAACATTTCATGTTTTCATTAGTCTCATTAGCATTCATTAGTGTCAGCAGGTTGCTCTCAAGTGACCCACTGTCTTTGCAGCGAGGTTATGTCAAACACCAATAAACTTACACACATAAAATTATAAATAGAGGTGGGTGGCTCAGCACTTACCTTAGTTGCATGTTGCTGTTCATGAATTCAAGAATTTCCAAGAAAAAATGTAAGGCTGTGTCCGAGCACTCCGGAAGGTCATAGAATACACTATGCGCTTTTGGGGAGACAAGTTCATCTTACATGGTTTATTTTATCATTTCATGTCCCTTCTCTCTGCCACAGATATCTGCAAAACCCTGTTTTGTCGAGGCTTGCTCTGCCTTTCGTTGCAGAAATCAAGTTTCCAGATAGATAATGCAGTGAAGGTTCAGTTATAACATCAACTATGATCCATAACTGTCAGAGATAAAATGTCAAGCATTGGTCATGCCTGAGCTCAGTGGAATGTGGCATAATTAAAAAAGCCTTTTGAGTACAGTATTAGCAAATGAGAACTGTACAGGGGTTGAGAGCCAGCCGCCAAGCAGAGTTCGACTGACCTGGGACCTGCTGATGCCTCTGGGAAGGAGAGCTACAACCCATTGGCCTCCAAGCCTGACAGCTGCTGGTGGCTCCATTTTTTTATTACCTTAAATTCTGAGACTTTGAAAAGATCTCACAAGGTGAACTATAGAGCTCAAGAAAAATTTTGATTGCTTTTCATTGGCCTGTGCTCAGTGCTGCTGGGATCTCTGAGATCAACCTGACTCAGAAGATAATTATGTAAACCCTACAGTTCTTCTTAAAATCTGGATGTTTTCATCTGTGTACTTAGCTAACAAAACAGAGGTTTTTCAGCTCTGAACAGCTGTACACACTTTATAAGTACTCAGAGGACTTGAGTACTGTCATTTTTAATGCACACATGGAAGTGAAGGTGCACATTCACTCACCATGAAAGTGCCACCCATGAGAAATCCTGGTCCTACTTCAGTTTTGGATACCCCTCAGCAATATATCTAAGCAGCATTTGTTTCCAAAGGTGCAAGGAGAGGGACATGGAAAAATGACAAAGCTGCAGCATATGACCCTCCCAGGCTGAACAGCACTGAGGGCTAGAAATTCCTTTGCAAGATCTAAGCTATTACCTATGAAATCTGCTCTTTGACAGACCATCTCTATTCAGCTGAACGTCAGGCATGTGCTTAAAAACCTTATGGCAGCCCACAGACTTCATATAATTTTAATGTTATTATTTATTATCGTGGTACCTAGGAAACCCCATCTCAGTCCAAGACACCATTCTTCTAGCTGGACAAATGCAGAAAAAAGGTCAGTCCCAAATTGCTGCAATACAGTGTCGAAGCTCAACAGGTCAGTAAAGGTAGAGGGGAACACACAAGGAAACAAGGCAAAAATAACTCCTCCTCTTCAGTAAATAAAATTACAAATGGAAAATCGGTGTAGCAGGATTATTTGCCTGTAGTAACAGAGAAAGCCAGAAGCAGAGCCGGAATTAAACAAGCCTCGGGAGTTTCTGATTCTCAGGCCATTAGCCAACACCATCTCTATTAGTCATATTGTTATGAGGGAAGTATACAACATGCTTATGTCATTTATTCCAATTTACCTAACAGTATGCCAACTGCTAGAAAATGGCAATGTAAGTGTTTTTTTTTTCACTGGTGAGTCTTCTCATGCTGTTGAATTAGCATCCTTTTTGCTGGTTTATGCAGATCTTAAATGGAAATTGTTCATGGATTCTTTGTGTCTCATCTGCCCTTTCATATTTCATGGCTATATTTTAGTGCAGCCCACAGGGTTGTTCAGACACATATTACACTTTTAAAAATATCCTACTCTGGCTGCTGAATATGTTGCAATGAAAATCAAGAATTCTGGATGGAAAAAATATTAAAACCTTCAATTCTTTCTAAAGTTTCTGCCAGTGAATTAATAAAGCATTGCTCCAAGAACCTGGAGAATATTGCAAAGATTAAAAAGTTCTAAAAGAGAAAAAATTAATATGATGATCTCTTTTTAATGTTTACTACAATTAAAAATATTAAATTAACTCAGCAAGCCTGGATCTGAGGCAATTAGGAGGTATGAGGCATCACTTGCCAGACTGATTGCACTGTGCTTGTATTTTAAACTGGAGAAATGTCAGTTTTCCCAGACTTATGAGAGGTTTGTTATCAAAGTCTGCAAAGTATTACACTGCGTGAGCATTAGATTGATGCTTCTAAAATTGAGTAAGATTGAATTAAAGCAGAGAGTTTGATGGACTCCCTGTAGGAAACATCCTGTATTACTCCTAGACAGCATTATTCAACCTGAAATCTTTTGTTTCAGATTTGTATTCTTTAACTTATCAGACTACTGCTTTACAACTCCCAGAGTAAATGGTATCTCAGCCTGTTTATGAAATACATAATCTTTCATATGATACTTTCTTTCGCTCCAGCTTTCTCATCCTCCTACAAAGTGTGTTCCCACCCCTTTGATTCATTCCGCACCCCATGACATCCCAACAAAGTAAAAGAAACTACATGTCTCATTCAATTCTCTGAGACTTTGTTTTATAAGGAACAGGTGAGCACAGGGTTACAGATTCTCCTACTCTAGTTTATATCAGATTTTAAAAAAAAACACCTACCTGAAAGATTTTACCTACCTCTGTGCTCTTCCCGTTGCCAAAAGTGTCTGTGCAAGAGTCTCTCATGGGGAGTCTGAACTTTCCTTTAATCTAATCCATTTAGAAAATGACTCACAATTTATTGAGTAAAGTGGAGAAAATTGATATCTTTTCATTAAGCTGACAAAGTCTTTTTCACTGCTGGCATCTGTGAAATGTGTTCTCTATTTAAATTTTATTTATATCAATCTTCTCTGGTGGAAACTAGATTTAAATGGAATGCTTTATACTTACGGTAAAAACTTTCCCATCCTGCAACGAGTATCATACTGGTTTTGAAAAGGAACTCTGTTTCTTATTCCTTGGAGTAACGTGATACCTACGATCAGGAGGAAGTGCAATCTAATATCTCTATCCCTTTGTATTCTATTTCTATACAAACAAAACGTGTACACTTTATCACAGGCAGAAAGAGATAGCTGCTGTGGCTTTGTAATGGCAAATGCAGAAGCTATCTTGGAACATTTTCATACACAGCATGTTCCCTCTAAACTGTTGAAAAATGCATGATGATACTTTGCTCTGTTTTCATATTTCAGGGTCGTCCATAATCATGAATTAAAGTTATATATTACTCTGTGAGTATTGTCATATTGTTACATTGTTAAATATGTCTTTATACTTATTGTCATAGTTTGTCCTATTAAAGCAATTCTCTAAATAGAAATGCAGAGAAGTCAAAGGAGAATTCTGTCTGCAAAAAAAAGTCTTTGCATTTTTTATACACACTGGAGTAGCAAACATGACACAAGCAAGTGCCTACGAGTTTCTGGGCTGTGTGTGTGACCCTCCGCCCGTGTCCTGTTAATCACCTGTACAAGGGCAGTTAGTCACCACTTTGAACAACTGAGTAGCTGCAGTTTAATGCAAGAACTTGAAGACTGAGAAATGTGAAACTCAACAAGTTCAGGAGCTTCAGCAAGTAAGGAGGTTTTAATCAAATGGATTGTGTATTTTTTTACAAATATTGCTTGATTGAAGAGGAAGATGATGGAATGGGTAGTGTTTCCATGTTGATTTGATCTCGGTTTAGGTGGAGGTATTTGAAGATGTTCAGTGCATTTTTACTGTCATCCCATAATAGAATAATTTGTTACTGATATTCAAGGGGAAAATGTCCCTAGACAGCTCTTTTCATGCATCAAACCTTTGTGCTCCAGATGATGCACAAGAACAAAAAGCAGTCACTACCCTTATGCAACCTAGAAAAGTTCTTATGAACTTTGCACGCTGAAGCCCCCTGAATTCAGTCTAAGCTGGAAGTTCCCTGCAGCCACCTAAGGCTCTGGGCATTATGTTTGGGAACAAATTCATTTTAAAATGCAATAGAATTGTGTAAACACTAGCAAACATAAGCTATTCTTTTGCTCTTTCCCTATATTCAATCTGATCGCCAGATCTCTTCTCTGTAATTTATTTCTCTGTTTGGTACACACGATTAGCAAATGCCATTTCAACCAAATGCTTTTTTGTCTGTTAATCCATGCAGACTAAATACATCAAAAGTTAAATATTTTGATCAAAAATTTTCTATAGCTTTGCAAACAAAGATTTTAAAAAACAGTGTGAATTGGACTGGAAAAAAAACCTCAAGAATTTTCTGAAGAAAGTTGCTTTCCTCCCTAGCTCTATTATTTATATGCTTAGAGTTTAATATTCTTAAAATAGAGGCATTTTCTTGAAAAGAACTCAGATATAAGCAAACCCTTATTTACACTAGCAGGAGGTGGGGAGCAAAAAAACCACAAAACAAAACACAAATAAAGCAGGAGCAGTCAAGCCTCCTTTATATCATATCCTTTTTCTTTCCCCATGGCTGAAGGTATCCATCTCAGTCAAATCAGCCTTGCATGAAAAAACTCCATGCTTCATGTATTCCCCAGACAGTGAGAAGAACACAATGAAAACCACTCCAAAACGTTACAGGCACCTAATTCAGCATGATGTGAGCACTCACAGCCTGTGGTGCCTGGTGACTAACGGGAGCCTGTAATTCTCATCCAGAATTAGCAGTTCGGGTCACCGAGAAGCTCAGGTTCCTCAGGATCAGGGAGATCTTGAATGCAAACCGCCCCGAGGGAAAGCATCTTAACTTGAACAATTCTCTCTCTCACACGATCGCTTCAGCACATCTCAGAGTGACATAACCGAAATGTAGAGAAGCTGAATTGTACTCCCTGAGGAAGCTTTTTTCCCCCCTCCCCATACAGGTGTACCTAATCTCAATTGCAGCAAACTGATCCATTTTAAAGCTTTTTCCTGTCTCTTTGAACAGAGCTGGGGGTGTAAAACTTTGAAATCAAGTAGACCTCAAAGGATCATCAGTGTCCAAGAAGGACAACTGGTCCTGAAAATTAAAAGGCTCTTAATAGATGAGAAAACCTATAAACACAAGACTCAAAGTAATTTTTATTGGGCTCTGGATGCCCCTGCCACAACGTGGTGCTGAGGACTAGACCACAGTGAGCTTTGTAGTGCTTCAGACTTACAAAGGATTTTGCCCTCTTACATATTAGAGACAAATAGGAGCTTTTCATCTGCAAATGGCCTCAGTTTCCCCCTTTATAAAAAGAGCCTAGTCTCCAGCCCAGCTGTACTGGGAAGGGACAGGTGAGGGTGCTCACTGGTGGGCACTTGGGTGGGTTAGCTTGTGATTGTAATGGCACTTTGATCACAAATTAATGTGTATATATAATATATGTATTATAATATACATACTAAAATCTGCACACTATTAGATGAATCGGTTGACTTTAGGGTTCAGCACTGACTTTGCATTTGATTATTTTTCAAGGTCAGTACCCAAATACGTGGGCTGTATTTAACAGCATCAAGAAGTAGTTAGATCATTTTAATTGCTATGAACAGCATTGCTTCTCCATGCTACCTCTCGGTCTGTATTGGTCTCATATCTCTGCTTTACATTGTAAACTCCCTAGGCCAGGGCGCTCAGTTTTGTGGTTATTTTAGTACCTAGCACCACAGGACCCTTCTCCATGGTTATTTAATGCTACAGCACTGCTACTACTAAACGATTATGATCATCGCTTTTGATTCCTTGTGACAGGATTCTCCTCACATATTCTGAGGATGCTCTGTTCTGATGATTGCTGTGAGGGCCAGTACTTAGCAGGATATGTTTTTTCAGTTTGCCCACTGCACAATCTATTATTAGAGCACAGATTCAGCCCTCACATGCCTTTTCATGCATAGCAAAGAGAGAGATTTCTTTTCTCCGCTGTTAGCAGCATTAATGATACCCTTCTGAAAATGATGTGTGAATAGCATCATTAGACTGCCTTGCCAGCACAGGTGTAAAGGGTTTATTTTTTGTGTTGTACATATGGAGAAATTATATATTACACTATAAAAATGAGGTATAAGCTGTGAGAAGAAATAGGAAAGACAACACAGAGAGCTGGATGATAATTGCAGGTCCCTTCTAAATGGACTATTCTATTCTGTTCTATTCTTTCTATTCTAAGTTAGCTTACTTGCTCCAACTTACTCAACTCTTCTTCCAGACCAAAGGAGCTTTCAAACCCAAGGAGTTTCTCCCTGTGTTTAAAGTAAACTCAGCAGGTAAAAACCATATCCCTGTTGGGACAGTTATTCAGCAAGTCTGCTGGTATAATCACATACCAAGTGAAGGCCTATTTTAGAGATACTAACTTGGACTCTTGAATGCAGTAGCTTCCCATTAGAGTCAATTAGCTGGTCCAGAAATATTGCTTCTCATTCTGGTTTATTTTTCACTAAGATGGGCTATACTTGGATGCACTCCAGTATGGCCCACCAAATATCTTGACCGTATGCCATTCAGATCAACTATGTACCTCAACAAGCAGCAGAGGCTGATTTGTCCAGCTTATGTGAGGAACAAAGATTTCACCTTTCCAAAGGACTTCTTAATTACACTTTAAAGGAAATAAAAGTGAAATTTAATGAATGTATACTTGACCTTCTTTACAGGATTTTCAACTCTATATTTACCATTTTTATTTCCCAGAGTTTACTTCCAGCTTTACATAAAAACCCTTTCTGGGCCCCTGACATATATTCGTGTTCATTTAACCAATCTAAATTATTTCTCTCTGTTACATTCTTACCTAAATAATGCGGTAATTGGTTTAGTTTGGTGTAAGCACGTGTAAATATACATTTATAGTATTACACACGTCCATGCCTGCATCTGTGTGTGTGCTGTTTGTTAGTCTGCAGCAAAAGAAGCTGGATCAGAAAGTAGAGGAGCACTAAGGAGAGGGAGTTATGTGAGGCTGCCAGACAAAGTGGCTGAGGGTTGACCCCATTAGCAGTGGTTCATTTTTCATGGACCACAATGGAAAACAAAATGCTAAACTGGAACAGCCTTGTGACAAGGTAATCTGCTACTTCAAAGGTATTTTAGGGGCTTGAAGCAGCTATGTGGGGAGATACGAAAGGGTTAAGCATGTCTCTTGGAGTCAGTGTGCAAGAAGCTTTGGCAGTTAGGCTTCGTGAGTGCAACCAGGAAATTAATTCTTGCTGGGGAAAACAAACCACAGACAGAGCCACTCATGCACCAACTAGTCACAGTTTGCAAGGTTACCTAAAGAAGTTTGTCAAAATCCCCAGACAAAAAATGTCATTAAGATACAGTTAAGGTTATAGACAGATACCAATTCCCAGGCAAGAAACTTCATTAAGGTGCACTCAAGGTTGTAAACATATGTGCCAATTAAATGCAAACAACAAGATCCAATCACTGTCATTATTTGCAGTGTTAAATATTTGGAAATTAAAAGTTACTGCTAGAGATAATATGGGTTCTATAAAATTCATAATCATGTTTCAACAAACTGAACTGCTGCTGTTCAGTATTATCTTACCTTCTATTTCTAGTTGTGACACTCCCTGCCATGCGATACTGTGAAAGCTAAAAGTCTACATGGGTTCAAAAAATTCTGCACAGGTTTGTGGAAGAAAAAGCAGCTGTAGATATTGAAAGCAAAGCAGACACCATTTATTCTGGAGTACGCTGAGCCACAAGTCCTGAAGACCTGGAGAATATTCTGGGGAAAATCTCTTTCGACTTGCCTTGTTCTGTACATGTCCATAAAGATCAGACTGGCCACTTGCAGAGACAGGCTGTTAGGGTGGATGGTCCTTTGGTCTGAAGCAGTATTGCTGCCATCACAGCATTCCCCGCAGCCACAGCATGATAGTACACCAGATCTCATGTGTAAGGAAGCTATGGCAAGCAGTGCACTGTCTTAGAGAATATAGGATGCAAAACAAGTAATTAAAAGTGAAAACCTTGCAACTGAATTTCAATTGAAGGGTTTAGAAGGGACACTCAGCCTTTCAAATGCAGTGTTAGACCCTTGGGATATTTAGTTAGATTTTTCATTGTAACATAGTTGTGAACATTGTCTTTTCTCTTTTAGCTTCAATAGTGATTGGGAAATGGTGGTGTGAGATGGAGCCCTGCCTAGAAGGAGAGGAATGTAAGACATTGCCTGATAATTCTGGATGGATGTGTGCAACTGGCAATAAAATCAAGACCACCAGAGTAAGTCGTCTTTCTGTCTATACCTAGGAGGTCTTAATAGGAAAGGGAGTCACTAATAACTGTTCACACATACCTATTCCATCATCATGACTGCTGTAAAAGTCTTAAAGAAAGATCACTGCATACCTCCTCAGCCACCCAACACTTCTGGCCATAATTTAGTAAAAATTTGCATGGATTCAGGCTGGTCAGCTGACTCCAGGCTTGACAACCAGCAGCCTGGAGCTGCTGAATCACCAGGTCACTTTCTTACAGACATTGTCACCTCAGAAAAAAAGCTAGTGCACATCACTGGGTCCCTTTCTGGTGGCTAAAGCAAAGAACATTAGATGGAAGGGATCTGTTAGATCCTATATCCATTCCTTGGCTGTTCCAGGCCACATCTGTATTAGCAGCTGTACAAGTGCCTTGTAGCATGAAATGGTGCTGAGGACTCAAATCTGCATTTCAGGTCTTACTTCAGAGCAGCTCTAGCCCCATGCACCCATTAGTGACATACTCTTGAGATGCTGAAGATTCAGGTAACACAGGCCAACAGGTGACAACAACTTTCACCATGCATTACTAGGAAAATGCAGAGATACAGCTGCACAGAGAGAGAGCGTGAATGAGCTGGCTAAACTTCTCCTACTATGAGGTTACCTTTAGGAAAAAAAGTGTTTTTCAAAAATAGATTCTAGCTTTTCTTTTGCATTGTGCAATTGTTTCACAACCTTTTTCTTAAAACTGCCACCTATACCTGTAGTCAACAATTTTAATTAAATTATTTTCATATCACGATTGAATTTTTTTCCAAGAAAATTACATGGTTTTCAAGTCAAAATATTTTTTATGAATGAATAAATTTTGTTTTCCGGTGAAGTAGAAAATAACTTCTGAAACCTGCTAAATGAAAAAAAGCAAATCTTCAAGAAATTTTTCCCTGTTTATTAAGAAGTTCTACATACTCACACCCAGCTACTAATTCATAGGGACGTGAACTTATTGTCAAGGTTTCCTGACTTCCTTTTTCTGCAATCCTAACTCTAGTCATTTTCCATGTCTTCTAGGCCTTTTGTTGAAGGAGGAGATTTTACCCTAACTGATCCCCATGCCTTCTGAATTCTTTTCTTTCCTTCCATATGACCTACCCCAGGATGAACGATTTGTATTTTTACTCTAAGTTTCTTAACGGTGCCTTCTGGCATGGCTAATCTCAGCACCACATTAAATTGCTAGGATACATACTAACATAGGAGGGCACTAAGTGGCCCCTGAAAACAAGATGCATATTACCTCTTTGCCATCTCCCAGAGCAAAGGAGAAAGCACGGAGGGAACTGTGATTCCTTGGCACAATTTCTTCCTGGAGTGTCGTTGTTGCTGCAAACCGCTCTATGCTCACAACTGAAGCGCCACTGGAAGATTGTGCCCTACTGAATCTGCCTTGCAGTGCAATTAAAAAAACCCAAACAAACAAACAAAAAAAACCAAACCTACTACATGTCCTTTTCAGTGAGGCAACATTTTTCTCCCTGAGTTAGGGATTTAAAGTGGAAGGAAGTGATATTAAAGAAGTAATAAGCAACATGCAAAAGAATGTTATACTTTTGTTAAATTACAATAATTCAGTACTTCTGCAGCCTGTCTGCAAATTGTATAATTTAGGAATTGCATTTGCTTTTCTCTGTGAAATTGTCCAGCTCTTAACTCCCCCAACCCTCATCATATAAAGTAGTTTTAGGCAATAGCCTGCATCTAAAAGTGATTGCTACAAGTTTAGCAGCTTCGTTAATATGCAGATGTATGGTCCAATCTATTCAGTATGCATCATTGTATTTCATTTAAATTAAATACTTACAGACTGAGTGCTCGTAACTGAAAAAATATTTCTTCATTTACCCACAGGAGTTATTTTAATTAGCTTGTGAGGGGAGTACCTTATGGTGCTGCTTCCAGTAGAATTTTTCTTTGTTGCTTTAAAATACCATTACAGAACCCAATTGACAAAGGCAACATGACATGCTGTGCTTAGCAACTGTCTCTTGCATTTTCTGAGCAAAAATTCTACTTCATAATCCCTGAAACTTTGCTTGAATCCGTACTGCTGCATCAAGTCTAGCAACGTAAATATAAAATAATAGAAGCAATCAGATCCTGAAAGAGGCATTTTTTCTTTGTTTTGTCATTTCAGATGGCATCAGAGAAAGAGATTACACTGTAATCTGTACTGACCCCAGTCCAGGCTGCAAGATTGGGCCATGTGTGTCTAATTTATGTAGTTAAGGAAGTTAAGAAAGCAGAAGAAACAAGACAAATCAGTCAACATCCTAGACATATCTGTGGTGATTAGCCAAAAAACCTAGAGCAAGTCACCATAGGCTGTAAACTGTAAACTGTTTTAATGAAGGCTTTTCCTTACACTAAATACATTTACGTTAGGCAGCTGCTGTCCTGACAAGGAAAACGTTTGCATTTATGACTCACAAGATTAAAATACCTATTAGTATATTCTTCAAGGCCCACAATAAATCACATATAAGCATGTGTGTATGTGTAGATATATATGAATAAATGTATATACACAATACATGTAATTTTACAGTGTAGTGTATTACTTCATGGTTGGTTCTTAGATGATGTGTTTAATACTGATTAGTGTCGGGAGAAGGTGCACAACAGATCCCACAAAGGCTTTGCCAGCACATCCTCCATTCCTCCCTTTTCATGCATTTATTCCTGTGTTCAGTCGTTTAGCATAGGTCACTAATTAAGTTGTTAAAGCTAAAGATATAAAGCTCACAGCCTCTGTAAATCGATTTGTTTTCTATTGATGGTCAGAGCAGGTGACAAACACTGGAAAGAAATCATTTTGTAATTCAATTACTGGAGCAGTTTTGACACTTTTTTAAATCCCTATTCACCCTTCTTTTTTTTTTAAGAACATAAGTTTCAATGCTTTCCCTCAAAATGTGGGGTTCATGGAGCTTTACTGGGGCCAGAGATCACATCACTACATTTCAGGAGAGCAACTGGCACCAGGGGAAATGCAAGAGCACGGTCTCAGTCTGGGTGATGGGAGATGGTGCCAACGAAGGCACATAAATGCCTGTAAGAACCAGAGCTGCTGAAAAAAACATGAAAACATGGCTCTTCATGCATCCCATGGTTTGACACTTCCCATCTGAGCGAGGGAGTCGCTCACAAGCTCTTGACACTGGATTGGTGTCTACACACGACTTTCTGTGCACCGTTTTGCAGGGCCCTTGAGGAGCGCAGTGCTCTTCCCCAGGGCTTTCTGCCTGGGCTCACGGGCACACTGCACTGCAAAGTGCCCTTTTTATGTAATCCACACTAATAACACCGGGCGTTCATGTACCAGCCCTTCAACAAGCTGTTTTTCAGCTGATACTGTGGGGGATGGAAATGAAAGCGTTGAGCACTTGGGGACTGGCAGAGCAGCTCAGCTCGGAGCACCTCTCCAGCTTCACACACTGCACCCTCCATTTCAGCCCACCCACCCCGGCCCCAGTTTCCAGAGTAACACTTGGTTTCCCATGCTTTTTGCCACCAGAGAAATGCAGGCCATTTTAGGGTGCCCCAAATGACCTGAGCATCACATTTCGTAGCAGCCACTACTCATCTCGCACTGCAGCTAATGGCACCTGAGGTGCCCATGGCCCCTTAGCACCATGGTCCCTCGTCATTCCCTGCTCCTACACCAACCACACAAATTCTTGAGGCAGTGTACAAATGAGAAAGGGATGTATTCATCCCCGAGAGAGAAAACCCAGTAGGGTCACTAGTCAGTGGCAAACCAGGAGAGCAGAAAATGGGAACTGGAGGAAGGAAGGAAACGGTAAATGAACCTAGAGTTTTATTTTCTTTTTTTTTTAAGCTGTCCAGCTAGGTTAATATGTCAGATGATTTCCAGATTAAGCTTTTCTTTAGAGCAGTGAAGAAACCCCTCTACTTTTGTGATAACAGTCTCTGTAATTAAGAGGTGTGTAGAAAGCAGTAGAGCACAAGATAGTAAATATCTCTTGCTATAAGACTTACTGCTACATTTCATCATATCACCTAGTGCTTAGCTAATAATTTGTAGCCCTGATTTAATGCCCAAGCCTACCCGTTTTCAAGTCAATTTGAATTTCATTGCTGACCTAGTCATCTAGCAAAGGGTTGGACCCCTTGTGCCATTCATCTGTGTGTATCGTACAGGAAAGAAACAAAAGCCTCTCCTCAAGAGAGCTATTTTTGCTTCTGGTCAGTCGTTCTTATTTCAGCATCCTAAAAAAAAAAAAAAACGTCTGGGCGGTGGTGTTTCCTCTTCAAGCCATTAGTGCACTCACTCAGATCAATTGTGGTGTTAGTCATAAAGAGCGATGGGTTTACGGTCTATTGCAGGCCGTGTTATCTCACCCGAGGTGAGTAGATGAAGTCGGTCAGACTTTCCAGTCTATTATATAGCTAGTCACTCCTATCCTGCCCCTCTTTGAGTAAGTGGGTTGGTGGGGGTCCAAATGAACCTGAAAGATGTATCCATCTCCATGTCCTTGTCTAGCAGAAGCTACTAGCATCACTCTGAGAAGGGGAGGGTGGAAGCATAGGATGAGCACAGCCCCATGCCCAAAGCTGCCCTGGTATCTCCTACACCACCAGCCCAGGCGATCGATGTACATCCAGGATCTCCCATGGCACACGCAAGGGGCTCGCTCAGGATCTGCCTTAAATCCCTGCAGCCCCCAGAGAAAAGAATCCCTCCAAAATATTGCAATTTAAACTCAGCTATATCATGAGCAGGGCAAAGTGCCACGGAGCCTGGGTCTTTCTTTCCCCTCATAACGTGTTTTATATAACTGACTCTTGCGCTTTGTTACCGCAGATCCACCCGAGGACCTAACAGAGCGCCGGCTGCGTGGAGACACTGAAAGCCCTGCTGATTTATGAGGACAAAGTATTGAAAGTTTAAAACCATCTCAGCATTTACAAGCCAAATGGATTTCTTATTTGCACTTTGACTGTTTACCAGATAACAACAGTGGCTTTACTGTGTAAAAGAAAGTATTCAGTGGAAATAATGCCCCTGATTTTTGACAGCTGAAAATAAAAATGAAGAAAATGGTTCCTTTGGTAAAGTTTCTGAGATTGCGAAGTACAGACAACAGTATAAGTTTGGATCTACAATTTACTTTATACCAGTTAAAGTATATATATATAAATATATATATATTAATATATGATATTTTGAAATAAAAGCCTCACTCTTCAAGAAATTGAATAGTACCACACTTTGCTGCAGCTGCTGTAAATTTTTTACTTTTTTTTTGTAATGGTCTGGAAGATCCCTGCCTGTTTCAGAGAGAAATGTGGCAGTGAAGAGGCAAAGAAAACCTGCTGTGGTACAAGGATGCCTAAGAGCTACATGAATCCTACCGATGTGGCATCCAGAGCTTCCTGTTCCCTTCGGCAGAATTTTGAGGGCATTTGTTGTTCCACTTTGTGTTCTGGAGGCTTTTCCCCTTGTGCAATACTAGCATGCTGGCTTTGCTTCATTAACCATACTTGACTGATATATAACAATGAGTCTATCCTCTTCCAAGAAAATATTTTTAGAGCTGTTAGATATTCCGTGAAGAAGAGATGGACAACTACTGAGTGAAGTACAGTATGTATTAAAAGTTTATTTGGCAGAGTTTGGTAGACTGTGAGCTCCCTTCTTATTAAAGATGTACTGTACGTACAATGTCTTCAGACTTTGTATAGCTCGTAGAGACTACAGTAAAAACCCAGTAACCAACTCCAAAGCTTTGTGTTGTTGGCTCACTAATTCTTTGAAACAACGACAAAGCTATTTCTTTCCAGACCAACATGTGAGAGGGCTTTTACGTACAGTTTGCTTTTTTACGAGCCCGTTTGCAGTTGGTGAACAAGCATTTCAGCTTAAGCAAATGCCTCTGTGGACAGCTCGAATGCTCAGGCACACCCGCACCAAGGGACTGCCTGGCTGTGTGCTCTTACCCCACAGCACACGTGGGAGAACAACCTAAATTTAAGTTTCCCTCGTTGCAGGACAGGCTAAGTCTCATTGAGAGCATTTGCCATCAGCTAAAAGCATACGCGTGGGCAGTTCCATGGCACAGCAAACGCACAACAGTTTGTGGTAAGCAAACTGTGTCTGAGCCCTGCTTTCATTTCAGGAATAGTTTCTTTCAGTTTAATCTTAATCTGTTTCTTACTAAAGTGAATTCAGCTAAGATGAGATGCTCTTCAGCAAGGATGCGTCCACAGAGACATTGATCTCACTGCGAGCGGTTTGAATTCACATTTCTAGCTAAGCTGTTGCTCTTCACCATGCAGCCCGGCCCTGGCGTTCCTGAAGAAAGATCAGATCTGAGAGCTGAAATGTACAAACCTAGTTCACATTCCCAGGCACTTTCGTGAGCGGTCCAATTAATTTCAGGGTTTTTTCGTGTGGAAAAGTATCTTGCTGTCATGCATAACTTTGCACAATCTACCCTGCAGTACGCCTAATGCTACCGAATCAAAGAGGAACAGGGAATTGTAAAACTTGTTCTATCCAGTCCAGCTTCATTTCTTTCCAGTTTCTTTTCAGCCTGCTTACCTGTCTCTCACAGGACCCCTTTGGCCATGCTGATCACATTTAAACCAATGCAGAGGAAGTGCTGCACTTCCCGACTTAGAGTTGGTAAAATTCTCCCACTAACTTTCTTTCTCCTTCAGGGCAGCCACTTCAATCCCTGATGCTTCAAGAGGCAGAAATTTGTCACTGTAATGACACTGTATATTAAAGCATGTACATGATGTGTCACGCCGTACTCCATGCAGGCTTTCCATGTTGGTCCCTGCCCAATGCTCACAGTGGAAATGGATATGCTGTTTCCAAGTACTTCTGTTGTTTCCACTTCAAAAAGATATGAGAGTGAAAAGTGTCCAGGGAAGAAGTCTTTTCTTCTGTGCACAGAAAGACTAAATAGGAGCATGAACCTCACTGCCACTTGTAGGTCCTAGCACACAGAGACCAGCCTCACTGGTGGCCCAGATGGACAGGCCATGTATTTTCTGGCCACAACCACCTGCCTAAACCACAGAAGATACCTGGACCCTAGTCTGTGTTTTAGATATGGTCTGCCATGGCCATGTGTCCCTCGTCCCATCATCTCAATTCAGAGAGGACCACTGCCTGCTGGTTACCCACAGATAGGCGTGGTCCCAAAATGAGATCATCAGACCAGCTCCAGGCTCACCTGCCATGAGAAAGGAGAAACTCCTCCAAAACAAATCTTAGCATTCCTCAATTTTACTAGAACAGCACTTTAAAAGTGCACTCTAGAGCTAGGAAACCCTTGGTGCACTAAAAGAGAGACCCTGCCACCGGGAGGTAAGTTGTTGATTAAAAGCCAGGATATGTTATCATCTCTTTAACAGTGGGAACTGAGTCACACAGAGCTAAATGGCCACTCAAAAGCACATTGGAGGGCTATGGAAAATTGAGCAGAAGTTGAACTTCAGTTTCCTTATTCCCAGCCTACTGCTACTCTGTAAGATGACCCACACACAGCAAACTAACCCATGGCCTCTTGTACCCTTTGCCAAAGCCCGAGGTATCACCATTGAGAGGTATTTACCCCATAGCAGTGTATCTGACACGGCTCAGACTGTGAGTAGATAACAATGCTTATGCCTGTGTCTATGAAATATGCCTGTTGAGGTTGGGAAACATTAGATTTGCTAAAATATAAGCAGGAAATGTTTTCATTACCACAGCAAAGTTTCTTAGAGATGTTTATGAATTTTTCTTTGCCAGTAGGCAGCCTCAAATATCACCACACCGAATTCAGTAAACATCTACGTCTCTTTGAAGTTGCTGCAAAAATCTGCTCATGAAGTGCAGCACTGAGACATTGCTGTTTTAATTAAAATGTTTTAGAGGGAATTAAGGCCTTTGCAAAAATAATGACTAATAAAACGTGAAGTCAAATTAGGAGCCAGATGCAGCTAACCTTCATTGTTTCAGTGAACCAAAGTGAAAACAATAATAAAAAAATTCAACCAGCCTGGAGTTACAGTGATCGTGTATTTCAGTGATATGCACAGTAACACAGTGTGTAGTGGGATGATGGTAGAGCTGCTTTTTCACCTTGGCCGATGGAAACCCAGTGCGTTTCAGTGTTGGAGTGAATGAGTCCCACATCCTCATGAGAAATTCTCTGCACAATGTTAAAAGGTATTTACATAAACAGAAGAGAAAGTTAATGTTCCTGATTTCTGGCAGAAGTCTATACAAAGTCATGTCAGGGAACAAAAGAAAAATATTTGTAAATCCATCAATGATAAACTTAGATTTATGCCAGTGTTTCTTCTTCAGATGTGTGAAACCAAGTTATGTAAATCTAAAATGTACAAGTTGGAAAAAATACTAGAAAAAAAAAAAGAAAAAAGTAGCTACCATCTGCCTATTGATTCAGCAAATCTAGAGTATGTGCTTCTGTCCAAAAATCTCGGGTAATAAAAAGCTCAGTGTGGTATGCTTTGATATTGCTTTGCATATGCTACACACTATAGTTGAAGAAAAAAGACCCATGGAGAAAGTCCACACTACGGCAAACAATTATGAACAGCATCATGTGCACCCAAACCTGGCATTACACAGAGAAAGGCCCATGAAAAATTACTCAAGGTGATACAGTTTGTGGTGAGTGATGCTTTTATCAGACCTATTGACTGACCATTAACAGAGTTTGCAGATACTTTCAGTGCTGTATTGCTTGTATATTTTCCTCTTATAAAATGAGTAGTTATGTTTCTAACTCTCCTTATTTGCCACTTTTCTGTTTCACTGTATGGTCCAAATATAATTACAAATGATAGAGAAGTTGTAGAGGTAAACATACCTTGGCTTGGAAAGCACATCCACTTCATCTGAAGGTGGCAGTTTGTCTTTGTTTCTTCTTCAGTGGCAGGATGAATATTGTGGCCTAAAATGAGCTTCTATCAATACCTCAGTCACATCCCAGTAAGCAGGGTTTAGAGCTTGCCTGACAAAGAAATGGGTCATGCTTCTTTGCTTGGTATTGTATTTTTTTTGTCAGAGAAAAATAGAAATACATTCCACAAGTAATCTTTCAGGTAGACAGAAGGAGATGTGTGTACAGGGCAGTTGGTTTAAGGCTGTCAACACTTTTTCTAGTTCATCAGTTTGAATTCAGATCATAGGCCTGACACATACTTATGCTTCCTTCTCTCAAATGCTCACATAATCAAAACACTTAACTTCACAAGTATTTATACTTTATAAAACTATGCTGCTCTAAGGAAAAGAAACTGAATCCTCTGCTTTGCAGGTAGGAAACCAAGACTCATAAGATTTGAGACCTGTCCAAGGTTATGCTAAAATACTTCAGCAGAACTAGCAGTAGAACTGAGGACTCCTGGATTTTAGGTCATCATCACAGATGGTTCATCTATGGTTCACATCAGTGAAATTTCACTGACAGCAGACCCTGGCCTTTAGCTCGGGTCACAGAGAACAGAATTAGGGTGCCTGCAGTCAAGTGTGGGCAATCACTCCCTTCAGCTGGGATTTGCAAACCACTGATGCATGGAAGACCACCACTAGACCTACGCCAATGTCTTCTGCTCCCACAGGGACACAGTCCTGCCCTAGCTTGGTTTCATGGTTCCTGAGCAGAAGCTGCTTCGAGTCTTTCAGATCACAGCAGAGATGAGAAAAGCCACTCAAAAGTGGCTGAGAAATAGATGTAGCCATCAGTCCTCCTTTTGGAGGTCATGATTTCTCAGAGCTGCCCATCTGATAGAACAATTTTCAGGTAAAAGTTAACTCTGAGCAAATAGAGAGCACACGTTCCCTGGCACCAGAAAGTGCCTGAACCAGTCAATGAGAAGCACAAATTACTTGTTCTCAACTGAAAAATGTGAGCACCACTGCCAGGGGAGTAACTACATCATGGGGAAAAAAATCACTTTGTTTTTGACAAATATTCGTGTGTGGGCCCACTTGGTAAATCTTTGATTAAAAACCTTTGTTGTTGCTTGACAAGTACTTCTAATTCCTGAGTGCAGCTCAGAAATGTACAGAGGTCTTTCCCCCATATGACAGGCCTGGGTATGACATCTTTTCACACAACACTGTCGGATTATTTTTGTTTTCCCACTGTGTGGCAACAGGGTCAAATTTCAGTGTCCAGAAACAATATACATGTTTGAGCATCAAGTTACTGACCCGCTTCCCATTAGTTCTCATCTGCTTTCTTTGTTAGATGACTATCCTTGGTTCAGTTACAAATGAGGACTAGAGGCCCACCTAGATTTGAATCAAACTACCCATATCCTAAAATATTGCTCAGGAGAATATGCAATTTCTTCCTCCCACCTGCCATTCCTCTTCATTTCCTATTTCATTTCATTTTCATTTCATCTCATCCCCTCTCTTTCACACCACTTAATTATTTTCATCCATCTCTATTAGTCCTTTATCACCACTGCTGCCCCACAGACTAAAGAAAAACAGCTGTGCTGTCAAGACCCAATTCAAGGAGCTGTTCCCCCCAACAGCAGTGATTTACGTGATCTTCTTTCTTTCCCTTTTTCCTGTGTACTTTGGAAGGCAAGATCCTGACCTCACTGCAGCTGCCGTGCCAGCAGCTCCCCATATTTGCACTGCCCACACCAGCAATCCCTAGCTCAGGGCCACAGGGTCCACCTCAGGTGTGCCTTAGTGTACAAAGCAGATGCTACTGGTACTTGATTTGCAGCAGAGGAGTTAATTGTCAGCTCCTCACCTTCACTGAACCTGTCCTGTTTGTTGCTTCCCCTACAGCCTCGTATACCTTGACCAGAATTGAGAACTTGGCACACTGACTATTGAGGCTTGCCATTAGTTCATGCCTCAGCACGAGGAAAATTTATTGCTACTGATTTGATCAGACTTTTCTTGCTCTTGAAATAGAGAGTGAAGAACAGGCCAAGCTGCTTTTAAATGCACAATATGGGTTCCAAGCACAGATATGCTAGGTTTTCTTTCTGTGTCCTTTTTCTCCTGGTGTTCTTTCAGGTACATTTTCTTTCTGAAAGGCTCTTCTATCTAGACCTGTAGAGCCTACAAGGTATCTCATGTAAAGCAGTCCAGAATTTTTACAAATCTGGCACCAAGTCACTAAAGCCCTACTAGTATCTCACGGACACTGATGTAAAGCAGAGCAACAGTTAGGAAATGTTACAGGCTGAAGGCAATGGTTTCTATGTCCTTGTGCTTCCAAAAAGTATTCCCTGAAAGTATCTTTGAAACAAAACATCAACCTTCAAAGTATTCTGCAACCTGGAGAACCTCAATACTGAATTAATGCTGAAGATCAGCTAAAAATCCTAACAGACAAAATGCACTTTGCTCTTGAATTCAAGCCCTTAGTCAAATCTTCCACTAGCTTTGCTTCTGCAATAGTAACTGATGGGTAACCTGGAGACCCATTTAAGTCTTAGTAATGAATGCAAGCAGGGAAGGAGACCTGTCACAAAGGCATCACTGCCCCTCAGTGCTACCTCCAGGCACTCACCAGCTTTTATTTAATTCTGCCAATGGCAAGTTTAGCATTTAGCACTGAGTACCTGCTACCAAAGGGGCTGCACTGGATCCACTGTAAGCAGATTGGTATCTCCACCCACTTTCTCTGATCTAAGTCTAGCCTGAATTTGACTGATAGGTATGTGTGATAATGGCACTTATGGCTTTGCAACACAGTACGACAGTTCAAATAAAGCTTTCCTACTGAGGAAGGCATACAACCTCATTATAATTACCTGCTCTTTTAGCAGAGTCTGGTGGCATATATGTTCAAAGCTGCTCAAGAGGAACGCTCAGGCTACGATGCTTTTCCTTAAGCAGCCTGGCTATTTTCCCCCCATTCTGTTTGGCCACCAGACTCTCAAAGACATATAAGCTAAGTAGCAACTGCTAGTGCAACAAAGAATTATCACAGTCTGGATGCATGCCTTCAAGAGGCAGCTTCAATGAATGCTTCATTTGTTTGGCTTCCTTTTCTTCTGACCTTGACTTTCAAGAACTGATGGGCTCAAAACAGCAAAAACAGGGACTAGATGGAAAAAAAAAGGTAGAAAACACAGTATCCCTAGTTGGTATGCCCTTGCACTGTTTTCTCCTGAGCTGGCACAGGAGAAAGGGAAGACTCAGAAAGGCCAGGGCAGGGGGGAATTCTGGCACCCAAAGCCCTAAAACTATTACAAGCCTACAGTGGCCTTTTCTGCCCAACTGTGCTGAGACGTGATTATTATAATATCATGTTCTCTGTCAGCTTTGCTACTCTCTCAGTACCTGATTTCTAAATATTATTATAGCCTATCTTCTTTTCAGCCCATCCCCACCCTGCCTTTGTCCTAGGCAGAGAAAATGATATTCCGCTTACACAAAAGCCTATTCTTTTACTTGACATACATACAAAACAAGACAGATGATAAGAGCCTGTTGGTCTTATTTGGCAAAGCTAATCTCATCATTTGCTTCACTATGGGATTACAAACAGTATTCCAACCTACCCCCACAACTGAACTGCCTTTTTTATATCCCATCTTTTTCTTTTTAATGTCAGGCAGCTTTAATTTGTTTACAGCTCTAACTAACTCCTGTAACCCATTTCGAATTCTCTGATTTGAGCAGAATTGAATGGAGATTTCAAAATGCTGGGCCCAATCCTACCATTTTTCCCTATAGATGTTGTGTTCATATAACCTGTAACTTCCACCTTGCAATGCTCTTTCAGGCAGCATCTTGTTACAGTCAGCACCATCCCTGGGCAAGAAAAACCTAAACAGCCAACTCTCACCTGATACTCCAGGCATTCACATATTTTACAAATTAAAATATGTGTTACATGGTTTAATATTTAATGCTAATCTTTATCCTCTAGTCACTGACCTCAGCAGAGGATACAGCAAAATTTCACCAATGCCCAGCAAGGTTAGGAGAAAGATAGGGACAGGAGCAAGATGGGAAAGTTACCTACATGCATAGATTTACTGCTGCCTAGAAAGGTTCTTCAGACTGAAGTTACTGAATTCACCCCAAAGGACTAAACACTACAGGTCAACATGTGTTTTCTGCCAAAGTACGTCAGTTTCCCTCATAAGTGGATTTGTCCCACAGTATTTGCTGGTTCTTAATGTTGCTTTGCAGTCCCACTACTGAGTTAAAAATGTCTTCTTTTTCCCTGATAATTATTTGTATTGTGGATTTTGGGCCTGCTTGTTACGTATGATCTATGAGACCTTGGAGTTAAAAACGGCCCTCAAAAGCTCTCAAATGTGCCACAGTGGCTTTTCTCAATAATAACATCTCAACTGTGCATCTAGCAGCAACCTACAAAAATACTTCTGATGGGATCACAATACATCCCTTTCTCCACCATGGAATAAAGCTACTAAGGAAAATAAGGATGACAGGATTTCTTACAGTCAGTGCTGCTCAAGATCCAGGGGCAAAATAAGGAAGAGCAGCCCAACAGTTTAAAAATAGTTTAGCATATAGTTGTTATTGTTTTCTAGTCCATACAGTCCTCCCTTAATACTCCACACATCTACATGGACACTGCAATAAGTCCACCTTGAAGCACCTCCTGCAGCTATACCATTTGAAGCCTTGACACTTGCAAAGGAGCCCCAAATGCCGACCGCACCCCATGAAGTGAGTGTAGACCTGGTCAGTGTGTTGCTGTCTTGTTTCCCTTTCCATCACTGCCCTTACGCTCCCAACAGAATTTGACCAGAATAGCTATGGCAGAGTTGTTCTCCACGAATTACTGAGAGACATGAAAGTCACCTCATGCCTGAATAATAGGCACTTGTGTCTACCAACAGTCTGTTGCTTTCTGAAGTCCTCATTAACCCACAGCAGCCCTATTTAAACTGATCTAATTAGTCCCTTGCAATCAAAGGCAGTGGTTTGGGTAGAAGATTTGAAAAATGGGAGTTCACAACAGGTAAAGTTCTTGATCAGGATTGTTATTATTTTTTTAAATCAAACCCAAAGTTTGCATAATGAGGATTTCTGGGAAGATATGTTCTATTACATAGGAAAACCAGTTGTTCATCACTAATTGACTCCATCCTTCTCAGACATTTTTTTCACAGACACCTAGAATCAGGATTTCTGAGCACATACAAGCCTAGCATTAAGTTAAATGAAAACTGAAGAACTGACCTGAAAGCAAAGATTACCAACCTTAACTTTCAATTTATCGGAACCTTGCCATGATTTAAACACAGGCTGCTCTGCTGAAATATGGACAGTTTCTACCTGCAACTCTCAATTTTCTTCAGTGCTGTACAATGCACAGGCTAAACTGAGTGTAAAACAGTACCCATGCAAAATACCCTGCACACCTCAGTGGTAACTTTCCTCGCTAGTTAGCACTAAGATGCCCTGAGACACAGGTGAGCCCATCAAACATAACCCAACATCCACCAGTGTGAATGATATTGGATATTCAGTTTCAAGTTTATGCAGTATAGAGGCAAAATAGACTCATAACAGGAGCAAAATGATACTAAAAGCAGTGCCTGGACAGCAGAAGATCTACATCTCACAGATGACTTACGTATAAAGAGAGTATACACAATGGCTACGCCGATAATTTCCTTAGGATTTAGAGAAATGAGCAACTTTAGCTTTACAGACTTCATGGTTGCTTGATCTCACTACAGTAAACAGCTCCATATTTTTCCTTTTCATGTTTTATCCTGAAGCAACAGAGCATTACATTAATTGACTTGTCTTATTAATTCAATAAGCTGCTTCCAAGATGAAATGCTTAGCTATGCTTGCTTGTTTTTGGCACTTTTTGGTTGTTGGAAGAAAAGCTTTAAGGCTAGAATTGCTCTGATGTTTTCCACAGTTCACTGAGTAATTTTATGCACTACTGAAGATTTGCCACATTTGGAATTACTGCAAACTCCTACTTTTTCATCGTATTATAATTTAATTCACACTTTTAGTCTGATAAGAAAACATTTAACCATTTGCATATTAGAGAAGTCTATTTGTTCTGCCATAAAGTTGTGGTTAAGAATTCATCATAGGTCACTCCTTTCTAGGATTTATAATTTGAACATAAGATGCGTTTAAAAGATTAAAGATGGCATAAAGCCACCTCATTCAAATGAATTATATGCAAGAAAATTCAGGGAGAAAAAATTGACCTTGCTGTAAATATATAGCAAAAAAATTTTACTGCAAACTTGAATAAGATTGAGAATTTTTTACTGTTTCATCAAGTTATTGGAGGGGAGGTGAACTTATTTTAAACTTTAAGAAACTTGAATCCCAATAAAGATATTGAACATTTCTTAAGGGGAAAATAGGCATGTAACTATGTGGATTCTTAGTTTTCAGCTTCTTTAGGAAACACAAACTCTGGTTTTGCCTTTCAGCTGGTGAAAAAGCTGATGGTTTTATCTGCCAACTGAGTGAAAATGAAACAACTTTTTTTTTTTCCACTGAGCTTGTTTTTTTTCAAGAAAACTGTTCAGGGGTTGTCAATGCTCTTACCTTTGAAAACTCCTCTTCCGTCCATTGCCCGTCTCCAGGCTGTGCCCATATGGTCTGTTTTGAAGCAAGGGAGAGTATGGTCGTGCCTGCTCAGCGCATGGCATGTACCTTGGAGTGACACAAGAATCATTCAGCTTGTTAATGTCACCCTTCAGCAGCCATCGTTGAAGTCCCTCAACCTCTCCATGTCCCTTGGAGGATCCTGTCACACCGTGAGCTATTCCCCTAAAGGTTAAACTCTCTCTCCATGTTATTTCTTGGACTTGGAGTGGAAGCTCATGGTGAAGCCTCTAAGGTGAGGTCTCTGCAGGGTAACTGTGAATGTTCTCCCTCCACCCTCACACTGCAAGGGGCTGTGAGCACCTCCAGCCTCTCTGATGAGGAAAGGGGGTGAGTGAGCCCTCATCAGTGATTGCTCCTCAACCTGTAGGTAGTACAACTCCCTAAATCCCTGCTCTGCTGCATGGTACTCACCAGAGCCCCTTATAGAGCTCCTGGAGATAGCACTGCATTTAGCTGCTCCAAGGGTGATGCCTGGCCCGGGCTGGGCTGCTATAGGGAGCAAGAGCTGGACACAAACAGAGTGAAAACCAGACTGATATAAAAAGGAGGTAATCCCTGGAGAACCAGGTCAGTTGTTACTGCTCCTAGGGGTAGGAAGAATGTCTGCAAAAACTGCTCTTCACACCCTCCTTCATCTACAGCAAAAGAAATTTTGTGCCCCAGCAATAAGTCTGGCAGATCTGTGCTCAGAGATAATGCCGGTGGTCAGGACAGTGACTCCCACCAGTCCTGGTATGGGTCCGTGCAATGGACGGCAAACCTTCTTCTCACCACGGAGCCAGTTACAATCACTGCTGCAGCAAAACTGATCACAAGGCTTTGAGCTAAAATAAAGACTTTGCCTGCAGTGAGGTCCTATTTTTAAATTAAGGTTATTGATCAGGTTTCTGGCCTTAAGAAAAGAAATCAAAACATAATTTATGCTCAGACTGACCTGTAGGTGTTTGCACAACAATTAATACCCACAGTTATGGCAATGCAGCTGGACACATGGCAGTAGATCTTTTCCTTGAAACATTTTACCCTTACAGCCACTACCTCTAACTCTTCATTATGTGTCCCCATACTCTTTGCATTTCAACATTATCATACTGAGCAAAGCTCAATGCACTGTTTAAATGAGTAAGGAACATCTGGTAAGCTGAGACTGCTGGGACTCCACGGACAGATAAAGTTGTAGCACAGTTCCTCTGTATATGGAAATGTCTTGTAAATTAAATCTATGAATCGTTTGAAAAGGCACAGGTCAGAAAACAGGTGGAGAAATGCCATCATTTGTGCCAAGGTCAAATTCCATGCAGCTTAGCTTAAAGTCAGTGCATTTTCATGCACTCAGTTACAAAGCATTGCAGTGTTCACTCATTATTTTGTATTTTAATGGTTTTCTAAAGGTGCTTGTAACATCATATTTTGGCCTTCACAAAATATGTGCCAAATATACTATAAAACCTGACAAATCTTGTGAGTATAAAAATATTTCTTTCCCAACCCCTTTTTTTTTTTCTTTCATTTGCTTTAAATAAGCGTGAGATAATACTGGACTCTCAACCCGGAGCTGCCCAAGACTGAACCACTGCCTGCTGATCTACCTTGGTTAAAAAAAAGAACAAGTTGTGCAGGAGGCCATCTGCCGTGAAACATAAATGTCTTGTAACAGCAATGAGCCAAGAGCCATGAACCACTTAGCCTGAGGGAGAAGATGTTTCAGCAGGGTAAGCAGCAAGGAAAGCCTCAAAGCGACGGGTGACGCTCCCTTTCAGCTCCAGCTACCGCAGCATTGAAGACCAGCTCTCTGCAGCCTGCTAAATTCCTGCACAGCCCGATAGCTCCTGCTGTGTCACCTCTTCACCTTTGCTTTCATGCAGAGAGATTGAACTCTTGGGAAGCTAAGAGTTACTTTTCTCAGTGTTACTCTGTGGTCAGCCATCCTCCATATTGCATTGTGCCAGGAGACAATGTTGCCGTACCTGGACGTTATCACCACCTCCCTGCCAAAGATGATCTGCCTCCCTGATGTGCTGGCATTCCTCTGGCACAATTTGTCTGACACAGATTAGGGAGTACTCATGTTGGTAGACCTGGGGTCCTTGACAAAAGTGAGGAGAAGGCACTACAAGTTGGTGGGACTATAATGTTTTGCAGACCAGAGCTGCATCTGGAAGGCAGTGATGCCATAGATGTGCCAGTCAGCACTGACACCCATCCTATTGCTGTTATTCCCATTGCACATGAGACCATGGGTTTGCACAACATCCATGCACATTTTGGCTTTTGCCTTTGCATGGCGAAGGGGCAAAAGGCAGCTGGGAGAGTGCAGCCTACATCTCTGGAAGCAATTCTACCACCATTTTCTGCCAAGACCCCAAAACACCCTATATTCCATGTAGATCTGTACATCAGGAATTACTCTGGCACACCTTACAACCACACAGAATGTCAAATGGGATTGTTATGAAGCAGTAGGACATTTCAAACTGTTCACTCTGGAACAGAGCAAATAACAAAAGACAAACAGCTTTCAATACAAGATCGGGTTATCTCAGGTCACAACAACTAAGTAGTATCATTTTAAAACCCCAAAGTGAAAATTTAAGAAAATGCCTTCCAGAAAAATTCCTGCTCCTGTTACCATTTCAAGAACAAGCAGCAGGGACGTGACACTTTTGTCTTGTTGCTGTAATAATGATACTAAGTATAAGCGAAGGTTGAGTGCTAATTGTTTATTGGGTAACCAGTGATATTCCCAGGTGGATACAAAGGAAGAAGTTGAAAGGGGACAAATGATCCTTTGGATTTCTCCTTTCAAGAAATCGTTTAAACAGAGGCATGAATAAAAGGAGTGGCAGGACTGAATCTGCAGATGGCTCCAGTGTCAGGGAACATTTCTCTGAAAGCCAATAAAAATGTGACAGTCTACTGTTTTCCCAGGCCATTTAACTTCATCTCAATGACTGTTTTGAGATAAGACAATAATCGATGTAGAAGGGCACACCTCCTTTTTAGCACAGCAGCGGGCACAAGGAGAGCAGCACTGCTGTTATGGCGCACGCTGCTCCTGCTTCTCCTCCACCCGCCATGCAGATCCCCCACGTAATAACACCCAGCAGTGCTGTTGCATCGTCTATCCAACGACCCCATCCTCTTCCCCCCGCTGTCACCATTATCCACATGTGGCCTGGCAACTTGGCTGATCCCTTTCTGGACCTGCCAGTGCCATCCATCTTCACAGCTCCTGCACCTCACTGGCCACTGCACAAAGAAATTCCCTTTAAAAATCAGCCAGGTGCCCCTAGCCCTAATTTTGAATGACATGATGAACAGCTCCACACTGGCTACATCTCCCACTCTCATGATTTGGTAACCCATGGCCATGTCCCCCTCAGTCATCTTCTCTCCAAACTGAGGGCTCCCAGCCCAGACCCTTGATTTGCCCCTGTGTCTGGGGACATATTTCTCTTAAACCACTAGCCCAAAATCCATCTGAGGATAATCCTCAGCTTTGTGCCTGCAGATTTCTCAGCTCCTGTCCCATCTCAGGAGATCCTTTACCTGCCTGAAGAAGATGCAGCCCTGGAGCCTCTTTTTTACCTACCCAACATGCAGACCTGTGATATGGATCAACAAAGTTTCCATCCCTTTGAGCAGGGCTCTATGCAGCTGAGGAGAAAGGAGAGCAAAGATGCCCCATATCTGCACAAAACACATCTTCTGGCTCAGGAAGGTCTGACATTCATTTTGTACCAGCTGAGGGCTACAAAGAATGGTGGAGAATCACTCTGGCAGTTGCCTTATATGAGATTATCTGACACAGCTGATATTAATCAATGCCCAAGGGCAAAGTAACTGGTATTAACCTAGATAACTTCTCAATGCCATTAAAAATGAGTCCATCCTTTCTATATTCCTAGGAGAAGGAAAAAAGCTAGAAACAAAGTGCTTAAAAACCTGCATTTGTCAGACTGATCCTGTTTAATTAAACAGGAAATTGCAGGGCAACTAAATCAATCTTTACAAAGAAAAGCTGTTTGTCTGTTTACAGAAGAGAAACTTGTGGTGATTTATCTTAAAGAACGTAATTGCCTCATGATTAATAGTGACCAGAGATAGATGGAGGAAATGAGGAATGGGAGCGAATTTTCTTGGTGCGTATTTGAAGCATGGCAGAGCTATATGCCCCTGACACCGTAAGTATTAAATGACCAAAAATTCCTGGTTTATACCAGGAAACCACTGTTCTTCTTCTGGTTTCTTCTGTTGATACAGAAGTTATCACCACTGGAGAAATCCAGATGTGCTGGTGGATCTTTGGAGATTTGGGTCCAGATACACATTTGTGTTTTTCTTTCTGCTCATGATAATACAAAGTCAGATTTTTCACCTTCACAGTTCTCATCTGGGCCCACGGCCTTTTTAATACAGGACTGAAAAAAAACAGGTGTTGGCTGCCTGGGCTTGAGACTTAGTTTGCTTTGCCTGAGCTGAGAGCAGGCTTGGAGCTGCTGCAATACATGGTGGGTAGATAAGGCTCTCAAAAGCTGAACAGATATAATGTGCTGGTCTGCAGGCAACCTTTGTCTGTCCGCAGGCTACCTACAGCTGTCTGTAGGCAACCTACAGCTGTTTACAGGCTACCTATAGCTGCCTATGCTGTGGCAGTGCACCAGGGACTGGAACACGCAGGTGTGTGTACACACACATCTGTGTATATACAAAATAGTGCTGGATAGCCTTAAATTCGGATAGATTTTCTTTATCATAGAGACACTATGAAGAAGCCAGAAACAGCTCTTATTGTTCCTAAAAACAGATAGGAATTAGTACTTGAGGGGCACTTGGCCTTCAGATAAATCTATCATCTTGCTTAAAAGGACAGCCTGTGCTTTTCATAACACGATCAGGGTCTTCTTGCAGCCATCCATCTCAGGATACCCTCAAAAATATAGATCAGTGGTGACAGGATAGACAAATGAGCATGTCAGGCTACTTTTTCATTATATTTATTTACTTGTGTGCTGTGTGAGTAGACAGTGGGATGATTTGATTGTCCAGAGAACAGCTAGTTCATGGATAGCTTCTAATAAAGCTGCTTTATTATACCACTAATACAGTACAACTTTCCAGTTTAGGGATCCTCCTTATCTCACAAGGTCTCTTCATAAATTGCCATTCAGTTCTGTCATTGCCTAACAGGTCTGTGGTTTCCAGGAGACTGTTGGATGATATGACTGCTTCTATTAAAAATAAGGGTTTCAGAGTCCAAGTCCTAGACTTGGGGCCCTTCCCTCTCTGAGACATGTTTAGACCATGTCAACACAAGCCAATGTTCAACCTGAGTGTCCAGCTGGCACCACCATGTTTTGGAGGTGCCTGAGACTCAGTACATCTCAGGAGTGCGCTGGTTTGGGGTGAGGTTCTGGCACTTACCTGCCCAGTCTGAAGAACAGGAGATGGACCTGCCTTGGGCTGTAGCTCCAACACGGTTAGGTTTCCCATAGGAAGCATGTCCCAAGGCTGCCCCACCACGACAGGTTGAACATACGGCTGGTTTCCTGAGGTGCGGCTGTTGACCTCCATCTTCCTGCTGAAGCTAAGCCATGGTGCAATGAAGCATGCAGGAGAATATGCATAACCATGCAGGGTGCTGACTTTGTACACTGAAGTGCCTTTACAGGAAGCCTTGAAATTTCCCTGTATAATTTTCAGGAAAAACATATGATTTTCCCAGGAGCTGAGAAGAGTCTGGGGGTCCCTTTCTCCCTAGCCTGAAGAGTCAGGCTCCATCTTGCTTATTCCCTTTTTCTGACCCCATTGATTTTCTGTCTTAACTCCCCAGTGTCCCAGCAGAAGAGTGAGCAGGTGGCCTCACATTTTCTGCAACCTGACATCACAAATGGTGGGCTTTATGGCTATATGGCACCTAAATGAACAGCGCAGTGGAGTGAAGCGTCCTAAATACTTCTGCAGTCCCATTCTTGGGGGTTGCATCCTGGTTCTGAATCCTGCCCTGGCTGCAGGACACCTGTGATAGAGGCAGGAACTGAACCCACATTAACAGCATCTCAGTGCAGAATCTCAACTGCTAAATACTGCCTTCCATTCCAAAGCATGTCCGCTCACAGCTTTCCAAGAGATAAATTAGATTTGCTGTTCATTACTGACAGCTGACGGGGCTTAGAAATGTGGATTTCTCACACAGACAAGAACAGATACCACGACAATCCTGGTAGAACAGAAAGGCATCCCCCCTCCTCCAGGATTGCATTCGACCATTTATCAAAGTAATACCCTTGAATTTAAATAGGAAACAGATGTTGCCAGTACCTTCCGCAGGGAAAGCAAAAGGAGGCACCGCTGACTTGTGAGAGGAGCTGCATACCCTTGGCTGCTGAGCACATAGCAGGGCTTCCCAAACGGCACTGGGAAGAGGACTCCGCTCAACTGTGTGCACATAATTCAGCCTAAAAACACACAACCACTCTTTTGTGGGACTGACCAAATGACTTGAGATTTTGACAGGTTGTGATTCCATTTGAGAGCATCTGACAAGGTCATAACAGCATCCTCTGCAGCCACATACAGAAATCCCATTGCAGCCAAGCACCCAAGTGCCATCCATGCTATCCCTCTCTCCTCACCAAGCGGATTAACACATGGAAACAATTTCTGTTCACTTGGAACCAGTAGAGGTGAGGATAAGACGGTAACCTTTAGAGGAGCTGTAGTTTTTTGATTGCTTATGAGGAAATGCAGGCAGAGGTCTCACAAACCAGTTAGAAATCCCTAGTGAAATCTCATGGTTTTCAGCAAATAAGGAATGTTTATCATTACTCTAAGGTGGCTCGCAGTGAGATGAAGGTTTGAAAGACTAGTAACACCTCTGAAAGAGGTGCCTTAAACTTGGCCAGCGTGCAAGAGGACTAATATTACGAGTGCTTCACTATTTTGCTGTTGTAGCTGAACCGAAGCAACACACCGCTCATTTTTTCAGCTCAGTCGTGTTTCATCTGCACCTCCAGCAGTACAGTTCTGATCCCGAGAGTTAATGCTCTTTCCCTAGGAAAATGCTTTGCTAGCACTTCAGTCCTTTACATTAAAGCACACATTATTCTCTCAGCTACACGTTTTTTCCCCATTTCCTTTAAATGACTCAAGGAAAGTCTGCTCTCAGTCTGTTGCAGAAAGGAATCCTTCTGGTTTTAACCCATAACCTTTTTGTGCTCTACTGACCTACAAACCTGCTGCCTATATGGCAGACTCACATTTTAGAGCATCTATCTCCATAATTTAGGGATGGTCATAAAACATCATCCAAGCACATCTGCTCTCTTTTCACATAGATCACTTACTGATTATTTATAGGCAGCATCCTAGCTACCTGTTTGATGAGTGCTTTCATTACTATGCCTCTATATGAAGTTACTCAGCTAGACTAATATCCACAGATTCTAGTATAAATTCCCTATTAAATCCAAACCCTTGTAATTACTCAATCCTAAATAATCTCATTTCTTCCCCTGTAGGTTCCAAAAATATCTAGCACATGAGGATCTCACAGCCACCCTCACTGATCCCCTGCCACCACTTAATTGAATTATAACACCATAAATAATCTGGAGGGTATCTCAGAGGCACCCCACACAATTTTCAGGGATGCTGCCTGGCGGGTGACCTATTTGGAGAGGTGCAGACAGGTTTTCTGGGATTTTCTTCAAGCTGATTATCTCCATATTCCCTGATGGGCCTTTGCTGAAAATGCATTACAAAAGAAACAAAAAAGTGCTAAACTATTTAATTTATTAACAGCTAGTCCAAAACCAAATTCCCAAGGTGGAGAAATACTGAGCAGATAAACCTAAACTTCTGGAATCGAGAGCTCCAGGACAGTAAAGTGTTTTAAGATGGGGATCTGAATTTTGCAGCAAAAGACCACGTCCAGACAGTGAGTGGATTACGGAGACTGCGCAGGGAGCCAAATGCAGAAGGCACTTAGTGCAAAGTACATTCTGGCATCACAGACATAATCTCCCAAAAATGATTTCTACCACAAAGAGATGCTTCACATACACAGCCAGAAACACGGTTGCTTATCCGAATTAACCTTCCAAGGGCATTAAGGCTAATCTGTTGGCAGCAGTGGGTCTACACTTCAGGTAGACAAAGTGCTTGTGCTGTATTGTTGCCCTGCACGCACTCAGCAGAAGGCATTCAGAAAACTGCTCTTCTCTTTGCTTGCCCAGCTGCTGTATGGATGCCTGCCACACTTGTAAGACAATCGATGCGGTACCGGAGCAGTCTGCCATCCCGGCCACGCACCCACAAGTGCTGTTGTATTAAGCAGAGCTCTGCAGAGTGGATCACGCTCTGCAACACGCATCTCCTTTTGTTATCAGCCTGCACAAATGAATGTCTTCTGCTGTCTCAGGAAGGGACCCAGCCTGTGCTTCTGAAGAAACCTTTTCCCATCTGTTTGTTCCCCAAGATGCACACGCTGCTCTCCTGCGAACCGGGCAAGTGCCAAGAGCCTGCTGGCACCAAGCATGACCACACGCCATTCGGAAGGGAAGGCCGTGCACTTTGAAGCAAGACAACCATTTCATTGTCCGCCTGCTTTACCCCTCTCCTTTGCTTTGTTCTCCCCCAGGTTCAGATAACTCGATACATTCTGAGCCCACTTTACTAAAATAAAACATACATTTTTTTCCTACGCTGGTTTCTGGAGGGGGTGTGCTCAGCCGTAGGAGCCCAGCACACACTGGACTGCTGTGGCTGATCCTGTGTGCCAACATCTCCGGTCAATTGATGCTTCTCAGTCCCTTGTAACCCCAGCACCAACTTCTGCTCCCTCCCTCTGCATTTCTGAGTACCTTTCATACTGGTAAAATTGAAAGCAGAGGAGGAAACAGTATTGCAACTGTTTTATTCCTTAAACTGGAAAGCCTGTCAGCCTTATCAGAATTTGTAGAACTGAAAGACTGGAGAGCTGACACCAGGGTGGGTAAACAAATCCCATAACAGGGAAATGGCAACTTAAAAAAACACCAGCACCACTAAAGAGCGCCAAACCTTTCATCCGTCGCTGCATTCTTGGCAGCAAGGTCTACCCAGAGCTTTCACACCAAGCAATCTACTGCAAGAAATTCCTGCTTTCCCCCCATATGCATCAGCTCTGATACGTTCAGCACAGGATGAACGTGCCCCGCAGCTGGTTTACTCACCCATAAAAACTGGCAGTATTGGTGGTGAAGGTCTGATGTTTGGATGTTCGAAGATTTCAACAATTTTGTGCCGCAGTGGAGAACTGGCACTAAGCTGGAGTAGCAAGCAATGAGAGTGGACAGACAGACAGGCAGGGTCAGCTTTCCCATGGAAACTTGTCTGAGCAGACATAGATGAGAGGGTCTTGTAAGCCAGGAGCAGAGCTGAGTGTTTCCAACTCTCACTAGAGATTTCCTCCAGCACATCACTTAAGTTCTTTTTAACATTAACAGTCTTTTTGGTCTCTTCTTTCCCTCTGATTAGTAAGTAACCACTTCTCATCTGCCTTTCATGTTCTCCCTCAGATAGTGGAGACACTGGGGAGCGGGATCTCCAGAGCACGGGCTACAAACAAGGCTGAGGCTCACAGGGGCTGCAGCCAACAGGAGGCTGGGGGTGGTGTGGCCCCTGTGCAAGAGCCACATGCCACATCCACTACCAGAAACTCTTCCAAAATAATAAAAGTTAGGAGAAAAGTGGGCTAGTGAAGCTGCTGTAAAACCTCTGTCTAAGCACACTTCACAAGCACTAAAATTGGCCCAATAGGTGTAAGCATTTGAGTGCATGCTCTTAGCCTATAAATAAACTTAACCTGGCCAGTGAAGGCTAAATAAAATCAAATGATGTTTTCTTTGCCTCTGCTTGAGAGTGTTCATATAATTGTCACCTATCTGTTAGCCTGCAATAACTCGTCTCACTTCCAATGTGACCAAACCTAATTAAGACAACCTGTATCCTGAGTGCATTCACAGTGGGCACTAATTCAGTTCACCACATCTACTGAGGCTTTACACATTTGATAATAGATGAGGACAGCTTGTGAATGGTTACAGAGCAGGTTAGAAAGCTTTCTGACTTAGTGCTGTTTCTCAGGGAGACTGTCCAACACAACCACAGTGCTCTCACTACTTAACCATACAAACTGGTGGGACATGTCTGCCATGGACCATCTCCCACCATGTTCCTCCAGCCGATTCCACTTGCATTGCTCCTACCTGTCCCCCATGTTTTGCAGCAGGAAGGGATGCTCCTCGACTTGCAGGGATGTGGTGGTTGCAGCTGAGGGTTTTGGTTTCCTTTCTTCTTTCTCCCTGGCCCTGTGTCTGCTTCTCTGTGTGCCTCGCGTGCGTGTGTGTGCTGCCAGACGATCACAGAGCTGTTGAGACCCGGTGTTTTTCCCAGCCCCTCTGTTGTTCTGTGTGTGTGTGGTTTTGTGTAACCAGAAGCTGTTGAAGCCTGATGTATTAATATATAATCCCTATACTGGGAAGCAGCTAGGTCTCCCCTCCCGCTGCTCGTAGAACATCTTTACATCTTCCCCACTTCCCAAGGAGGGGCTGGGGATGAAAAGCCAAACCTCAGGCAGGGGTCTGCTCTTTTTTTGCCTTCTTAACATGCACAGCTCTCTGCACACGAGGTCTCACGAGGCGTGTGAGCCAAGCCTTATCGTCACCCCAACCTTCAATTAAGGAAAGAGTGAGCAGGGAGCCTCAGCGAGCACCAGCACCACACCAAAGCCCAGAGCTGTCAGTGCAACTGCCTGCCGCGAGCTCCCAGGAGCTAGCTACTAAGAAAACAAGGGCAAAGAAACCCAAAACAAACCCCCAAGCCCAAATTTCTGATAAAGTAACACTAAAATGCCTAATGTAAACTGCTGCATGCAAAGGCACCTGGAAGGTGGGCAGATCATCTGTGCTGGAAGCCCCAGCTGGAGCGTGGCTGCAAAAGCATCCTCTGCTCTCGGCCAGGAGATGGGAAAAGGGGCTCCCACAGGAATGGCTATTTGGGGCCAAAGAAGGCAACCAAACACAGAACAACTCAGGAGACAGAGCCTCGAGCAACAATACCCAACACGCATCCTCACCTGCAGCTAATGGGCTGCTGCTCATCTGTTCGACTGGATTTCTGCTAAATCCCCCCAGAAGTTTTACCCAGCCTACGGGGAAAGCCTGAGCCCCTGTTCACTGAGCATGAGACAGCCGGGGGGAGCTAAACCTGGGGCCTGACCTATGTCCTTCAGAGCCAACAGCAGATGCAGCCTCGCATTTTCAGTTCCAAACATTTTTTGGTTATATGTACCAAGCGAGTAACAATTCAGGCTCGCTAATGGATCCAGCCTGTGTTAGCTACTCCAGTGTTACAGAGGCAGGTATTTAGTTAACGTCAATACCATACCAGGGTTTACAATAGACCAAAACCTTCTTTCCAAAGTCTCAAGGACTGAGGCTCAGTATAGGGTTGACCTCACAAAAAGAGGAGAAGACATTTTCAAGTGCAAATTCCACCCATTCAATTATCATCCACCCCAGTGCTGAGCCCTGCAATGGAAGGGGAGGACAGGGGGATGAATGGTGGTCTGGGTACCTGGCTGGCTTTACCTCCTCGGGGTAGCGAAATCCCACCACTGCCCCTGTGCTCTGCATCACCGAATTCCCAACAGCAACGGGGTCAGCCGCGTCTGTCCCATAAAGGAGAATTTAAACTAGGTTACCAAGAAAAAAACCCAGTCACCCTGTTAAAGAAAGTAAGTAAACACCCTCCCCCGAGTGACTGATTTGTTGGAAAGTTACACAGCCTAATGAAGAGTACTATGAGCTGCTGGCATTATTACATTTGCTGTGACCTTAAAAAAGAACAGCTCCAGTTGTCTCCAGAGTGCAGCGTTGTATGTTCTTGGATTTCTAATACTAGCGGGAGCACAAAATCCAGTACTGATTAAAATCATAGAAGCTTTTGCTTCTACACCAAGGAAGCAAAAGAATGGATTGTATTACACACATTTTGACAGAAGAAATATTTACTTTCTCGGGGGGAGATATAATGTGTCAGTCATCTTATCGAATAGCAGACAGGGTTGTTTCCACTCAAACGCAGTTTCAGCGAGGACTGCTTTCACTCTATTACACGTTTCACAGTGCGTGAGCCCAGGGACTGTGCAAACACCTCCAAGCCCCTTTGCAGATCCTCCTGGTGTGAGTGGACTCAGTCGGCCAGGGGAGGGTGGGCAGGACTGCGATTAGAAAAGGGGCTGTAGTAGAAGAGGTGGCCCGGGAAGAGCACATCCACGCTGAGCAGTTCCTGAACCATGCATAAGACTGCTGTGGTGTGGCTGTGATGCAGAATCACAGAATCAATCAGGTTGGAAGAGACCTCTGGGGTCATCGTGTCCAACCATTGCCCTGACACCACCATGTCAACTAGACCATGGCGCTAAGTGCCTGTGGAGCTGTGGACCAGCAAGGGCTGCGGAGTCTGCCCTCAATGGGTTTTCCTCTCCACCTTGATACCATTTCCACGCTGTCCCACAGGGAAAAAAGGGGATTGCTAAGAGCCTTCCATACCACCAGCCCTTGAAGCAACCCTAGCCCTGTTCCCTGACACACATCTCGTACCATAACTACCAAAAGATGTCGGTTTGTCACTCAAAGTACCAGAAAAACTGTATGTGCAGCCATGCCTGTGTGAACGTGGGTTACACTTACATCAGGTTACTTTAACCTCACTGGTCTAAGAACATTTAGACCAGTGAGGTCCTAAGAACAGGATTGCTGTGAAAATAAAACCGATTCAACAAAACCAGCTTCAGGGACAGCAACAAATTTCAGTTGCATTTTCATTTCTGTAGAGAGGCTGGTGGGTATTGTGCCATCTAACGTCAGTATTCAACAATACATGACTAATTATACCAGAAATAAAACAAAGTCAATACATTTTTAACTTCATTGGCTTCCAGTTGGGGCTTTATTAAACAAAAAAAATATATATATAAATGAGGTCTGTCTGTCTGAGATTGAACTAGAAGATTTAGATGCACATTTTCAGACTTTATACCATTCTTTCATATTTAATCTTTCTTTTTCAGGTGTGGTTATAAGCCTTCCAGTGATCAGAATATCTTACTCTTAAGATACTCATTTATTTTGGAAAGTATATATGAAGATTTCAGGAAAGAGAAAGTGGGAGTGCATGAGAAGAGGAATACAATGTTTAATTAAATGTATTTATAGAACAGAGTCTGGCAAAGCATATTTCTCCTGTTGTTGAGAAAACAATGGTGTTTTTCCCTCTTTTGTTACATTACCTAGAAAATGAATAGTTTCCCTTAACCACTGTTTTTAATAAAATGTTTGTGTTTTTAGCAATATGAAATGTCAGATTGAACACATAGCTATTTGCTTTGGAGTAATCATAATATTACCCACAGCTCTATTCAAAGCACCAAAGAACATAATAGTGTTAACTATAATTAGATTATTTTCCGGAGAGTTTGAAAGATGCACTGTAGAGCAGGGGTTTTCATAAGGAAGCAGAAAGAGTTACTTTGCTGAAACCCTCAAATACCTCTGCACAAAAACGGTTTGGGAGAATCAACTCCCCTTTGTTTCTGGGCTTTAATCATTGTCTTTTTCCCTTGGTAATGCATGGATTCTAATCATCACATTTTAACAACATAATAGATGACTCAGTAGACAAATGTGGTTTCGGACTGTGGTATTAGCTTATCCCACTGCTACTCGGAACCTCCTGGGTCCTCTGCACATAGTACAACTACTCTTGAGGACCACCCATTACCTTCTGCATGGCCCAGTAGCACCAGGTGCAGATTTCCTCCAGAGAAAAATTTCCTTTTCATGCCACGTGTGACATCCTTCCCAGCACTGTTCAGGGTCAGCATTTCACTCCTACCCTGAAAACAGAAGGCACAAGACGTTTGCTAAAACAGTTCTCTGTTAGCACAATGCTACAGAGTTAAAAACATTTAATCAGGCATTGCAAGGCTGCATCTTCCTGACACAAAACATGCAGGCCATCACAAGAAATCGTATCACCAATTTTACCAGTTATTTCTGAGCAAGCAGGTGATGATGGCTTAAATTACTTTTACTCCAGAAAGTCTCTGTAATTGTTTGTTGTCTTTTTTTTTCGCACCTGAGGTCTGTGTCCTAATGGATGCTTCACGGACGACTCATCTGGCATCTGAATCAGAGACTGAAGCCTCTATTGACCTGTTTGGTAGGAAGTCAGTGCTGATCATCATTGTATCTGACAAGATTTAAGAAATTCCAGATAAACAGAAGTTGATAAACTACTTGCTGTTATAGACCTGGCACTTTTGGATTTACAGGATTTATAGTGGCTGTTTCACCTCCAGTTTCTTGGAAAATAAAAGAAACTTCGGAAATCTTGAAACACAAGTAACTTCAACAGTAACTTAAAGGACATTACACAGCTCAATGGCCATTTTTGCTATGGAAGTGATACCCTTTTTTGTGAATTATATTGATTTCCAGTCATAAAGACCTTTTCATTTCCAAGTATCCCTAAAGTATGCTAAGTGCTACCTATGGGAAATCCTGTCACTATGATTCTGCACAGCTGGTCCGGAGAGCAAGAAGTAAACACTGGTGTACTTCATCTCACATCTAGCTGGATCTTGTAGCCAAATCAAACAATTCTTCAATATTAGCCTGGGTCTCTAAATGAATTTATTTTCAGTTCTGCTGATTCCCCATTTTCACTTTCCATGAACACCGAAAGGATCAAGCTCAGCCCTTAAAGGCTTTCAGGAAGGTGAGAAAGCACTAGCTATTGAGCCATGAGGTTGGGCATCCAGCTGGGTGGCAGAGCAGTTCTTGGGTAATCATAGTCAAAAGAAGGGAGAGGAAATTTCAAATACTTTCAGTCAGACCAGAAGGTAAAATTATGTCTAAACCAGGAATTAATTTGAGAAACTCATCAACATGTCCTACACTCTTGGTCTCTAGCACAGGTAAGTGCAGTCTTGTAAGGTGTTTGGGGAAAAGGTTACATCTGTCCATGGGTTGGTACAATACCCCTACCAGGCTGTTAAGTATTACACTATCAAGTATCAACTACTAAAAGCCCTTTCAGTTCTCTCTGTTCAAAGAACTGAGCAAATTGATAACAAAACTGGTTAGTAATGGCCCTTGTTTTGGAAAAAAGTGTTCAATGGTGTCTACTCACTTGTTTTCATGTATCTTCCTAGAGATGACATCTCTCCATACAGAGGAACCTTTCCTGAGCCATTGGACCAGCACTGAGCAGAAGAGTGCCACTTTATTGAATTATTATGGTCGAATTTACCCATATCCCAGGCTGTTCTTGGAGGTTTTCCATTCACAATGGACAAGGCCCAAATTAGCTTACCTTGCAAGACTTCTGTCCAAGTTTCTGTGGCTGCAGATATGTGAACATATTTGTTTCAGAGAGAGCTGAGACCAGTAGGAACCGTAACGATGCTACTGCTGGCAGCAAGCTAGATTTTATGTATCAGCACTGGGACTTAACAGACAGCAGCACTGGCTGTGGAAATTAGATTAGTAGCTCCAACTAAACAGAGTTCAAGCCATTATAAAGTCAGTGTGAGGTTCTGGTTGACCTCGGTGGGCTTTGGATCAAATCCCAGGAAGAATATGACTGAACTAGACAGTGTTACTGCAACATGTTCCTAGAAGACTATATATTGCCCATGACAACAGTGTTGTTAGTGAATAGCTTTCTAACAGAGAGCCTGGGCTACTGGGGGGATTGGTTGGCTGGGTTTTGAGGGCAGTTTCTTGAGTCACTGGTTGTTGAAGACAAGTGCCAGACAGGGAACAGACAGTCTGGTCTAGTCCAATCTTCCTTTTACTGTGATCTAGTCAACCCTGGGTGTCATTAACCACATTTACTCACAGTTCTTTCTTCCCTCTTAAAGTCTCTGAGCGGGGCCTCAGGACAGTGGAGAGCTGGTGGGTTTTTCTGAACACTTCCTAGGCAAGTTCTCCTCTCTGCTCCTTCTGCCCTCCCTGTAAAAGCAGAGCATGGTGCCACTTAGGATGCACAAATCGAACCTGCCACCTAGACATTGGTACAGCTACATCTTTTTGTAAAAAGGGATAAATGTAGTGAATACATAAACTTGAACCTTGACTCTCCTTTTCCAAACCTGTTATTAAACTTAGGAAAAAAAAAATGTTTCAGGGGCACCAGAAACCCTCACTCCTAGAACTACACAGGAAAAAAAAAGACAGACATGGTCCAAAGCCTGCCATTAAATGTTTCTCATGATTACTTGTTGTTAGAAGGGAGCTGCAGCTATGCTAATACAGTGTGCTCACTACAATAAACCCTGTAATTGGGACAAGGCAGCCACAAAGCTTCCCGCAGCTGGCAGGAATTGTGACTGTTCTCTTTGGTTTTAATCATGGCTTTTAAAGCAAATCAGTAACAGCAACAATTAGCCTTTTAGATTGGTCTCAGAAATTACCATTTTTAAAATATGGTGACTCTGCAGGCACAAACCCAAAAGCTCTGAGCTCTGCATAAAGCAAGCAGCCGCACACTCTGGCTTGTTTGTCACCAGTTTGGTTCCTCCTTTGTTCCTGCTGAATTGTGGTTCTGAAAAGCAGACAGGAACTCGCACAGATACTCAAAAGGAAATATCCTTAGTCACCTTCTTTTCCCAGAAAAAACCCTATCTTTCAAGAGAGCTTCTGCTCCGAAGGACTGTCTGGTACTCCAGCTGTGTAAGGAGAAAAAGGAGGCATGACCACGTGGTTACGCAGACTAATGCCCAATAAGATTGCTAGTTCTTAGTCAGAAGAACAACTTTGAATCTTACCTAGTAGGAAAGGATTGAAGCACAGCCATTTGGAATACAGACATGAAAGACCAAAGAGGAGAAAGAAACAGAGGAAAATTTTCGATCCAACAAAGGACCCAGAAGATTCACATCCCTGGGGAGAATATAAAAAGTAGTGTAGGAATAAGAACAAGTGCCTCATCAGAGCAGATGGTGGTGTGCCACAGGTTGCTGTTGAGAGGGTCATTCAGTGCACCTCCACAAGCAGCAGCGAGGTCTCAACCAGCTGCCAAGAACTCGCTTTGCCCATACCTGCCTCTGCTAAGCCACTCAGAAACTTTTCCCTGCACAGCAAGGTTACCCAGTGACCCTAACACCCTTTGTGAACCCTCTGTATTATCCACACAAGCCCTGGCATACAAAGCTGGGTATCCCTATCTAAAACCCCCCTACTCTGTGTGGCACAATGTATGCTTCATTCCTTCTAGGAGGGTTTACCAGCACAGCAACACAAAGGAGTCTTTTCAAGTACAGATCTGGCCTTTGTGCCTCAGGGCTTAATTCTCTGATGCTAGGACTTCTTTGTACCACTCTGGCACAGTCTTTAAAGTATGAGTGTAAGTGCACTTCGATGTATCTACGTGTCAGGTGGTAACAGGATGCTTCTTGCCTACCTCAAAGAGCAACGGAGTGATGTTATCAACCAACACTTCCACTGGGCTTTGATTTCTCACTGTCTTCATTTAGCCCTCACCCAGGGCTAAACCATAAGCAGTTGTTCTCTCACCCAATGTCCCTTCCCCGACCAAGAAAGGGAATTGGGAAAAGGAGGAAGACTTATGGGTTAAAAATTAAACAGATTTAATAAAATAAGGAAACCAATATCAATAGTAATACAAAACACACAAAATTATACTTAGCCCACAGAGTGGTGGCAAGCCGCTCCAGGGATAGCAGTCATTGAGAAGGAAGGAGAAAAATGGAAGGGAGAAAAGAGCATAGCAAAAAGAACCCCACCCCTCCCCAGCAAGTTTCCCTTTTGTAGTGAACTTGATGTTAATGTTACAGAGCACACCTGTGGGCCAGCCTGGGGCAGCTGCCCTGGATTTAACTGCTAATGGCCTTGATCACCATGGCTGGCCACAAACTGAAACAAAAATCTAACAGAAACTTAATTCTATAAATTTTATCCCCATGAAACCAGGACACTCTCAAAAAAGCACTTTAACATTGACACTCATTGCTTGGTCTTGTTGAAGTCTGCTGCAAATCCCACATGTGCCTTTCACAGCATTGCGTCCCTGCCATACTCTTGGGCCAGCTACTGTTCAAATTCTTTGGTCCTGAAACTTATTTACCTGTTCTGAAGGTGCAGATGCCCCAGGCAACTTTGGGGCAGCAGGCTACCCATCTTCACTAGAGCTCAAACGGTTTGTTAGCTCAGCTGGTGTTGTACTTACCCACCACTAACAGCATTAATGATTCGCATGGATGTGTGAATAACAGACTTACACATGGGAGTAACATCAGAGCATGGCAGCTGAGCACTGGTTTGGAAGATACCCCTGGCACACTGGCATTTGAACAGTAGGCATTGGTTCCCAAAGAGGCATTTCAGGTTATTTCCTCAGGTACCTGTACTGCTGTTACATTTGGGTGCCTATGTTTGAAAGGCAGCTTCTGTTGGTAAACCAGCACTCTCTGATGGTTTTATTTCAAATAAATCTCTGATTTGAAGGTTTACATATAAAACGTAGCAACGGAACTTCTCTGGCAGAGGTGAGTAGACCATAATCTGCTGTATGATGTCCTGTCTCTATGAAAACAACAGAGAGATGATGTACCCTGTACCAAGTTTTCCAACCCATGCAATTATAAAATGGCCAAATGATAAAATCCATATATACAAGAAATGCTGAAAGACCCTACTCCATATCTAGCTGCTTTAACCGTAAATGATTCTGACACTTCCTTCCTTTATTTCTGTCACAAAATTGTTGGAAAATTTAGAAAGTCGTCATTTTTCAACATCATAATTTGTCTTTCTCTATATGCACTATAGACCTAGGAAGAAACGAGTAGAAGCCGCAATTACAGGAGGCTTTCAAAGAAGCGAAGGAAAATCAGCTTTATGGAGCAATCCTGCATGATTAATAATATGTGGAGCTTAGGCTGAGCCTTTCATCCCAATGGGCTCCATGTACATGTGGTCAGAAGTGCAAAGTACCTATTTTTTTCTTCAAGCCTGTCATTCACTACGTACGTTCAATCAAACAGCATTGAAAGGTGGAAGTGCTGATTTTGTCCATGATGACTGATAATGGGTTTAACACCTCCCTGGGAAAGTGCAATAGGAATTGGCAGGAATATAAACCTTATATTTCCTGAGGTCATATTTTGCTTTTAAAATGGGATTTTTTTTGCTGCTGTAAATAGGGGGAATGCTGCGCCAGAGCCATCATTAAGGCTTGCATGTTCCACATTTTACATTACTACACTTGCCTACATCAAAACCTGCACATAACAGGCACAGCAGGAGTCTGATAAACCAAATGCTTTTGAACGCAGTTACTAGTTTAGTGCTGGGCTTTCATTTCTTCCTGCCTTATGAAGTTATTCATTGAGGCAATGTGCATTAACAGTAAACCAAAAGGTATCTCAGCCAATCAAGACATGGCAAGGAGAAATGCTATTGTAATAACTATGAATGATTCCTATTATAAATAGCCATGACTCCATAGAGGAAAGCAAAGGATAATGTGTTTATTTCAAACGCTGAAATGGGCAATATTTCCATTTCACAGCTTAAAGGGGCCAGAAAACATATTCCTTTTTTATGTATATGCAATAATTGACACTAGGATGGAGCACAGGCAAGTGATTTAGTGCTCCTGCTAGCCTTGCACAGTTGGCCTGCTTCCTCCATACTCACCATTTTCCAAATGTTACACTTGAGGCAAACATCCTCTTCATTGTTTACTCTTTCACTCAACATCTTTCTCCACTTCCAGTGGTATCTCCTAGTAATGTAAGCACCAAGCATTAATGGAAGTGTTTTAATAGCAAATTCAGGAAAATTTGCCTGTAACAAGAGCAGAGCCTTATTCAAAACTGGCTGATGCTGCTGGATGTGGGATAAATGTGCAGCTTGCTCACAGTATATCAAGTGGTTGCTGTAGCCTTGATGTTCTCTTTATGACATTCAATAAAATGCAGTTATTTTAATTTAGAATTTCTGTCCTTGGGAAAATAACAAGCTTTTTCCCTGTTTCCCATCCCAAAATAGGGTGGAAGACATCTTGAAAAACTGAATTTTTGAGCATAAAGTTTCAACCTCTTTTCAAGAGTGAAATACTGTATGTTGGTGCAACAGCTACTCTCACTGCCTCATGGAAGGCGAAGTTTCATGTCTCCTGCAAAGGCCAGCATGCGTAGCCAGGTTATGTTTCTCTGTGTTGCACAGAGGACGTGGCTCTCACAACACAGAGGCTGTAGTGTTTTGTGGGAAATTATCTCAGTTTTATTGGGGGTCTCTAACATCCACACTGTATTTCCCATGACTCACCCAGCAAGTCCTCCAGGCTTGAGGCTGATCTGCCACAAAACCAGCTGTTTCACCTGGAGTTCTCCATCCCCTAAACAAATCACCTGGGTTTGGATGCACATTTCCTCTGTCAAGGAATGGTTCTGTGAAAACCACATTAACCTAAAATGAAACAGCATCAAAACGTTATATTGGCAGTTTATAGTAAACCATCAACTCTTCAGCCTTCAAGAAAAAAAAAAGATAGATAGAAATGTTCTTTCCACTCTGTGAAGAATGCTAGCACAAAGACATGTAACCTTGTAGACGTCCTTTAGATCACAAAGATCTCATAAGCATGTTTTCTTTACCACGATTCAAGTTTTATACTGTTTAGCTGTTGTCTAAACTTTTCAAAGTTATTTTCCCTGAAAAACTTTTTTTTTCCAGAAATAACTGATTAAAAATTGAACATCTTGTGAAAAATTCAAGAAAAACTGTCCTTTATAATAAAAATATTAATTGATATCTGCTTGAATATGTTATCAGATTCATTATTGAAATTCTATTTTTGCTAAGCATTTTTATTAAAAAATTTCAGGGTTTCATTAAAAGAAATGTGACAGACCTGAATGCCTTGAGATGAAACCTACTTTACCTAATGAATTGTGTGGCATTCAAGCCTATCTCACTGCCTCTGTATCTAATAATGCTGTGCGATACAGATAGCTACTCACATCCATAGTAACGTAACATTTGACACCGCTATTTTTGCAATTGCTGTATTAGCAAGTAACGCAACTGGATTTCCCTGGATGAGGCTTATGGATTTGCCCAAGGGGGTAGTACAGACTATACAAACAAATCAACAAACCCAGCCCTGAGTTTAACTTTTTGCAGGGAGCAATGCTTGATAATACTATCATCTCTGAAGAAAAAATCTAGCAAAATTTTCCTCGCCTGAATGCAGAAGCCACTTTATTAATGGAGAATATTTAACTGGCTGTTTGAATGAAAGGACGTTTTAGAAAAATAACTTGAAAAAAAAGACAATTGTCTATTTCTGCCTGAGATGCTCTCTAACTTCTAGAGGATGTCCTGCTAATTGCAAAAAAAAAAATGACGCATTCAAGTCATAAATCAGCATTTCTCGAGGCAGCCAAACTAGCCTTTAAAATTCATTGCGGTAAGACTGATTTTTTTTACAGTGCTGAAACCACGGTTTCTCAACAGCAGCTCCCTATTCCATGCAAATACCTCTGCCAAGATCTGATAAAACAAACAGGGAGGCAGGGGCAGAAAAGGGGGAAATGATGAAAGAAAACTTTGCTGCAAATTAGTTACAAAATAGTTTTAAGCTATCTCGTTTCAAGTGTCTTTCGCCTCCGCCGCATCTCGCAGTGACTCGTCCAGGAGAGCTGGATTGTGCTACCGAGTGATCAGCCTTGGCTCATTCCTGATTCAGGCAATCTCTCAATGGCAGCTTTCCCCAGCAAGAGGTGAGGAGGGACGTTTAGGATTTCACACACGCTGCTTGAAGCAGCAAGCAGGACCTGACCACTGAGCAATTTGCAGATGATAGCTCTCTTTCCAGGGATCTATCTTCCTCCCTGCTATGTTTCGCCTCATTCTTTCTGTCCCGTCCCAGATTTATGTCCCTTTTTCTTTCCTGTCTTAGTCAGCCTCTCCCCCTTGCATATCATCTCCCTGTAACATCTTCCCGATCGGGAGGAAAAAGTGATTATTCTGTAGCTCTCACTGATGCTCACACTGACACTCACGCTCCATCACCTGAAGGGTTTTTCAGGGTGATGATTTCCAGCCCTCCTAAAACTGAGTGAAAATTAACATGTAAAAGCCCCAGAATCTCTGGTCCGTTGATCTGACCCCAGGCAAAACATGGGTCTAGCTGTGGCTGTTTTACATCTGATCACAACAGAAGAACAGCTTCCAACCAGTCTTATTTGTATTTTTTTAATCTCACTGTCCAGCTAAGTCAATCAATTGCTGCAAACTGTGTTGTGCTGCAGGGTAAAGAATATTAGAGAAATATTCAGCCAAACTAGACAAAAATTCTTCCTACTGCTGTGTTTATATGTTGAAACAGCAGCCTGGCCCCTGCTTGCCAGGGAATGCCACCGGTACTTGATAAGACTGTTACAGCTCTTCCACTTTCAGGGAAAAAAAAATAAAAAGAGCCATCATTCACCTCACGAAGTGTCCATGGAATATCCAAAACAATTATATCCACAAAAAGCTCCTTCTCCTCAGAGGGAAAATCCCTGTGGAGACTGTTCCCAATTAAGGTTTAATATATACCTCTGTTTCTTCAGGAAAAGGGTTGTTCGAGTTCCCATTGGAACCACTCGGGAACTTTAATGGTCTTTGAACCAAGCCCAGTGACGATGCATCTTCATTAGTGATAGGAGTGCTCCCTTGTTTCAGGTTTTTATGTAGTTTGGATGCTTATCTATCACACTGTGGCATGCTGGGGGCGAGAAATTGGACATAAACTTGCACAAAGAACTGAGACGTCCTACCGACTCGGCCACTCCTCATGCCTGCTTCAAGGACTGCATGGAGGATGGTATCTTTGGTAACTTTTGCTCTGGTGACACTGTTGGGACCAGTCCCTGTCTCCAACTTCAGCACAGCTGGAAAATGAGGTTGGGCAGCTCAGCACTGGTGCTGGACATACTCTAGTGTCCCCAGCTGCCAACCAATATCCCTTGGGCCATCAGTAGAGGAGCAGGACGTATTCTCCTGGGCTGTCATGCCCACTCCACCACTGCAGTGGTCCTTAATTTGGGGGTCTGGAAGCTGGCAAGGCAGGGGAAGGAAATGAATAATTATGCAACCATTTTCTTGCTTTGTACCTCTGCAAAACAGCTTCAGAGTGACTTCCATTTCACCTGCCCCACAGCGACTACATCTAAGGTTCCTGGGAAGAGCAGGGATTTTTTTCAATGGAATTATAATTTAATTTTGGTGCCATATTAAGCAAACAAACTGCCAGACTGCTGGCCTGGGAGCTCTCTGCAGGGTCCCTCTTACCAAATGCCTGGCAAGGGAGAAGCGAGATTCCCTCTGACTCCCATGGGCTCTTTCATCAGCTCTTCTATGCTTCCATCACCCTGCTTGTGCTTTTCTGTATGCCCCATTGCTTTTCTCAACAAACTGGGTGCAGTTCTTAATATTGATTGCCATTCTTCTTTCTCTCACACACAGACACACTTTTCTCCCTCCCTCTTTCATCATACAGTCTTCAGTCTTTTCTCTTACCCTGTTTTAGGTATTGTACAAGCTTTTCTTTGAATTATCCCATTTCTGTTCAGTAAATGACACTTCTCGATCGAACCTGTGCTACAAAATCTTTGCAACATGCTGCTTACCTGAAGCTCCCAATAATTCTTCCAGTGTTGTGCTTTCCAAAGCTTTGCTTTCTTGCTATGGCTGTCTCTGCAGCATTTCACACTGTTACCTTACAGGATTTCTTTTCTTAGCTCCTCCAGCAGTGTAGGGTTTCCTTCTAAAACATCCGTGGTTCTTCTTGGTATTCAGGTGCCTGTAGCACCTTGCAATGATGAGGGAAACAGAGACAGTTGTCAGCTGCAGACAGGAACACAGGACAAGGTGGTTATGCCAGCCTGTAAATCACCAAAGCATCTAAATGTTTGTTAAAAACAATAATAAACCCTCTCTCATCAAATGTAGTACTCAAAAAACTGCTGGATTTTAATCAAATGAGAACAAATTCAGTACGCAATGGCTCCCATTCATCGCAAGGTGTGTTAATTCTGGTTCCTAATATTGGTAAATCTGAGATGAATGGGAACTACAGGCACTACTGACAGAGTTAGCTCTTGACTACTGATCCTTCTTAGAGAAGCTCAGTCTCAAATGCCTACCCATCAAGTGTTTTTAAAGGAAAGCTTGTGCCTTGGTGTAATAGAGGCATTAACTTGTTAGTATAAATATGTAGAATTAAGCCCCCATTTTCCTCCAATCTTAAAAACTGTTTTGACCTGTGTTTCTATCCAACATTCTATAATACTTACCTGGCAGGGGAGACACCATGAGCAGTCAGGTGGTTTTGCCAGGGCAAGGCTCATCCCCTGCTCTCCCCGTGTGCTGGTTTTTATACTGGTTTTTTTTGGCGCAGTTGGACTAGATGATCATCGTAGGTCCCTTCCAACTGAACTGCTTCTATTCTATTCTATTCTATTCCATTCCATTCCATGCTATGCTAATAGATAAGGAGATACATCCGTCTCAACACAGAACATTGCAGCTGACCCCGAACACCCAACCCAGACATGTCACACACCCTCAAGGGCACTCTTCCCTCCAGATAACCCCCTTACTGATTTTATCCCTAGCTTTGGGCTTTGGGTCTGCAGCCTGCTCTGAAATACATTTTGGAGATGGAGGGGTGGTGAAACATTTACAATTTGGGATCCAGGAGAAATAAACTGAAGAGCAACCTGGCAAAAATAATGCTGAGGCTGCTTGGACCATGCTGTGCAGAAGCACAAGAGGCTTGAGCCGAGGGGTGGGATCCATCCCTGGATCCCATCGAGCATCCCACCCAGCATCCCCACCCAGCTCTACCAGGGTGGAATCCCACCCAGCTCTACCAGCCTGCACCCCTGAGGCAGCCCAGTTTACACACCAGTGTGCAGCAGTCTGAGGAGTCATTTCCAAAGCCACCGAGTTTCTCTTTGCTCAAAGGAAGCAATACTGTGGACCGTAAACTAGTAGTTGGGTTTTATGATATGTATATTGCTTATCAAATTTCTGAACTCTGTGAGAAACATGAGAAACACATGTGAGAGTTCCTTGTGAATACACAATGAAATTGTTCCATTCAGGGCAGCTGAGCTGCTTATCAAATAAATGACTAAAACAAAGTATTCCTTCTTAAAGTGCAACTTACAGCTTTAATAAACATCAGCTTCATGTTCTCATGAAAATCCTATTATACAACTTCCTTCATTGATTCATGTATTAATATCATTTTGTATTAAGCTAGTACATAATTGATGATATGGCAGTGTTTTCATATAACAACTCCTTCACTGCATAATATAACCCACTTATATTTTCAGCTCAAAATTCAGAAAGTTCACGGATGCATTATACACTGGAATGAACAAATTAACTATATAAAAGTACAGTATATCATTTGCAAATTGTAGGCAAACCGAAGTAGATATACAGTGCTAAATGCTGACTTTGACATAGCTCAGGCTGAAAGGCATAAATCAGCTAAAAGAAAAAGAATTCAAGAGCTCAGTAGAATGGAAAAATCCCCCACAGAATACAAGACCCGATCCAGTGATTTGGGTGTAACGTGTAGCCTGTATGGCTATGATTACACATACGTTAGCCATTCAGGGACAAGATTCTCCCCCAGAAAAACAGTCCTGTCTCACTGTATTACTCACTATATGCAGAAGCAGCAGGTGAAATCCCTGAAGGGATATTTTTTTCTTTTGGTTTAGGTTTGGGTTTGTTTTATTTTGCCTGCAATTGCATAAGAGGATTCAGCAATACTTCAATATCTAATATGGTGAGATCACAAAGGCTTAGGAGCCTGCTCTATTTTATAAAATCTGTTTAAAACTAAGCTCAGAAAGACAGACAAGGAGACCTTCTTCCTGCCAAACAGCGTACCAGCGCAATGCTGATGCAGACCGTACTCTGCAGCCCTGTGAGTCTAGTGATTCCCTGTGTGGACTTAGAGAGTTCTCATGCTGTCGAGCTCATTTTGCAGCTGCTCAGGCAAAACGGTTAATATTGGGGAGCTCTACGAATGCGTTCACCAATGGTGAAAATGACTGTTTGCAGGAGGAACCCTCATGCAACTTCAGTCTTACGCAAACACGGTGAGGGTTCATTTCTGTGCTGCTGCTGCAGCACCAGCTATCTGCCCCAGCCTAGCAATGGGACCCTCTGAGATGCCACTGCCTTTCATGGTCTTGTGCCAGCACAGAATCGGCTCCAACTTTTCAGACGTTGTTGAATTACCTGTTATCTCCACCACACTGCTACACAGCTAAAGAGCTCTACAAGCTTTAGTTGAAGTTGGGGAAAATAAGTGAGGAAAAACATTTTTTTAACCAACTAGCTGTGACCATTCCATTCAAACTCCTGCATCATCACACTTCAATGTTCCTTGAATGTCAAAGCATTGCACCAGTCCTATACCACAAAGTTAGTATAATACTACAAATGCACACTTTGCCTTCAAGCTTGTTTTTGGCTGGAGTCAGTCTTTGCTTCTGTTACCTATTCCGACTCCGATCCTCAAGGTTATGTCAGTGCCCAACTTCAACTGCTCCAAAGATGCTCTTGTGAGACTCGGAGCTTTTCTTCTTCTCTGGGAAGGGCCTCATTGCTACTCTTACAATCGCTGTCATACAGCCAAGGAGTTCAATGGCATCATAAGACACTACATACAATACATTTTCTCTCTCTTTCCATTGCACCATCATACACTTTCCTACCCACTAATAATGTCCATCCTGTACACTTCATGCACAGATCTGCCCACATGTACTATCAAGTAGAATAGTTCCACTAATCTCCTTTATTCTTTCTCCCTTGTACAGTATAATTTAGAGCAGACTCAAAATACAAGTTAATGCACCTTTTTTCATTACCTTCTCGCCAGCTTGAAGATTTATTATGTGTTCCAGCTAGTTTGATGAGGGTCAGATGCATATGGGATGCTTCGGCTTCATAAGCTGCATTTAATTTCAAATAAGGCACAGTCACAAGGCACAGGTCTTAGATGTCTTGAATAGAGTGTAGCTGCCCCTGCCCAGGGACAGCAGTGACAAAGTCACATTGGCCTGAATAATACAAGATAAGAGCCCAAACAGTGCCCTATTTCCTATTATTCATAAATGTTCCTACACCTACAGTCATTGAACTGCAAATACTGAAATCGCACCTATTGTTCATTTGGCTGTTTTCTTATAGGACTTTAATCTCAGGTGTATTTATAACAAACTACGACTATGGGAGATTCTTTTGTCACCTAACAACCAAAGTCACAAAGATCTTTCAAACGAGAATAGCTAGTGTTTCTGCTTGTCCTTTTTAGTAAGCAGATTACTAACAGAAAACATATTTTTTCCAAAAAAAATCATTGCCTTTTGCCTAACTGTCATTGCACATGTGAATTTATCTGTGAATGCTTCAACACCTGTGTGTTAGCAAATACTTTCCATATGTTGAACCATTAAAAATATATCACTGTTGAATCTCCTGGCTCTTCCCCCTCCACCCCAATACTGACTCATCACTTCTCTACTGTTAGAAACGGTCCTCAAGGCTCTCAGTTACCTTCCAGCTCCCCTGGGCAAGTGACAAGCCACACTACATGACCTTTTAACTCCCTCCCCTCAAAACGACCTGTCCCTTCCTAACCCCCTGGCTCCTTTGGGCAGTAAACAAGTCTTGCTCCAGGAGCAGTGCTATCCATTATTAATCCTGCATCACTATGTCTGGGACTTTCAGTCCAAGACAGAAATAAAAAGACTGCAGCACAGGCAGACTAGGACTGCAATCAGAGCAGGGTTTGTAATTTAATAGGGCTACCTGGAGTAATGCTAGAATCTCAAACAGCCTTCATAAGTTGTTCAGAGAGAGATTCCCTAAATCCTCAAATCGACTACAAATACATAGTTGCATTACTACTATGGATTTAAATGCCTTTGAAGTCAATAGAGAGATTCTTATCGACTTTTTATAGGCTTATGTGTTTTATATATATATATATATATATACACACACACACATATATATATATATATAAAAAAATCTCCCTAGGGTTTTAATCTGGCTTGAGATCCCCTGAAGAACCCATAGCTGAGATCCTAAGGAAAGGCACAGTCTGAAAGCTGTCTGTCTGTAGGGTTTTGTTATAATGTCTTTTGAACAGAGTCTTTATTTCATTAACCACCATTTTTCTTTTCTTCTCCTTTTTGGCAAGGTGAGAATTGTCTCTGTTCTGTAATGTAGACATCACTGTCTCGGAGCACATTCACAAGGAGGCCAGTTTAAAGACTGACAAGAAAATCACCCGTTCTGTTTGGACAAAGAGAAAATGCTATTTTTCCAGCCGGAAAGAAAAGGGGAAAAAAAAAAAAAGGAGGAAAAAAAAATAAATCCTGCTATGTAATCCTGATCAGGTTTGCTGGACAAATCAAGGAAAGCTTGATATTTTGCCAACCTGAGGATTACAATTATGGGAAAAGCTTACTGAGCTTTATTTGGTTGTACTATTGCACTCATTTTCCCAAACCTCTGTTTTTTTCCTTGGTGCAAAAGTATGCCCTGACCAAAGCCAGCTGGATGCTCATAGTGACATGCACAGGTCCACCCGCATCCTCTCCGCTGCCAGTGCCACTGAAGCTGGGCTGGGTCACCCATTTATTTTTCTTTCCTATCTTGCTCCCTTTCCAGCTCCTTTGTCACAGTCTCCCATTACCATAGTCACCTCCTCTTCCACCTTATGTTTAGCAATGTTCCTCCTCCTGCTTTTCCTCAGTTTTTGCTGCAAGGGGCTGAGGGATGATGCCAGATCAGCGCATCTCCAGCATCCCCGACATCAAAAACACCATCAAGCAAAATCAGATAAGAGACTCAAAGACAGAGTTTTCAACCCTTTTCCGCTGGAGGGCTCGACAGAGCAGCTCCAAGAAGACAAAGGGAAACGAGGCGAGAGACAGGTTAAAAATAAACACAGGTATCCTTCGGAGGGCACAGATCAGATCAAAACTTCTGACATTTTAACTTAACCGATGGCTGCAAAAGCACTTCCAAATCAGAGAGCAACTCGCTGCTGTGGGAGGGGAAAGTGCTTCGGTGAGGAAAAATCCATATTTTTTTGATTCAGGAAAAAGGAAGATATTTTTATACATTTTTGCTTCGTGTTGATTTGGGGATGGGGGATAAAAGATAAATAAAAAGCTTGTTTTGCAGGCTAAGGGCTGTCGCTCACCTCAGTCGTCCTGTCAGTACCTGGAAACAAACCCTCTCATACAAGTGTGGTACGGGCTCAGCACATCGCGTCCTGCTGCCGGTGCTCAGCGATGGCTGAACCTGCCCTCCAAAACCCCAGGGAAAGCCACAGCATCAGCATGGACTCGGCCTGCGGGCGCTGCAGGCTCTAAATGAGATCTGCCTGGGGATCACACGGGGCTTAATGCTTAGAACTATGTGCCACTGCCATACAAACACACAGAAAAGTTAATACAAAAATTAGCTGCAAACCCAAATGCATTTCTTTAACCAAATAATTTACAATTTTGCTCTACATTTCTTTGTTTCAAAGCAGGAGAGGAAATAACACCAACAGAATTACTGCAAACGTAGACCAAGAACAAAAGGCTAAGTGAGGTGCATATAGCACATGGGTAAAGCACGGGTAAGGAGTAAGAAGCCTCGAGCTTCTTGAAGTGTCTTTCTATTGCTAATTAAAACACCGTGCAGAATTTCCCATGGGAGGAATCATGGAAATTGAGCCTTGTGGCGTGAGCCTGAGAGAGGGGCAGGATGCAACCGCTTCCCTCTGAGATGAAATTTTCTCCCACGCTTCTTTCCCCTGTCCTGTCTCACCCCAGCGTCACTACACCCCCTCACCACCCTGCTGCCCATCCAGGAGCCTAAAACCAAACCATCTGAGCAGAGGACTGCCCCCGCACCCCTGGGCTTCCCCAAGCAGGGCTGTAAGCACGTCAAGTCAGTTAATTCAGGATAAGGCAATCTGGGGACACACAACGGGACAACTGTGTGTGATTTATTCCTCTCCATAGTAAATTTACCTTGGATGTATCAAGGCTCAGTTTGGGCTACAATTAAGTGCCTGCAGGCCACAGGGCAAATTGTCCCAGGGGTATATCATGTGCTTGGCTTCTGCAGCTCAGGAGCAGAGAGCACCTTTGCAGCCCTCTCCCTGTACCTGAAACCCCGACCCAGCGCAGAGCCCCCCTGACACAGCCCCTCTCCCCGCCTGCCTCCACAGCCCTGCTCACTGCCTGGTTGCAATGCAAAAATCCCAACCTCCGCACTCGCTGGAACAATCTCGTGTCATGTTCACAGAGATCAGACAGGATTTATTTCTAGATGGAACTCGGCTGATAATATAAAGCAAGTTATTAATCCACTCAGGCTGGCCATCTAACACCCAAAGCCTGTTACTGTTGCTGGCTGGAAGGAGGTATTTGATCAAATCAAGAGGGATTTGTTTAGATCTCTCTTCTTGTTTAAGTTAGAAGCTGCATCAAATTTGTAGCTGGGGTTTGTGCTCCTGCATTCACCACCCGACTGTCGGCTCTTCATTACTGGTGACTGAACCTGTGAACTGAGACTTTGCAGTAAAAATAGGAACAAAAGTCAGGATTCATGTTCTCTCTGCCACATTTTCCTTTAGTTTCAAGATGCCAGGACTAGAAATAAGACCAACTCTGATTATTAATGGCATTTTTTTGTCTTGAATATTCATCAAATATCTCTTCCTTTCAGGCTATGAACTCAGCTTCCCTGTCCCTCCTTCGGTTATGGCTCACCAGATCTCAGTCTTCCCCCTTTCCCATGGTAATACTCAAGCTGATACCCCAGTACCTCTCTCCGTTGCCCCATCTTTCAGCCTCTCCCCACCAGAGCCCTGTTCCCAGCCATGGCACATCCCCATGCCCCCTGCCACGGTCCCCCAGTGCTCCCTGGTACCCTGCCATGGGCTGGGCAAGATGCAAGGCAACTCCTTTCAGCTTTTCCCACTGCTCCTGGTGATGAAAAAGCTGCACGTTGGGAAATTTGCGGTGCACAGGATGCTTTGAAGATCAGGGGAGTTCTGAGCAGTCATGTTTATGTACCTCTGCTCTGGAAAACTCCGTAGCAGTGGTTTAGATCTGTCAAAACTCTGTGTTTAGCCGCTGTTTTAACCAGCAGGGACTGGATTTTCTCTCTTTTTCTGTCAGAGGGTTTGATGAGAGAACTAGTATCAAGAGGATCAGCCAGAGAGTGATGATAACGCTTTTAGCATCTGTGTCAAAGCCCACTGCCTTTCCTGAAAGCCTTTCCATTGACTTCAGTGGGGTTTGATCAGCCCTACGCATTGTCACAGGACAGGGCAGGCTTTGCTTTGAACACGTTTTTCAGAGTCAGACACCAAAGTTTCCAAAGGCTACCATGTGGCCTGGACACAGAACTCTGCAAACAGGCAGGGGTACAAGGGAGAAGGAAGGAAGATATTTTTCCCCCCACACTTCCACTTCCTTTAACACCTTTCTCACTGTCCCTCCCATTATATTTCTTTTTCAAGTATTCCCTAACATAGAATCATAGAATCAGAGAATGGTTTGGATTGGAAGGGACCTTAAAGATCATCTAGTTCCAAACGCCCCTGCCACAGGCAGGGACACCTTCCACTAGACCAGGTTGCTCAAAGCCTCATCCAGCCTGGCCTTGAACACTGCCAGGGAGGGGGCATTCACAGATTCTCTGGGCAACCTGGGCCAGTGTCTCACCACCCTCACAGTAAATAATTTCTTCCTAATATCTAATCTAAATCTCCCCTCTTTCAGTTTAAAACCATTCCCCCTCATCCTGTCACTCCATGCCCTTGTAAAAAGTCCCTCTCCTGCTTTCCTGTAGCCCCTTCAGGCACTGGAAGGTGCTCTAAGGTCTCCCCGGAGCCTTCTCTTCTCCAGGCTGAACAGCCCCAACTCTCTCAGCCTGTCTCCAGAGCAGAGGTGCTCCAGCCCTCTGAGCATCCTCATGGCCCTCCTCTGGACTCGTTCCAACAGCTCCATGTCCTTCTTATGTTGGGGGCCCCAGAGCTACATCTCCTAAAGGATCCAAGAAGAAAAAGGTATCAAGTCATTTTTAATGGAGAGATCTAAACCCAAAAGGTCTTGTACAGATAAACAAATAAAAAAGAGGGGAGTGAAGAAAGTAAATGCAAAAAGATGATGAAATACTTCAAGAAGTTGACAGAAAGGCATTAGTTTAAGTCCTCTTTCACATAGTCGGAAATCAGCTAAATGCAAGTAACACAATTCTCCCCATCTCTATTTATTGCATTATGCATAAACTGCGCTACCCAGGGAGATGAGCAGATCTTGACATGCTGTGACAAGCTGCCAAAGTCTCCAACAAACAGGAGGTTCCTGAGCAGCCACCATAAATGAGGACAGCCCACACGTGCTCCCGACGAAGCGAGTGTGGTGCCGCGCAGGGCACCCACAATCTGCCTCCCTTGTCACCTCTGCAAGGCACTCGGAAATAAATGAACGTATGGAAATGCCTGGCAATAGGAGAAGCACTCGGTCTCCTGCAATGGTAACTAAGATGATCTTCTACATCTCATAACAGTCATTGTCACTGCTTTAGATCAGAAATTAAATGAGCAGTCTCAGGCCTGAGCCTGTGACCATCCAAGGGTTTAAACAAACATAGTCATTAAGATGCCGTTTGACACTATGTATATTTTGGGGGGTGAGACCATAGTCTCTCATTTCCCTCTTAGGCTTCCTGCTTCATTATGCACTAAAAGCTGGAAGTTAATTAGCTGCTCGCACAAAATGGAGGAGGGATAAGGGAAGGTGTGACAGAGCCAGGTGGCTGTCATGGAGGAACATCTCTTCGCATAAATGCTGGTATCCATTCACAGGCTCCAGAAAACCTTGTCCCTGGGAAAATAAATGCCAGATGCAAAGCACATGATACGTGCTCTGCTCCTCTGCAGCGGCTTCCCCTTTGCAGCCCCCGGTTAATTATAACTTTGAGGAATAGCAGCCTATAATCACGTACATGGACACTCATTTCTCTTTAAATGAAACCTGGCTAACGGTTGCTTTTTACTGGAACAATTTTCAAATAAACAAGCTCTGAAACTTAAAAGGAATCTTAAACTCCATTAAATAATACAGTTCCTTCACAGGAATTTCTCCTGGGAAGGGATGTCTTCTATTCAAGTGCCATGTTATGACAAGCATGACAGACTTGATAGCGATCTGTTCCAACTCATGACATTGCTTAAATTAGGTTAGATAGAATCTGAACAGGCTTTCTAAGGAAAGCTCCTCTGGGTGAAAGCACTATTATTTTTGTTAATGGCTGTGAATTATGATTTTCTTCTCCTAGGAGTCATAAACTATGTTGCTACACAGTAGTACATCATGTAATGTATGTAATACATGATTCCTTAGTAGGGGAGGAAACTATTACATTTGCATACATTAGAGCCAGAGTTGTAATCAGAATGTGTTTTTCCCACTTCCTTCATTGAATATTTATAGATTTCTTTCTCACTTTCCCTTCTGCCGCACATGTCTCCTGCTTGACCTGGTGTCTTGCTCTATCTTATTCAGACTTTGGAAGGGTACATGTTTATGGCACGTTCCTGTTGCTTTGCAAACACCAAGTGACTGGCTTGCTTTCAGAGTGCTTTCTAAGCCTCACACGCACTCCCATGCATATGCAGCCGCAGCCTCAGCCGTGTGAAAAGACAGATGGAGGCAGAAAGCAACTTAACTCCATTGCTATGGGCTCACGAGCACATCAGGGCACTAGACAGCAACTGCTGACACCAAGGACATTTACAGGTAAACAGGGGGATTCTGAGGTTGTAGCTACACCTGAGTAAGCTCATAAATGCCACAGCCAGAAAGTGACACTTTATACCTTCAAGGGCTGCCAGACCAGGGCGATGAGAGAGGACAAACCAGCCCATCCTCCAGTTTCAGTCGTCTCAGAGCATAACTGCTCAGCACCGCCGTTAGCAGCAGGGTAGAAAGGCACAGGGCAATGCCACTGTTTTCACTGCATTCTGTATAGCTGTTTCTGAGGGCTCAGACCTTCAAAGGTGCTCTTGGGCTCCTAACTCACCAAGGTTTTATTCAGAAATCCTGCTCAGCAGTCTGCCAGGCAAACCCACACTTGTATTCTTCCACACCTTTGATAATTCATGTCTTGAATGTAATAAAAGCCATTCAAGTGCAAACCCAGATCACTAGGATATAGACTTAAAGGGTTTGTTCTGAGCTTACGTGAACATACCTATTTCCCCATCAATAAAAAGCAAACTGAGAGAAGACTGATACCCATTTGTAATTGGCAAAGAGGAGCTGGAGGCCATCTGAGCAACTTGGACAAAGAAAAGCAGCCAGTACACTGTTTTTGATGCTACACATGAGCACAGAAACAAAGCAGCAAAGCTGGAAGACTCTCCTAAGGATCAGGCAATATACCACCAGAATAAATTAACACTCAGAACTTTGGAAGAAATTCCTTTTGAATGCTATAAAGCAACAAAAGTATATAAAGTTCTAAGAAACACTCTTGGATCTTGAGTACACAAACCCACACCTGTCCCATTTTGCTAATTACGGTATCTGCAACCTGTGTAACAGCACATCTCCAGTCTCCCCTCCAGATAACGTTTGTACTGTCTGGGGTTAGAGACTAACTGAGAGGTCAAGTGAGACATCCCCCACCGGTTCCTGAAGCCTTGCTGAAGCACTCAGACACTGACAAAAGCGACCAGTTATGGATATGCTCCCAACTACACTGATGCTGATCAAAACAGAGCAGACTTTCTCAATGTCCATCACGTTGGCAAAGGCTCAGCCAGGTTAAGAGGAGGTTTCACATCCATGTGTCAAAGGCTTACAGTAATAACAGGCTGCACGTTCAGAACTGAGTTATTGTTGGTGCAGGGAGGTTAGAGAGAAACCAAGAGCATTTCTTACTGATTCAAACCAATTTAAGCTCAGATTTCCAGAGTGACACGTTGTTATTTGTTAGCTGAGAGATCATTCAAGGCAGACTTCAACCATACAAGCAGCCTATGGGTAGCACAGCACGCAGCCATGGGCAGGGGCTTGTGTTTACGGACAGCGGGAGGTGAGAGCACTGCACAGCTGGAGGCCACTGTCATCGAGGGGACATAAAGATCTCTGTTTTGCCATTTATCGCTGGGCTGCCTTTGCTCCTTTTCATTAGAGAGAGGGTGGTTACAGTGTAAGATTTCCGAGTGCGTGTGGAGGAGGAGGAAATGGCATTACATGGTACTCCAAGGGTTTTAACGCATGACCAAAGATGTACTTAGAGCTAAAAGATGTTTAGGTGCCTAAAACTGCAGAGAAGCACATGGGCCCAGATCCCTGAGGAAGAAAGCTTTTCTTGGGTTAAGCGTAGTGGAATTTCCAAGTCCTCCCAGCCAAGGGAAATGCAACAACAGGAGCACAGCACCTCTCTGCTTTGCTGCTCTCTGCATCTTAAAGATGCAGAAATGCCTTTGCAGAACTGGTCTTTGTGCTAACGAACATTTACAAAACTAAAAGGGGAAAAAAAAACAAATATGATGTTGCAATTTCTGAGCCATCAAGACAGGCACAAAGCAAACAGTAGCAGGTGGTTTTACTTTCTACATTTGAATTCATGACAAGCTCACATTAAAAAAAACCTACAAACAATAATGTGAAAAGTATCTTGAAATAACTTTGGCCTCTCTCTTCCCACATGGGACACCAGCCACAATTATCTAATAATTACATTACAGTCATTTGCCATCCTGAGATGGGCAGACACCGTCACTCTGCTCCTGCCTTCAGCCTGGACAGATCATTAATGTAAAGGAAACAAGGAAGGAACATACTTTAAACCACTGTTCAAACTGACAGTCCCTAAAGGAGAAGGAGTCACGTACCGTTGTTCAGATGTGTCCTGAATACCCACTCAGTTCAGGGCAGATGCTATTACAACTGCAACGTGTGGGGAAGTTTGTAATTGTATTGTACCACAATTTTTCAGTTGCTAAACAGCAGACTTCAGCCTGCAGTGCTGTTAATCTAGCACCTTTACAAGAATAACATTTATTTTCAAAGAGAACTGGATATTTATAGCTGATAAGTGTTATTTGATCATTTTCACAAAATTAAATTTAAGCTCATACTGCATGCTCCCAAACTACTCTATAAAATCACACTTAAAGCAAAAATGATATAAATCATAGACAAACTGATACAATCCTTACCCCTTAAAAGTACTGCATGGGTATTATTTAATCATGATGTATGCAAATCAAATGCAAATTAAATAGCAGTGGGTGTGGTGTATATGCAAATTCCAAACCCTACTCCATCCCAATTTCCCCTTCATGAACTGCCTACAGCTATAACTCTCAGAATTATGAGCTGCTCAGCTTCTAATACAATCTTTGTCATTGTAATGAAGCAAAAAGAATGGAAAATGATACAAAGTCAACCCACTGCCATAGGCCACATTCCTCTTCAGGGGTTTGGCCATCCATAGAAGTGCTGTCTTGAAGATGGACAGGCAAGGTGTGGATCCTTGTGAAAAACCCCATGTACAGAGGGCACGTGAAGCTTTCTGTGCTATCCTGCAGAGAGCTGACACACTGAGGGCTGGGGTTCACACACAGAGATAGCACAAACTAGCAGCTGCCCCACTGCTTTTTCCAGCAGCTCACAGGTACAACTAATCAAGAAAAAACCCTGCAGTTGCTGTATACCTCGTACCTGCTGCTCCAACCTACGTCTCTCTCATTTCCATCAGATGTAGCCCACTTTTCTGCAGCACGAACTGCTTTTGTCAGCATCTCCCCATAATTTCTGGATGCAATCTGGATGGTGCCCTCCTTCTCTTACTCAGTAAATACCAGCGTTTGCTTTTCAGATTTGCACCATCCAGCCCCTCTGGGCACAAACACAAAACTCACTTCAGCAATAGCCTTTGGAGATCAGCCCACCCATGAAGAGCAGAGACTACTCCAGACAGAGCAGGAGGAGGGGAAAGCACAGAAATTGAGGCTTTCCTAACCCCACTGATTGTGAACATGGAGGAAAGACAGACCAGAACAGACCAGGCTGGTCAGTAAGTCTGTTCGGTTCAGAGGTCCACCAGGACTCCCAACCATACCCCACCATTCACAGCTATGGTAACTGAGTGTATTTGCTAACTGTGATTACATTTTCTATTTTTATTAGATATTCGCTAGCCACACAGCCTGTCATAGCCATGTAGAAGGGACATTTAATATGTAGAACAGAGCAAAGCCTCCAGAAACAGAGGATTAAATAATTCATTCTGGTTCTGAGGCTCCATGAGGCACAAAGGAAAGCTTGCTTTTTATTTCACACTTGGTGAAGGCAAACCTTGTGTTCCTGGAGGCTGGGAAAGCTGCCTTTTCCTCTGTGGACTCCTTTTGGAGATAGCACCATTTCTCTGAGTCCAGAGTAGCTTGGCAACTTCTGCACCAGAAAAGGTATTTGAAGAGGAAATCAAGGAAAAACACAATTCTGAGCACAATGTGCGTGTAGCCCCATCCACTGCAAATAGAACATCCTAATTTGTGACTGCAGACCTTGCAGTAACACGATCAAAGGCAGTGTCTGATAGCGCAGTATTTGTCACTTGTTCCTGTCTGTTCTGTTCCCAGCTAATTATCCCTTCCTTCGGTGAACAGAAAATAGTTTAATCTGTTTTTGCAAAGCTCATTCCATTAAATTAGTCAGAAAGGTACACAGCGTTTTCACTGCTGGCAAAATCTATACCCAGGAACTACTGAAGACAGTAAAGCCATCTCTCAGCGTAATATTTTCTATTTGACAAACTCAACCAGTTTCTCCAAGGCAGGAGGAACAACAGACACAGGAAAATGCTCAGTGTACACCACCTTCATCTGGCACACGAATTAGGAACACTTGGTTTCCTCCCATCCACCTTCCGGTGCAAAGGACGGTGGTGAGCATTCAACATACGTACTCCTTTTTCCCCTACTGATAACAAGAAACAAACCAAAAACCAGCTGCACCTTCTCTCCTCACTCCGCTTTTTGCCTGCAGGAGCATGGGATTTCCCAGCACTGATGGTTACAGCTCGCTGAGACTGCCGTCGTATGGGATGTTATCCTCAGCCCTTCCGACATTTCATAACTTATGCTCATTCATGCTAAAGATTATGTAGCTCCACTGGAAATCACACAGCTTCTCAAGGATAGAAAGAGCACGCAGCTTTTGGATGAGCAGGGTTATCCACCATTTAGGAGTGTCTTAGCCTATTCTTAGCCTTGGAAGGTAACAAGAAGGAATGGCTCCTACCCAGGGAGTGGTCTCCTTGGAGTATTAGCAGTTCTGCACGTTGGGAGCCCTCGTTAGCAGTCAGTATTTATTTTATCGGCTGCTGTTAGGCTGCACCTGTGCTTTGGTCTCATGAGTCTGTCAAAGCAATAATCCACCTGACGTCTCCTCAGTCTTGCTGTACGTTTTATGGATTTATAGTTTATTCCTCTATAATGTCACTATATACATACACTTCATGTGGGCTGACCTTGAGAGGCAAAAGCTTTTATATATATATATAACCCCCCCATAAGTCCAGCTCAGTCTTTGTGTCCCATTGACCGCTCTCCCTATTGAGCCTAACCCAGATCCTGTTGAAACTTGTGGGAAACCTCTGGCACTAGACGTATTTCTCTTTATCCTGTCTTCGTGCTTCTCTGACCAAGTAAGCTGTTGTGTTACTAAGCTTTTCTTATAAAAACAATCCTTCCTTATTTGGAAATAAATTTAAAGCAGTGAATTACAGAATTACAGAAGACAGACCCACAGAGGGACTGAAAAAGGTTACCCAGCCCATTCTCCCAATCCCAACAGAGGACCATAACTATTCATGAAAAATCTTGTTTAAGCTGTTCTGAGAATTTCCAGGAGTGAATCCTGCTGCATATGTATTTAGACATGACTTTTTTATTATTTGCAAGGTTTGGTCCTCACACAGGTTTTTACATAAATTCTAGCTCCATGAGGTGAACCAAACTAAAGATCATTATTATTGGGGGGTCAGGGGGAGGTGTTTGCATTAAACTAATGTGTAAAATACACAAGACACTGTCAAAACAAGTTGAAAGTCTCTTTGTCTGCACTTTCCAGTCTGAAAAAATTCCAAACTATACAATGCAAAACACACATGAAGTTGGGAAGTATCCTATGGGGAGAAATAATGAATAAAACAATTTGATGCCTTTCCAATCTGACAAAACAAAGAAACATTCTGAGCAGCGGTTCTCAGGGATAAAAATCATTCAGCTTTTCATTAAATGTGTTAATTTATGCTTTACATAATTTAAAAAATAGTAAATTTGTGACTTGAAAACCTGCTATTATATCTCACTATGAGTGTCACTCATGCAATACGCAGAGAAGCACTGATAGATCTAAGCACCAAGGATGATGCAGTTACTACCAACACTTGCTAATTTAGCGTGGGATGGTGCTTCACTGAATAATTTTTTTCCTAACCACAGATGGCCATCTCCTTCCCAACCATGGCTCTGGCCTCAGTGACATCAGTGGGAGGAAGGTCTTAGGGCATTTGGCTCTATCACCTCACGGGTACATCCAACCCTTTGAAGTATACTTTAGTTCGTTAAACCAGTTGCACCCAACCAAGGAACAAATGCAAATGTCCTTATACAGAGTCCAGCAAAGCAGAGAAAAACCAGCCCCTCCAGGGCTCAGGAACTAAAAACCATCAGGATGAATTTTCTGGAATACGATTGCCCTAAACCTCTTCAATCCCCAGAAAATATTTCTTCCAACTGCTCCATATGTTGCATCAGTTCTGAAGCCAGTTGCTCATTCTGCAACACCATTAAACAAAAGACAAGGAGAGGAAAAAAAAGCCTAATGCTCTAGCAGCTGACTGCAAGATCAGATGCCAATAAAACCAGTCAGACTAGACAGGATTTCAGTTTGGTTGTTGTATTTAGTTGTGATTGCATCACTGAGACATGAGTCAATTATGCTTTTGACTCTTGAAAAGATAGCTCTTTCACCTTTGCTCCTTCTCATCAAAATTCTTAATTCACACTCTAGAATATATCTTAGTATGTACCAGACAAATAAAGAGGAGAGGTTAGCTGCTTTTCACTTTCTGATGTAGAAATCATTCCTGCATTGAATAAGCAGAATTAAGAATAAAAATTTAAAACAAAATAAAACAAAACAAAACCCAAAATATAAACAGACAACAAGCTGGAAAATAAGATGATCAATATCACATTCTCCCCCGAATAGAAAGCCTTCTGACTCTCTCAAAGAAATTACAGATCAATTGCCTACCACCATGTGGACATTTCACACAGATATAGGAAAATGCATAAACTCATTCCTGTTTTGAAAACTATGTTATTATGTGGATTTTCTTATGAGGCAGACATATTTTGCATCATATTTTCAATACAAAACCAGAAATCTTGTATTCTGGAAGCACTACAAATGTAGCACACCATTGGAATAATTACCAACTAACATGAACAGAGATCAGAGGTTAAACTGTAGACCAGCACGGTTGAGAACAACTGAAACTGGTTTGCCCTGCAAAGAAGCCTCAACTTGTCCTAGGCAAGCAAACCAGCCAGAGAGAAATTCATTACATATTGTCTGCTACTGTTTAGGCAGCCTCACCCCATCTATTCCCTTTATACCTACCGAGAAAGTCACTCTATGAATCTGTAAGCCAGCAAAACAAACAGTTGTGGAGAAGTGTCAGCTTATTAGTCATGTACACATGACTCTTCCTGGAAAAGAAACTTTCACCGACAAGCAAACTGATGTTTATGTTTCTCTGCTCCAGCTAAGTTCAGCCCATCACATATGCCAGATCATTACAAGTTCTGAAAAAAATAAAATAAAAATTACAGTCATTAATATGTGAAAGAGATTGTTGAATTTCCTGTCTGATAAAAGTCATTGAAGAATAAAATGCACTGTTATAAACAGCAGTAAACAATAACTTTTTCAAAAAAAAGACAGGGCTCAAAATAAATATTCAAAAAAGCAAGTCTCCAAAGCACTTCTTTCAACAATAAACAGTTTCTTTGAGCTTTTCAAAGGGTGATCCTTAACCTTGAAGATTCTTACATGTGTTCTTCTCTTACCACCTCCCTGCTACCTGCCAACAGCATCATGTTGGCCAACATCTTGTATATCAGAAAAGGATATAGCCCATGAAACAACACAGAGAGCTCTGCTGACACCCAAAGATATCCCCACCATCCTTACCCTCCTGAATCAGTCTACAGCCTTTGATACAAAGATTGAAGAAACTATTAATAACAATATGTACCAGAAGTAGACAGTTTATCCTCAACATAGTTGCTATCACTGGTGTCCAGCAAACTTACTAAGAGTAGAGACAGGTTCTGTTCTCCGTTCCTTGAACAGCCCATAGGCATCCACATAATCCTTCCTTCTCTCCATTAATTATGCAAGATGATTGTGAGACACGGAGAGGTGCTGCAGGCTTGATTATCAACTATCTGCAGATAACGGTCAGCATCCTCATTCTCCACGGATACAACCATTGACACTAACAGCACACCAGAACACCTCCAGGAAAACAGCTCTTGGAGAGGAGCAGATGGCTTGAACCGAATCCAAGCAAGGCTGAAGTGAATGAATCCAAGCACAGCCAAAATGCAGGATGAGGAGAAGGATTTCTTTAAACAGCTCATGGAAGCATCATCTCCCCCTCTGTGGAAAAGCACGCTGCCCACACTTGTCAAAGCTGTGCCTTGGGTCTGACACCTTGCAAAGTCTGGCTGCTTAGGTGGCATCAGAATCCATGAATTTGTCACCTCTGGGCTGGATTGTAATAACTCAACGTGTTTTGAAGCACAGTGTGGAAACTGTACACCAGCTCCAGCTGGTTGGGAATAGGGAGCAACTGCTTTTTCTATGGTTTATGCTGCCAAGGGCATATCTGGTTTGTACTCGTCTTTCCCATAGCTCACAGTCAGCATCTGATGCCAACTTAAGGCGCCGGTCTTATTTTTCAAAGCAATTAGTGTCTCAAGACTCAACCACATCAAAGTTTGAATTTTCATCCAAGAACCCCCATGGCAACTGTGCTCCTTTGAGAGGTCTTAAAGCTCAGAACAAAGCATCTAGGAGAGCTGTGAAAAAAAGAAGGCCCTTTTTATCAATAGCTATGAAACATTTTTCTAGTGGAGATCAGGCAAATACAGATTCTAGTGCACTTCAGGCACAATTTCTTTAAGGTGGATTTACTTCTTAACTTGAATGCCCAACTCACATAACTGTTTCATTCCAAAATTCTTCCCACCTTCCTCATCATATCAACTGTCAAAGTTTCTGATCCGTTTGCGAAGAACTGGAAGAGGCTCTACAAAGTTCATTAGACACGTAATGCTGCCACTGAACTTGCCAGCAATGTACAGATGCTCCAGCAGTTTAATACCCTTAGAGAAAGTATAGAAAAGCAAGAGCAGGAAGAATGTGCTGAACGTGATTTAGTCTGTGCTTCTATCCATCCTTGACAATTTTTTTGATGACACCATATCAAAGAGGAAGTTAAAAAGTATTTTCATTTGGTATATACCTGCCTTCTCACACCTGGAGGTTTTGTAAGTTCATCATGTGAATTCTTTTGTTCATTCCTCTTACAAATTATAAGTGGGTTTGGGAAGCTTGTTATTTACTCCTCCACCAGCTCAACCACCTTGACAAGTCTCCAGGGCGATGTTAACCTACCTAGTATACCAGTGCACAGGAAGACTGATTTGTCTCCAGTATCGACTAGTGGAAGTACCAGGTTTATTTGCATTGAAAGAAGTTTAGTTTTCCAGCTCCCCATATTTTTAAGAATTACAAAGGGACAATCTTTTGCAGATGGACATGATCTTATGCACGGTACGTGTGTTAAGGCGACTTCAAAATGCAGTTTCTTCAGGAACTGTATTTTTTCACAAGCCTGCTTTCACTAGCCTCAATCATTCTCCTCCTATTTTGTTCCCCTTCCCAGAACAACCCTCTCCCGCTGAACTTTCTCAGCATCGAGTCCTGCTAGTGATAGATGCAATTATCATGCTGTTCCCACCAACATCCATGGCATCAGTTGTTAAAAACACAGAGAGTAGCACAGGCAGCCCCTCACATTCATCATACTCTGCCCTTACAGACAAGATTAAAGACCTTTCAGTAATTAAAGATGGAAGGATGTCATTGAAAGGTACAGTGTAGCTGGGGAAGGTGAGTTATTCAAGTGACACATCTATGATTCTCTTGTCTCTTCTGACCCCTTGTTCTGAAGGCTACTGTTTGTAAATCAAGATTAATGAGAAGAACAGCACTTAAGTGCACCTGATCATAAATCTGGGAGAGTTAGTACACTCTCTGACAAGATTAATATATTTTATATCTGACACTGTCTATGCAATGCTCTGTGTTCAATTTATTACCATCTCAGACCTGAAAGTCGACCATGGATTTACTCGCAGTGCAACTTCCACTTTTTGCTGAGCCTCTCATTTGCAACTCTACATCCATTTTCATCCCTCTTGAGGTTATTTTCATTATGAAAAAACTTTTAACATAATTCCAGTACAATTGTACGTAAAACAAGATATTGGCAGAAAGCCACAAAAGAGTGCTGTTGGTTAGATCGTTAGTACAACAGGTTGGGAATTTTTTGAGGAAACATATCAGAAAATGCCATTTCACCTAAATCAAAACATTTTGTAGATAAAAGACAGTTCAAAAATGTATTACTTAGGAGAAAAAAAAAATGTAATCTAAACTACTTTTTTTTATATACCTTTCTACTTGAAACAGACTGCATTTCATATAGAACTGCTTTCTTCCTTTGAAATTTATAATGATCAGCAAATACTTCTTTCAAATTTAAAAAAAGTCTGAACTCAAACTGCAGTAATTTCAATTTACTGAAACGTGTTTTTTCAACCAAGGTAGTTCCCTCCTCTGAAATTCCCCCAGCTGATGAATGAAAATTATTGAGATTTTGCTTTTCTTCCTTAATTTAAGACAAAAATATTTTTCAAATCTTGAATTTGGGGAAAACAATCCCCCCATTGAACCATAACAGACACACGAACTCTAAGAGAAATTGTAAACCACTTAGATCAATTCCTTAGATCTTCAGACGTCCAGACGTACTTGACCATGGTCAGTGAACATGTTGATGAACGGTTTCTCGAGTTCTCTCCTTGGTGGGCTGAACACACCTGGAATCAGCATGAGACATTGCAGAGAAAATTATTTTGTGCAATGGCTGCACTAGTGACAATGACAATATGGTGTGACAAATAACTAACAAAGACAATATCACCCAACTGATCCCATGTAGCTGAAGCAGCATGGAGCAAGGAGACATGGGATTCAGTCCTGTTGAAGGAACTCCTCACCAGTTGCTTCCTCCCCATTTACTTCTCCTGTCTTACTCCTGTGGCCCCAGGAGCCACCCCAGGCATGATGGGGAAAGGAGGGGCTGGTGGCACATCTCCTCCCATGGCTTGTCCCTCCTTCCAGGACTGCACTTTCACAATCATGTGTGCCAGACAAATAGCTCCTGCCCCCCCTGAATCAAAATCAGAGCTAGAGAGTGATCAGCAGAGGCCACCAGTTGTATTCCTCTGGTGAGCAACATACAGGCATAAATCACCTGACTTTAATTCATGTCATAACTCCATTGGCTTCCAGGCTGACATATGCCATGAGAAGGACATGCATGATGGAAGCTAATTTGACCACCCAAATTTCTCTCCCAAGACAAACCGTGCTTACATGCTTTGATTCTCCCTTGCACACGCATCCATGCTCTCACCAGTTCTGCCCTCTGCCACAGCATTTCCTAAAGTCGGCACCCTACCAAAAGTTTGCTTCTTATTATATTTCTTGCTCTTCAGTACCACTGTCACCTCCTCCCACCACACCATATGTTCCTCATCTCTTCCCCGCTGAGCAGTCTCTGGTCTCTGAAATCCGACAGCTGAAATGACCTCCCCCTCCTTGGCCCCCAGTTCTGTCTCAGCAGAAGTCAGTGACTGCGGTTGGCATGCTCTGCTCTCCTCAGGAACCAGATCCACACCTGCAAACAAGAGTAAAAGCATGTCCTCCTTCCCAGCCTTGATCTACTCCATCTCCTGATGCTGTGGGCTTTTTGGAACACAGAGGTCTCCCATTATTTGGTTACAGAGCACTTAAGCAGTGCCTCGCGTCTGATTGAGGTCGCCGGGTGCTTTCGTAACACAGCTGAACCTGCTCCCCACATTACTACTGACTAGCCATTTCTAAAGCCTTTTTGTCACTAGCACCACTGAAAAGCTTCTAACACAACATGAACTCTCAGAGATTCCCAAGACACAAGGTCAGCATTTTGCCCATAAACAAACCAGTTACTCCCTGTTTGTGCTCCAACTCTGCAGCCGAGACTAATACAAAGCAGAGTCAAGTTTTCTAATCTTCCATGGTATAAAACACCCAGCAATCAGAAGCTTATTAGCAGATAATGATTTACTTTCTACCCACCAGCTATTTGCAAAGATCATCCACTCTCCCTGTCTGAAGTACTGTCAGGGTTTCTCCATAAGTCTACTCCATTTATCATTAGGGGGATTTACACTGTAAACAGGACAGCTGCATTACTGAGTCTAATTATACCCTGAGAAGACAAAGCACCGTGTGCCCACACATTGCACTGGAATTAGAAGTCCAGGTAGAACAGAAGAGAGCTTTTTAATTAAACAATGTCAGTTACCTTTCACAGAAAGCCTACAATTTAATTTAAGCGCACACACAGGAAGAACAGTAGGTCAAGCACCTTCCCCATCTTGCAAACTTCAAGCCTGGTGATTGCCAAACACGACACAATCATTTCTGCCTACCCGCCTCACATTTCTGTTTAGAAGTACTCCATCCTTTTTTTGGCTTGCTTTCCTTTAATTAGGAGTAAGGAAAAGGTTGTAGTGACTTCATAGCATGTCAGATTTAATCTGCATAAGACCCCACCACATGTTGGGGGTGTGTGTGGCAGGAGTTTTTAATAAAGGATTACAGAATGCACCTGCTGTGGCTGAAATATTGTGAGATTTTTCTAAGCTCTGGGAGGCCTGCGTTAGGTCAGTTTTGACTTGAACATTTATTACTTATCAACCTTTGGCACTGGGATGGAGTCTGAAGCACGGTGATGATGCCAGCTGATTTAAATTGCCAAAAAAGTGATCGGTTTGTTTGCACAAAACCAGATAAGTGTTTGTCTTAATGGCTGTTTCAAAGACAGGCAGAATTCCTTTGCCCCAAACAACACTTTTTTTGTTCCCAAATGTCATCAGATAATGACTTTTATGCCAAGAAGTTAATTGCAAAGGCAAAGCAATGCAAATATATACCAAACTATAGTCACCTATTTTCCACAATTGCTTCAAATTTAATGTCATGAACAGAGTGTTTTGTGAAGGAAGATTGCAGATGCCATGGAAAATAAACGCTGTTTCTGAGTGTAACCATCACCCAGCCAAATGATTTGCCAATTCTCCCCTTTGCTCGCACCACTTGTACTGCTCATTGCTTACATCTTTCACAGGATGTGGGACAAGGGGGTCAATCGCTTTCTCCATCTGAAGGAGTTCAACCCAAAGCTCACCAGCATACACCTTTGCCATTGGATGTAGGTATGGGATGGACACCCTCACTCCAACCAGCTGAAACAGCTCCACACTGCATAGGCAGATCCAGGATTACTGGGGCAGATGGAGACAGCACCTGCACACTCTCCCATGGGTTTGAGAAGTCTCCTGCTCACACTTCTGTTCCATTTTCTGATTTTGAGGTCATTTTAACTAAAAAAAGCTCACCGCAGACCATTGTTGGCATGTGCAGCTCTACAGCCTGGTTCAGCAGCTCTTACAAACACCAAGCAGCAGCCAGCAAAAGAGCAGTTAAACAGATCACTTCACCTGAGCATTCGCAGCAGCCGGGCTGCAGAGCTGGACCTTGCATCAGTCCAAGGATGTCTAGGAAAAAACCACCCTCAGAGTGCTAGATGTCTCCTTTTGAATAAATCACTTGTCTGTTCGTTGCTCACAGCTGCCAGTGTGTACCAGACTATTTACTGCATCCAAGCCATTCCCGTTCTAATGGTACAAAACAGAAAAGAAAGACATACTGAAAATACAGAGCAGTGACAAGTGTTAATAGGGCTGCTATCCTGCGTTAAAGCAATTCTATTAACACATTATACTGCAGCTGAGGGTAATTATTTCCACGGGAAATGGTTTTTGCGACCATGACCCGTGGTAGGCTCTCATAATGGTGATTAAATTCACATGTGACTAATATACATAAGACATTAAATGAAGTTTGTGGATTTATTAAGATTTGCAGAGACATCTGCAGGGCCACAGAAGACGGTCTCCTTGCACTGCAGAAACAAAAAATAAAGTAAGAAAAGTTTGTGTTGGCCTATAAAGCTAAATAAATGAATTTCAGTTTTTCAGTAATATGTCTTAAAGGAACACCTCTGCAAATCTAACATTTTATTTAGTAAAGAAATGAAAATAAAAGTGTTGTTGCACATAATATGCAATAAAATATTACATCTTGCCTTCAGTTAACACAACTTTAATCTAGCGCTGAATATCAAGCTAATTTAGAAACATGGGGGAGGGAGGTAAAAGAAGTAAGGAGCATTTAGATTCACTGCTTCTCATCTGGCATTGCCTGTCTCTTCCTTACTGGAACCTGATGGTAGCACAACATGGTGCATTCAGTGCTTTCCTGCCATGCGAATAAGCAAAGTACTGGTAAATATGGGAAACTCCTTGTTCCTTTGCAGCATCCAGCTGGCTAAGCCAGTGCTGGGGACTGATTAAAGCCAGTGGCTGATCACTCTGCCATTGGAAAATCTCCACCTCTGTCTCCCTCCTACCACTGGGCTCACTGTTATATGCCAGTCTGCCTGCCTTCAGTACACATTTACCACTGATCCAAATCAGTCCCAACAGGAACTATAAACAGGGCAAACAGCAAAAGTGATAATGCAAGTTACTCTTTGCCACACATGCTGCAGCACTGGAATGTAAAAGCCTTTCCAGCTTCACAAAAGGAAATCCTTTTCTGGATTTCCAGTGACTTGATGTGATCTCTGCAGCCAGGTAAAAGAGAGCAGCATCAGCAAGCTCACACCTTCCCATACGCCCTCAGGATGGCTATGTCGTGTCAGTATGGCATCTGGGAGCAGCTGTGGAGCAGTTGGCAAACCTTAAGCCTGTCCTTTACGGGAAATCATGCTGCAGCACCTGTCTGTAAGAACCAAATGATGTTATGAAGAGCTTCCCTCGCTGCACAATACCACCAATGTTCTTTAAGAACAAAATCTGTTATTTCGAAAGCAAAAACGGCACTCATCAAATTCTGTCCATGCAATAGCAGTGCAGGAGGCTTTAACAAATATCTCTCCATTGCCTTTGGAATGTGTTTATACACAGTTTGGATATAAGAAAGCAATGGGAAAGGAGAACAGAAGTGAGGAAAATTTGGATCTACATTGTGGGTGGAATGAGTATAGATGTAGCTTTTACCACCCAGCCAAGTTTCCCACTGCATATCCTGTAATGCCTCACGGTAGCTGCACACAGTCAATATTTGAGAGACAAGTTGGCAAAGCTTTTTACATCTTACATTACCTACTTACTACACAGCAGACTGAGAGTTGTAGGCAGGCAGGCTACAGGAATCTACACTAGGCAAACACTACGGTCTGGCTTCTCCCTTGGACCTGTGCCTTGGGGACAGAATGGGAAGAGCCTTGGCTTCTTAGCCTTTGCTGTCATAAGCAACAAAGCAGAAAGGGATGCAACTGCTTTCAGACATGGATTGAAAACCTTTGGGCTCCATCATTCATGCAGAATTTCTGTTGATAAACATGCACACTAGGATACCCACTGCATTTAAAAGACTATCTGCATTTGTCCAACCATCTTGTCGTTGTTTGTATGTAATGGCCTGCAACTGGATCTCAAATACAGACAAATATTTCTATTTCTATTTCTCAAATACTTGACAGAGAAAAAAAAAAAAATAAAGGATTGACTTTGTTATTCAGCAAATATTGATTTTCCCTAGATTTGAGGATATAATGAATCATACCCCAGAAAGTACCATGCTGTGGTAGAAAAGGTTAAGAAAGGAAATAATTCAGTTTATAATTTCAGAGGTTACTTATTCATTTATCTAGCTACTTATCAAGCAGGGAGAACACCTTTGGCAGGCTCAATAATGTCATTCCTTCATTAAAAAACTTCTGGAAACTCCAAAGCAATCCTTGAATTGAGACTCTCTTAAGGTAAAAAAAAATATTGTTGGAGAGTACATAAAATGTTCCTGCCTCAGTTTCAGAACATGTCAGACAGAACGTAATTCTACATACCTATGGATCACCAGATCAATGACCCAGGAACATAATCTGTTGAAATATTTTCGACATGGTGATCATTAATGGCTTGGAATAGGTCTACAGGGTCTAACCCATCAATGCACCTGTAGCAATTCAGCAGACTGTAGCATCTCCAAAATTGCCACCAGTCCATTAAACCATAGGTCTACAAATGTACATCTCTCTAAAGGAGAAGCAAAATCTGATTTGTTTTGACAGACTGAAATAGCCTCATCAGAACTATTAACTAAAATACCTTCAAAGGTGCTTATGGCAGTTCTAAATCATGTTGAAAACCACACTCTTTATCTGCCATGGCTACAGAACTCCAACAGGATGCTTGAATGGATAAACCAAGATTTCATTCATGAAATCATGTCAACACAACACAGCACAATTTCCCCACACAGCCCAGCCAGCCTTCCCAATTCATGACCACCAGGGCCTTTTCCCAAAGGGAGAGTGTCGAAAAGAGATTGAACTTGTCACATCATTGCTCAATACCAGAGCCTTGCTTTGAAGTGGTAGACATCTGGTTTTAATGTAGACAAGCCTCTATCCTGAGCTAAGAGGAAAGACCAACAGCTACAGCTTTCTTTTTTCACCCAGTTCAAGCCCATCAATTTCTCCAGCTTCTCCTGTTCCCCCTGGTCTTCCAAACACTTCTGCTCTTCTCTCCTCTGCCCTTGCCAATGTGTGATGTTCTCATTGGTGGAGCAGCGGGGCAAAGCTTGGGAGGCAAAACCTTGGGAAAGGAGGTCTGACCAGACCTGTGAACAGTCAGTGTGCCAAACTCACCTTGGTGTGCTGGGGGCCACAGTAATTGCACTAAAAAGACTTCTGCCTCAGGAGTCAGTCACTTGTCCCCTGCTGATTCACAGATCTCCATTCCTCATCATTGCTTGTCAGGAAAGGAACACAGGGTGAAGAACTTCATGAAGGTCTATATGAAGGACCTTTATGAAGGGCTTTATGACCTTCATGGAAGACAACCCATTGCAGTGAGGAAGATAACCTGGTGAGTGACTAAATGGAGAAAGAGAAAGGGCACAAGGGAGCAAAGACACAACAATGACGCAGAGCTATACCCAACCCACATTTTGAGGGTTTCTCTGCAAAAATATTTACAGATATTTGGATAGAACCTTTCTAAAATGAAAGCTAAAATCTTGATACATTCATCATAGATAAACATATTGTACCACAAGTGCAGCTCTGTGAGTAGAGTCCTGAAAGATATTATAAACAGCTCAAAAATATTCCTCTTGCATAAATTCCAGCAGTCCAGATCTGCTTTGTTGCTAGGCTTAATTTTCAATCATGAAAAAAAAAAAAGAGCTTTTGCTAAAAGAATGCAAATATCCATGTGCTTCATAAAAGAAAGTTCCTTTTTTGACATGATTACCCCAATCTAATTAAAAACTATGCTTGTCACATCTTGGAAAATTAACTGTCTTCACACAGGGCAAATGCTATCATTTGGAGAGGTCACAATAAATTACTTATGAACAAACAAACAAACAAAAAAATTAATTCCTGCTCTAAGTACCAAACTCTTTATGAGCCTAATTAAAGAGCAAAAATCGTTGTCCTGAAGTGACTCTCAGATGCTTCCACTTGCAGAATAGAAGTCTGTGTGTTTAAGAGAGCAATTCAACGCATTTGGGAAAGAGATGGAGAGCTCAAAATGAATAATATAAAAGATAAGAGACAGGATTTTATGCAAATGCATCACAAATATCAATACACCCCAACACTAGAAGAGTGAGTGCATCATTATTATTGTGGAAACTGGGGGATTGTCTTTGTTGTCATTCAATGACAAAAATCGATGCGTAGTACCCTGTTCTCATGGCACTGTTACGATTCATAAATTATTAACTGCAGTCTTTTGTAAAAAGTTCCTGTTTACAAGGTTACTCTGTAAGTTAAAATGTTTGTTTCCCCTCAGATCTCTACTGTAAAGCATCTGTGGGTAGATTTACATGATGAAGTTGATAGATTTGTATTTTGACAGTACATCTGTCATCTTTGCTTCATGTGTCAAGAGGTCAGGTGTGCACTTGGTGTTATCAGGTGGCTCATTAGTGTCCTGTGGGATATACTACCTTGTCTGCTTCACTTTAAGTGACAAAAAATGGTTTTTTTTAGCCCTTGCTGCAAGAATTCACATCCCCTTTGCAATTGTTTGTATTTTCCTCCTGTCAGAAGATTGGAACGAATTCGTAGCATGTGTACAGAGCAAATATCTAGGGACACAGCACCATGTGGAGAGAAAGCTCAGTTCCTTCACACACCCCCCAGTCAGTCTGGGCTGCTACAGGTGCAGAGTACCCCCATGGCCTCTTCTTTACAGGACCTGAAATACATATTCATACACTCAGCACAGTCACATTATAACTTACACAGTCTCAGTCAAAGAAATGTGCATTAACCACTGCCAGCAAGCCATCAGCTCACTGCTAAGCACTGTTAGACACTTCGGCTCTCTATAGGGGCAGAGCCTAATCCATAGGCTGTAAAAGCCATGGTCTAAAGTAGAATGAAGTAGTTTTCCCATTACCTTCCAAAGACTGTGTAAAAGTTCTTGAAAGTAGCAGTACGGCGTCTGTACTCTTCCTGCAATATTCCTCATGGATTTGCTAACATCTCCTGCTGTCTGTGGGCACTTCTTCAAAAGACAGACTAGAGAACATCATTGTGCATTCATCCGGACCTGCGTGAACTCATCAACTCCAGGACTTTCATATGAATCCAAGTGACAGCAGAGTTTAGTCCTGCGAATACCAGTGCTGCTTTACAAAGCACCTATTTTATTTTCTTGGGACTTAGAGTAATGCATTTTACATTGATTTTACCGCTGTAGTAGATTACTTTGTGGGCCACTTAATTTAAAGGGTAAGCAAACACCTGACAGTTTTGCTTGCAAAACACTTGTTCTAGTGAATTTTAAGCAATGGGAATATTTGTCGAAAAATGTGGTAAAGAAAAAATTATCATGTTTCTATAAACTGGAAAATCATTCAAAGCATGAGCTTGGGTGGATGTGCATACTACTATACAGCAGACAAACAGCTTCTGTACCTAATTTTGTGTTATCTTTAAGCTGCTTTTGCAATGTTCGTCATCTCTTCCTCGTGGTGGCTGGTGGATGGCATTGTAGATGTTCCTTTAAGGTGCAAGAAAATTATTTTTCCATTTATTGTGGCTCTCTGAGGTCTCAGGTATATGAAGGCTACAGGGCAACTGTCCTTTAAAAGTCTATTGAGTAACCTTTTACATAAATAATACGGAGTATCTTGAGGTAGAGTTATCTTACCAATGTTACCTTATTACTCTTCTGGCTCCCTGTAGAGATCATTTGTGGGACTGGGTGAATCTTGTCCCTCTTAGCTTTCTCTTCATGTCTGAACCAAACTTCCTCTCTACTCAGAAGACTCAGCAAGAAGTTTCCTGACTGGAAGACATTTCTGTGAAAAACCTCCCTGATGATTCAAATAAAAAAAAAAAAAATATATGTGAAGAAAGTGCATCCACCCACAACCTTGAATTGCAGAAAACACAAATAAGGACTCTATAGCCAACAGCCATGAGTGGGATTACCAAATCCTCACCCGGTGCATACATTAAAGAGCAGAAAGCATACTGTATTCCTACAATTTATACATTTTTTGAAATGCCCTTACCAATCTGTGCAACCTTGTGTCAGTATAGATTGTCATAAAGTGAACTATAACTCCAGTGAGCAGACAAAACGTGTTCCTATTTCTTTGCTGAGAAGTCTTCAATGACTAAATACCAAGATCTAAATGGAGTCAATTCTGCAAAATTTCACTTACAAAGATAAAACCCTTTTTTATACCCTAAATGAAGAAGTCACTGTAAGTACTGGACCATCCAATGTCCCTAAATAACCACTACTTGGCAGGTGCAATACAGGTTATGGCTGAGGCAAATGACTATAAAACAGAGAGTTAATGTATCTTTAAAAGTTACTGCCCCCCAACTGCAACCTTCATAGTAGTTTAAGCTACCTCACTTTACTTCATATCTCCATAGACCACAAGTATGTATGGCACCTCCATTCCATCTACAAACCAGTATCTTGCTAAGGTGCACTGCTTAGTTACTTGTGATCTGACCATGTCCTTAGATACCTTCCAAAATGAAAAACCTCTATTGGCTAGAAGAGATTTCTAAGTCTCTGAACTTCAGTCCCAGAAAGGCGTACAAAGACTGAATACACAACCTTCTTTCTTCATTGTATGCTATGGGCAAGAAGAGTGAAGCCAGAGTGGACTTTCCACTTAGTCTCCCTCATATCTGCACCTTTTACAAGGCCTTACATCTCAAAGGACCAGAAATCTGTGTTCATTCCCAGGACCCATCTTGGGCTGGTAAAATCCAACAGTGGCATTTCACAGGCTTGAATCTTCATGTTCAGGGTAGCCTGTAGTGATTTTTCAAAAATTTCATTGACTATCATTTCATATAAATGATCATAATGAACAAACTTTGTATCTATGCTATCAAAAATGCTCTTCTTTTGAGTTCACTTAATTTCTATTAGTATTAATGGGAGTGTCACACACAGTGCAGGGTAGAATGGCCCCTGAAGTGTTCTAACAGCAATATTAATGTCTTCTGGTGGGTGACTTTGTCCTCATAACAATAATAAAGCTACAGTACTTTATAAAATGCAAAAGGTCTCTTGAAGGTTGGTACAGGATGTTATTGTGATTACCTTTGTGAATTTTCATCCAAAAGAGAAAAATCTGGTAACTGAGACATACCCATACAAGGTTCTAGACTTTAAAGTACAAGCTGAAAACACTGCCTAGGTGTTGGGTTTTTTGGGGTTTTTTAAGAGTAACTGTTTAACAAGCAAAAGACACAAAGAAAATCAATGGGAGATGTGCTGCTTATTCATCAAGGCAAAGTCATCATTTGGAAAAAACCTCCACCTTTTACCATTGTCTAGGTAATCCTGCTTTTGCAAAGGGGATCTAGTTGCTCAACTAAACACTAAGGTAACTGAAGTGGAAAATATTGCGTACTTCACGTCTTCAGGTGTAGGAGTCTCATTTCCATGCAGTGAGAAACCCTGAAGCCATAACCTTCAAAAAAACATCCTCATGAACTCAATATAACCAGCATATTCCAAATTCCAAGGTGAGCAGATCCATTCTGAGTCTGCCCAGAATTATTACAATGCAGTCAGTGCTTGGGCACACTGTGCTGTGAAAATCAGTCCTTTAAACAGCATTACTACAGTTTAGAGGCATTTATTTATCCTAAATAGTTAAAAGTTTGTTATAGGATAATCTATATTTCAATAGATACAGAAGCATCTATTGTTATTACAGAAGTCTTAACTGTTCTCTTACCTCAGGGTCTGTTCAGTCTGCGAGCAAATTGTTAGTCTTCAAAGACATTTTCTATTGCTGTAGGTTTGTTACGAACTAACCCTTGAGAAAATTTACAGCAAATGTAAAAATTTTATTCCCTCTCTTTAGGTACAAATTCTAACACAAATCCTTGAAGATAACAGACTTAGAGGTAAATGGAAAATGGAGTAAAATCTATCATGGATTTAACAGAGTTGTAGGATGCAAGAAAAACCTTGCAGGGATTTCTATTAAGATAATTTATTTTCTAGATAAAGAAAATTCCATTAATCTAGTTTATATATCAAAGCATTTATTTTGATACCAGAGATATTTCCTTATCTAATTGGAGAAGATAAGGACAGCGGTAAGGAACTGGCTAAAGAGTGAACAATGGCACTTTCTGTTCAAAACGAGATAGGATGGAGCTCCTCACCAGTCAGTCTTGGTAGTGTTCAACCACGGCCTTGCAAAGAGGCACACAGAAAACCTCAGCACAGGGAACAGGCAGCACCTCATGACCTCAGCCTGGGAGAGTCACAGTGGGCAACATTCAGCAGCACAAACTTCAAGGCCACTCTCTGAGGTAGAATCAGTAAGAACATATGCTATCAGCAAGGAGGCATGAGCTGAAAAAAGAAAGCCTAGAATACTAGTCAAACACTTGCTGACTGTGAACTGCTAGCGTGATGCAGTTATGAAAAAGGCAAAAGCAACAAAGGCTGTGGGAAGTGAAGTATTTTCAGCAGAGATGGGGAAGTGCTAATGACACTCTAGAAAACTGGCAATGGCAGATGTCAAATAAAGTGCATAATTCTGGCAATCCTTGTTCAAAAAAAGATTCACCTAAGTTGCAAGGGATGCAAAGAGGACTACAAAGACAGGCAGAGAGAAAAATTAGATGAAGAGGCCATGGTTATTTTATGCCTACTGAAATGCCACCTGGGTGAAGGAAAATACATCAGGGTCATCCTAATGAGGGGAGAAAAGAACACAGTTAAGAAGTAAGATATGGGTATAATCAGGACATTAATCAGTTCATCTTGGATAGTAGAATAATATCTTATCAGAGAAGTGAGTGTCTGCAACAATCTTTGTTAGAAATTGTATAACAAAACATTGCCACTTTAAGACCAAGAGGATCACTTTCTGAACCAGATTGCCAGAGACAGTGCCTGCCCAAACAAAAGCCTGGACATGATGACCCACAGGTTTGAGCCCCATAGAAGCTTAACAGTGGGATGCAAACTGAGGCTTCTAAGGGATTGCAAGTATGCTGCTTACAAAACCCACTCTTCTAGAAGAAGTAGATAAACATAAACTAAGCCATTTACATAGAGAACACACCAAGAATCTGGGACGCTGGTCTCTCTTACTAACAGAGCTGCTGGCAAAGACTTTAATTTTGCTGTCACTCAGCAGAAGGGCAATGTTGGCGTCAGGTGCCAGACAACAGCATTAGAAGAAGCAGCAATCCTCCAAAAAGAGTCAGGTGTATATTACAGCATCTATGCAATGAATCAGGAAAAGCTGTAAATCAACCCAGGATCCTCTGGCACGAAGCTGATTTAGGAATATAACATCTCTGTCATGGGCTGAGAATCTAGGAAGGCAAGTCATTCATTTGGGCTATATTTCATAATCCCATGCTATCAAACTTACGTTGTAGTTCCTTCCTCAGTGGCAGTGAAAGCACCTTCCAGGTGGCTATTGCACGGCATGTAACTTACTGTACCCCTTTTGGGTAAGGAAGTTACATGCCTTGAATGGGAAAGACTTAGACATAAGAAGTTTTGGTTCTGGTCTCAATTCTGCCACAAATCCGGTGTATGACCACTGGCAAGTAACTTATTTTCTTTGTATTTATCTTCAAAAAAGAGAAAAAAGATAACTTTTATCTTAAACTCATTTGTCCACTTAGAGCATCTCAGCAATGGTTTTTACTATGCCTTTGTAGAGCGCTTACCTAAATAAATAAATAAATAACAGTTATGGGTCAACATTGTATAAATAGTAATTGAAAATGATCTTCACTGATGATATTGTTGAATACATATGCACAGAAACAGTAGAAATAGTAAAGGTAATTTTAAAATTTAATCAGAAAATTGAAACAATGGAAAAATATAAGGAATGTCGAGCTCATCAGGGCAACCAGAGTCTGTTAACTGTTCAACTGTCCAAGCATAGAGCCAAAAATCTCTTGTTTACTTATCACTGAGTACAATGACCACTATGATCCCAGGTGTAACCAAATACATAATTGAAAGTGAACTAAACTAGAGAAATTAAAAACAAAAAACACAGGGTCAGATCTTCCCACCACTGACTTCAGTGGGATTACCCGGCTGAATACTCCCACTCATTCCAGCAAATCAAAGGCTAACAATTATGACTCTGAACAGCTTCACACTGCTGATGCTATCTTTCCCATAAACTAGAAAGCTTATGCACAATGACCTAAATTAGTACAACACACTCAATTATTTTTTTTTTTTGCTTTTCTGTCTATATAAAAATTATATGTACATTGTTACCCTAATATTTACATAAAGCATAACAACCAATTCAGTAGCTGGGTCAGCAGAAGTTCATCTGCATGATAGCCATCTGCATCGTTGCATTTTTGCCTGTTTCAATGCATCTTAAGCCACAAAATTATGTAATGGGGAACAGACTGGCTATAGCTTCACCTCTACTTACTGTTCTATTTATGAAGGCTGATGACAAAAAAACTGTAACAGGCAAATAAGAAAAACAGTATGAAATGCATCTACAATAATATGGAACAATTACGTGTCACAAAACGAAACCACTTGGAAATTCAGTCTGTCAAGAAACTGGACATTTAATTATTATAATCATTCTAAACAAGAACTAATTGAAAGTGAAGATTCACTTTTATCTAGAATTTTGCTTATGAATTTTAAGTATGTTATCTATTAGGATATAACCAAAGCTATGAAAATCCAAATAAATTACCCTCCTTCCAGTAAGCCTTCCTTATGCAGTACAAGCATGCTCTCCTTTTTTTGAGGCATCTGAATGAATATTTCTAGCTAATGGCTAAATTCTTTTCCATATCTAGATTCAAAGAGGCAAGGAATATGTATACTTTGCTATTCCCCTAGAGAATGGATTTATTTTAGGACAAGAAAAACTATGTCTACTTTCAAATTTTGTCTCTTCCTTATGCTTTCCTGCCATCACTTACGAATGTAAAAGTTAAACTACCTAGAACTAGGAAATAAATCTAATTGCACAGATATAACCAAAGTATGCCCTACAATAATTGCTACTAACTTATAAGTTCCATCTTTTCACCTTCATACAACCTTGACAGTTACTAAATCACAGTTGAAAACACTCTAAGACATAATTTACTAACACCATCCTGTCAACTCACTTAGCATTGGGATCAGCTTCATATTTTTGTGTTGTACTGTATGTGAGAGGTACCTCAGGCAAATCCATAGAATTGTAGAATCATTTAGATTGGAAAAAACCTTTAAGATCATCTGTATTGGTTCTAACATAAACATTTTCTTTCTATGACCCCTTAGGTTACATTCATGATCTAAACTAATTTAAAACAATTTTACATATCTTAGGGTCATTAAGAAAGTCTTATCCTTGATGCACTGCAGAAGTTCAGGTGTGTGCTTCCATGACTTTCTGCCAGGTGTCAGATCCTTGGGAATCCAAGGTGCGTTTCAGGTAGAATCAAGTCGCCTTGCTTTTTCTTGTGATATTAAAATGTACCATTCTGTACAGCAAAATCCAGGTTCAGGAACCGCAGCCACAGTTGAAAGGAGAAGCATTGTCCCTTTTGCTGTCTAATTTTGCAAGTTCAAAGAATTAAGTCAATAGCATCATCACAAAAAAGGGTCTCTGTGTAACAGCCAAGCAACAGTTGCACATGCTATTGATCTGGTAGTGACTCACGGGTTTATTCTTTGCTACCGTGTTACCTATAAAAAAAGAGGAAAGAGTTACCTACACAGAAGTGATCAAACAAGGATGATAACATGTGCTTTGTTGCTGCAAAGGAACAGTACGTGTTAATACATCATGAATGGGCTTGCCTCAACCATACCTACATACCTTGCACAGAAACAGAATCTATATGCAAATGTTAATTACACTGTTATTCAATAATATAAGGTAGATCTGCAGATAAAGAAATGGCCATTTGCTATTAAACTTGCCACCAACATCTCATGGAACTGTCCTTCTACTTTATTTTGCTTAGCATCGTTTTCAACACCAGTGCTTACAGCACAAGTGTACAACTTACATCCATTCATACAAACTGCTACCCATTCCCAGAGCTCCATCTCGTCAGAAGGAACGGGGGATCAAACAGAGCATGGTCTGCAGAGAGGATGAATTGTTCTTGCAGCAAAAGCCATTCCCAGAAAGCACTTATCCCACAGGACCCTGCGGTCTCTTCCCCTTACAACCATATGCACGCTCAGTCAGGTGCTTCGGGGATGTATGTGCAAGCCTTAATGCACACACAGAGTGTACAAACCCAGTGGGTTTGGCTTCATGGTGAGGAAGGGTCATGTCAGATTTCCCATCCTGGAAATGGATGAGAATATGCAGCCTGCAAGGATGAAAGCTCTGTCAGCTCTGCTCTGTAGTGTCTACACATGTTACAAAACTAAACAGACAGCATAGAGAAGTTTTTATTTCCTTCCCTGAGCTAACTGATGTAAGACATGAGCTCTTCAGCTTTTCACATTTGAACTGTCCCACTCAGCCACTAACTATTCATCTAAATACTGAGTAGTATCAGGAGTCTGCTGTGCTTCATATACTTCAAGTTACTTCAATATTTTCACAAAATGAAAAGATAGAGGACTTAAAATTGATTAAATGCCACTTCCTCTTTCAGTGTATAATTAACCTGTGGAAGTCATTGTCCCAACTAGCACTGATCCCAGGGTCTTAGAAAGCTTTAAAACTTGACTAGAAATGTAAATGGTAATAAGATCATCTTTGCTACATAACATAGAAAAAAATCTAATACAGAATGGTTCTCAACTCTCATGTTTTAGACGTAAGCCAACTACTAAATTGGAAGAGTTTCATGTATGTGTACATTTTCTATAATTGTCCACAAGGGTTTTGCTGTGTCTTTCCGATTTAAGTATCTCAGCACTGAGACACACAGGCTGCTGTCTGGTTTGTATAACTGGTCATAGTCAGATAAGAGAGTTCATACAGTCCTCTTTGTGTAAAGTTTTAGTAATGCACTTAATACATATTTTGTTAATTGAGCTGAGTTTGGACAAATCTTTGGTTCATTTTTAAAATAAAAAAATAAGTTATATCATACTTTCCTTTTCCCTATAATAAGGGAAATTTTCTTTCCATTGTTATTTTCCTTCCAGTTCAATATTGCCTGTGCCACAAGTTTCTGTTCAGAATCTGGAGTTACCATCACTGATTATATTTGTGCAACAACTATATCTTGGTAGACAGAGAAAACCACCCATAAGACAGGCAAAATACCTACACAGGAAATATGGATGCCACGACAGATTCTGTAGCACAGATTTTGCTGTCTGGCAAGCAGACATCTACGTGTAAGCTTGTCATCCAGAGCTTCCTTAAGGTACAGGAGAGCGAAAGAAGTACTCGTGGGAACACTCTTGTCGGTGGGCACAGTCATGCTGTTAGATCACCCATTTCCCCCCACATGACCTTGGAAAATCCTGAACAACTCAGCTTGGATAAAAACATCCCTGCAGCTGGGCACAATGAATCTCATCCACAAAACCTTGGACAAATCATGTCCTTTCTTACTTGGACCGATAAAGACGACAAACTTCATGATTTCAGACTGATTCTCAAACGGTACAATTATAAAAGCTAACTACAGGAGTACAACAACTTAGTGATAGTATGACAAGTCCTCAGCTTTTAGAAATGTCACTGCTGCTGAGGATATAGCTATGATAAATCTCAGCCTTCAAAAGTAACTCTTCAGGGTTCACTTACTAACAACACAGGTAAATGCATGGAAAAAGCTTTTGTGGGTCAAAACCAAAGTATTTAGAAGTATGAAAGTGATTATTTCCCTGAATTATCCACTGAAAAACCACATACAGCAAACAATGGAAGAATTTCTAGCAAAGAGTAATTAAAAAGGGAGGGACTGAGACACCTTTTTAAGGGATCTGCCCTTTCAGGAAGTCTGCCTGTTCCTTCTCTAACATGGCAAATCACTAGTTAAAGGTTAGGAATCTAAACAAAACCATGCAAGGAAAATGAACACTTCTCATGTCAGCAATACAGTAGAATGATTCACATATAAGTACAAGTGCCAGTTGTTTGGTTATGCTTTCAATTAAATGCCCCTCAAAGAAATCTCCTATGGTGATAAAAATCAATGCAAAATGCATTACTCCATATCCCAGCAAAGGAGAGGAAGAGTTTAATGAAACAACAACTGCACTCATATTGCTACACTCTGCCCTCTGTTAGACCCACACAAACTCACTGGAGTTGATGAATTTGCACAGGTCTAATTGCAGGCAGGATGATTTGTCCCACTCTAGCTTTATAAATACATTCCTAAACCCATCAGAATGCATTACCATATTCTGTAGTTTGCTGGTTGCAAAATTTGTCATGGATAATAAAATAAATGATCCATGCTAAATCTGCCCGTCTATTAGTAAACTCCCACTGACTCAGGCTGCCTCTTTTCACTGTGTTTAGGAGCAAGAGTCATGAACACAGGCTATATGACTCATGGTCAGTTGACCTCAATGAACTAAAAGGCAACTGTTCATAGGAAGGAAGAGACAGCTGCGTGCATGAGGACTTGATGCCTCAGAACTTCAGTCATCAATGCCAACATAAAGTTCTTTCTTCTAGCCTCTAGTATCTATTGAAGGCATCGAGGATTTTTAACCCTGGCTTACTCTTTTCCAATAAGGTCCTTTCGGTATAAATTACCAGCTCTCTTCTGGTATCTCCAGAGATGAAGTTGTTCTATTCAATATCTAGAACTCCTGCTTCTTCAGTCTCATCCTTCAGTGTGATGCTACAACACTACCCCTTATCTATACAGGAGTATTTAAATGTCAGCACATGGAAAAAAAAATTAAAGCCTGAGGGTAAATCTCTATCTTGCAATAACTGACTGCCAGTTACCCATACCGATTCTAGAGTGTGCAGGTCAATTTTCAGGTGTAGTATCCATCACAGGAGAACAGCAGGACCTATGCACACTATAGACTACATCTTTGGCATTTAATAACTAACACTGATTTGCCACAATTCCTCTGATTTTAAAAACAGGGACAGGGCTTTTCAGATTGGTTGGTTTGGGCAGATTTTTCCAGTGAGCCTGCCACTGTGCAATGTCTCTAGCTGGGCTTTAGACCACTGACATCACGCCACAGCTGCCTAAACAATCTAATTTTCTCTCTTTCATCCAGAAATTAGTACAGTTTTCACTCCCTAGATCAGCCATTACTAAACAACATTTGGTGTCAGTATTTGCTCATTAACTCAGACTGTAACCTAATCAACAACATCCATTCCCAACTAGAAAAGACTATAAAGGGAAAAGTGAAGCATATGTCTTTCCTTGCTATTGCCTGTTAAAGACTCCTGTTTTATGATATATTTAAATATGCTGTTTGTAATGACTTGTTGAACTTCAATGCACTGAACTCACTTTAGATTGTTAAGCAGACAGAAGACATGATATTTTCTCTCTGCTGGCCATTAATTAAGAAATAGGATGGCATAGCAAAGTTTTGGGTTTTTTTAAACAGGCTGTCTACAGGATAGCTTGTAATTAGAAATTATCTGAATCAGCCTGATTTCCAGTGGTGCTCAGTGTCCCACAGTTCCCACTGATGTCAGTGCAGATTCTCAACATCTCCCACGCCAGGCTGCTACTTTCAAAAGCTAAAAGGGCTTTCCAGTAGCACAGGAATCTAACTTTAGGTGACACTGGTAAAGACCTTGGATCCATGTACTCAGTCTGTAAATTGAAGAATTGATCCTGGAACATGATTATCCCTCTAGCACTGGTCACAACGGAGCGGTTTCTTTGCTCACTAAAGACTGAAGCAGGGCCTGCTTCAGTTTGACTCCAGCACCCAATAACTTAACTAGGCCAGCAGTGAAGGGGCAGTTCTGACCCAACATTTCCCTCTCTGAGAACAATTGCATTAATCACTGCTTCCCAAAACACTGAAGAGTCCAGTACTGGTGCTCACACCCGCAGATGCAATGCAATAAGCAAGTGCTATCAGCAGACTGCCAGCTTTAAATATAGGCGATCTCTGTACTTGCCTTTGTGGTTTTGACTTTATTTCCACTGCTGCAAGACCAACCTGAATAGTCTGGTAGTACTTTACAGTCCTCTCCATCCAAACAGGGGTTCATATGACACCACCACTTCTGTAGGACAATGGAAGCTAGAAAAAGAAATAGGAAAGAGAAACAGAATACAATCTCTTTTTGAATACTGTTTGGTTTAGTAGGGGGGTTGTCTTTGTGCTGTTCCATTGTTTGATTTCAGAAGGTAGAAATCAACAGTTACTGTTTTAATAACTTATCACATTGATTGTTTTTGAGCTAAAAATGTGGTTAAAAAACTTCACCAGCACACAGAAGGGTAAATGCCATATGCAAATGGTGAAGACAGGCAAGCACTGCCAGAGACTGACTCCAACATTTGAATTGACCTCTGGAAGTACCTTTCTGTCTTCATTGACTATAAAAATGACTTGCCTCCTTCGTTTACATGCTTCAGTCAAGTACCTGCTGTAAGGTGGAATGAAACTAAGGCTTCTTGATTAACCCAGACATGCATATGCGAGACTGGACGAAGAACTGCCAGTTTCTCTCTTCACTGGATGAGAAAATAGAATTGCACAGAGATGTAAGCATGTGAGGTCTGTCAGCAAATAGTGCAGATAAAAATGTGGAAACCACTGGAAAGCATTAGATTATTAACTAAAAATCTACTTGCAGTTACACTGCCAGTTTTGCACTATGTTTTGGAAGACTACAGTAGTACACCTTAACTGTGCAAATTTATTAGTTTTCTACCCTTAAACCAATTTCCATTAATAAGTCCATGCTTGTTGTTTTTACAAATGTAGTCACGACTTTATAATACTGCTGTTAACAACAGATACACTTTCCCACAAACACCTCCAAACATCTTCATGCATTTCTCAGTTTTGCCTTGTTCATGGGGTTCATCAAATCCCAGAAAATTATTATGAAATATATCAGTTCACAATCTTGCATAATCTAAATCGGATTTCAAAATAAAATACGGCTTAAAATGTTGATTTAATTAGTCTGCATTATGCTACTATGTGCACAAAATATTGAATTGCATGCTTTAAAAGATATCACATCCAAAAGAGAAGAAAAAAAAATAATTTAGTCTCCCTCCTGTAAAGCACTTTTTTTCCTTTTAATTGCAAGGTAGATTTGTATTTCTGCAACCTTCAAATTAGGGTGACAAGCAGGCAGGCCAACATCAGGATATTGCTGAAATGTTTATTCAATCTCAATTTTTGTCAAGCTATTGTAATCATCTCCAGCAGTACCATCTTCCATTAAACCAAGCACAGATGTGAACTGGAAACGTTGCCGAGTCAATCTAACTCAAACTAGATCCACAAGCTCAATAGAAGGTGCATATTTCACCTTCTATTCATCTCCTGTTTAGACACTTTCTATGAAAGTGACTCCTACCCTTCTGCTGACTGATTTTTATTCTGTGCAGATTCCCCTGCTCAAACTAACGGCAACACTTCGAAAAACTTAATACAGATCTCATTCCATTAGCTTCCAGCAAATCCCCAATTCTTTGCTGTAGCAATCCACTAATTCTTACATTCATTTTATGTTCAATTTCTTTGTAGTTGTAATGTCCACTCTGCTGATGTGTCCTAACTGTCTGTGGCTGTTTGTGTAAAAGACACCTCTGAGATTAGTCCAGTAGAATTCTCCATCAGAGCCTTAGGCTCACCTTCATAGCTAGAGTTCTTTAACTATCATTGTCCCTAACTGTGCAACTTACTGAAGGATATAAAGGCTTCCTCCTCTTTTCAGATTGAGGCACTCTTGGAAAGGTTTCAAGAGATGACTTTTCAAAGAAATGAGAGTAGCTATGTCACTCTCATACACAACCATGCTCATGAAGGGAAAGAAGACTCCTTTAGTTTGACCTTAGCCAGCTGATTTCCTGGAAATCAGCCAGAAACCAACCAGAAACCCTGCCAGAAATAAATCTTCTGTTGACATTGCTCCCTAGATAATCTGACTCCATGGAAACAGTAGGTTCATAGAGCATAAAGCCAAAAGATGTCAATACATCATCTCATCTTGTCTCACGCAATTCACTGTGTTGTGCCCCCAGTTGTGTTTGGCTACATGGTGTCTTCCAAACCAATCTGTAACAAGTGAAGAAAGAAACTTCTCCCATTGTCATTTTTTCTGACAGTTAAACAATCTTCAGCATGAAACACACAGCCTTGGTTTTCTTCCTCTTCCCACCTCTTCTGTTGTACTTTTTTCTCCTACATTACAGCACCTGTTAGCAATCATCATTTTCTCCCTGTGAAGGTATTGAACGTGTTGCAATCCAGTAACTTTTCAATCTTCTGCCTAATAAGCCGAGCTGATTGAACTTCTCCAGTTTTGCACCACAATGCATTTGTCTTTATTAGCGCAGTTATTTCAAATAGGTTCCACTTCCAGTGAGTAGGACTATGCCATGTGACTGCCTTGGGGTTGTCATTACTTACTCCTTTGCCTCACTGAATGAAATTCATACATGTTTGTCTCAGAGGAGATTCTATAGCTGCTTTCGGTTCACTGCTGAAAATGTTGCAGAGTGTCAGGTGTAGAGCTAAGCACTGTGAAATCCCAGTAGGTATGTGCCATTTGACTACCGCTTCCTACTGACAACTCTGTGGAAAGATGTGGTTTTGAGGTATGCTAGGTAACTGACACTGAGCAGTGCACATAATGGCATATGGTTCAAAATTACAATAGCTTACAAAAACTAAGACCTAAATCCTCAAATGTACTTAGTAACCAGGTCTTTATTTGAATAAATTATACATTGGAAAACACGGGCTTACATGCAGAAACTACCTGTATTAGTCTTGAAAACTCCTCAGAAATGGAATCAATTGTGACTGGCAATTCTCTTTTCAGAGCGCCACATAAACTCTTGTGACCTGTACCCCAGGAATTCCTTGCTAATTGGATATGATATCAACTTCTCAGTTATTCGCACAGGACTGAGATCAGACTCAGTTGTCCCTTAGTATCTAGACCATGCTGCCTACCCTCTCAAAATTGACACAATACTAGTGCTCTTCTAGAATACCCCAAGTATTCTGAAATACATTTTGAATTACAACTGACCGGAGATCTATTAGCCAGCTTGTTAGGACTCTAAACTACCTAGGGTCAGAATTTAAAAAAAAAAAAAAAAAAATTGATCCCAGTAGATGTCGGTTAGCACCTTCTTTATCTAACAATAAGTTAGAATGTACCTCCCTATCCTGTTTCTTACCAAAAGGAGAACTGTGATTCTGCTCCGCCTCAGCATTAACCATGTCAAAATTTCTATGTGTTCTACTTGAACAAGCAAATTCATGTTGTCTTTAGTCTGGACAAATACAGATGTCTTTCCTACTCTACTCGATTAAGCTTTCTCCCATATAAGTTTTCAGTACACTATTCATTCTACTGTATATTTCCTTTTTTTCTTTGAACACTGACCGAGCATTAGCATCCTTTTGAATTCTCAAGTATTCTGAAATCCATTCAAAAACAGTGGGAGGGAAATCTTCTCAGCTGTTTCTTCTTTTATCTATTTCTTATGCATTGATTTTTTGTTTTCTTGTTTCTGTATGCTCTCTTCCTTTCAGTCTGGAACTTAGATGGGCTTTCAGCCAAAATTGTCCTTTTTCTTCATTGCGGTTCTTTGGCCCTACTGAAAATTCTTAAACAATTCTTTAGTCCCACTCACATGTTTAGCAATCTGAGTGTTTCCTCCTCATAAATTCTAGGACTAACAGAATTGCCTGGATGGAAGATGATTTGGCTAGTGATGATTTACTTAGAGGCATTTAATGCACTTAGCTAAGATAGCTACTCTACAGACAAAAGTTATTAATGTTTTATCTTCTCGGCAATAGCTGTTAGATAAGATGGAGGTACTTACTCAAGGATGTTTATTTCCATAAAGAAAATGGGTATAAACAAAATCTCACGACTACTTTAAATGCAATTTAGTCATTGACAGAAGAGTGGGTTGACCTTTGCTAAGCAAAATTTTCTATAGCTGCAGTGAAGTAGTGTAGCTACGACTCAAGGTAGGGTATACAGGCTGGGTGGTATGTCCTTTCCGCACATTTAAATACTTCCTTTCATATGCTCTGCTTTTTTCTGAGTTTAGTGGCTCAATTTATCTACAGCAACATTTCTACCTCTTTGAGCAGGGCTTAGCCTCAACATATAGTGCTGCTCCAATAAACTGCTGCTTTAAATCTGACCTTGTGTAAAATTCTTCAGCATCTGTCAACCTATTTCAAAATGTAAATATCCAGTTGGCCTATGACTGTATCCTAAAAAACATGATGATGGTCTTTTAAGCCTACTTCATGGCCTATATATACAGAAGGGCACAATGCCCAATACTCATCAACCAGGAGCTCTGTTTGATGAACTAGGCTCTAGCCCCACCCAAATTAACAAACAAGCTGTCACTGAAACCCCGTGGGATCTAGGTCAGGAAACCTATATGCTGCAAGACTGAGAAAACTAAGGAAAACTACTCAACTAAATTAAAAACCTGTGAAGTACTAAAACCAGATGTATAAATTTCAAATGATAAAGGCTTATTTTAAGTTGGTTACAACTTACTGGGGAAAAAAAAAAATCCAAATAGGTTATAGTAGAAAACTGCTCAAATGTCAAATTCGAGTCCAGAACAGAATGGTAAGTACCGTTTGTCTAGACTTTGCTAAAGTCCCAGACCTTTGCAGTTTTCCATATTCTGTGAGAATCTATTTCTTGGGTAGACTTAGTTTCTCATGAAGCATCTACAATCTATGACCAGTGATATGCTTGCCTGGCCTAAAGAAAAGCTAGAATGAACTCTTGCTTTCCTCGGTTGTTAACGCTAAACCAGAAATCAGACCTTCATTTTCAAATCACAAGGAGATTCTTCTGTAAAAGCATCATGCAGATCTCAACAAAATCAGTTGTAATTACTTAATTACATAACCATGCATTTGTTTGGTCAAGAAAGGAAAACATAATTACATTCCAATCGCTTTATAAATTCTCCTACTCTGCAGAGAACATAAAATACGATCCCATTTACTCCAGTTTGGTCTTTTTGGGGCTGCCTAAGAACAACTGAAACACATAAACCCCAAAAAGTTCACAGGCAACTGATTTCACCCTCTTTACTCTTGTTTTCCAGCATAACTTGCACAGATATATTTTGCTTTTGAGTGTATGTTGAAGAGGCTAAAACCCAAACAGAACATATTTTCTAAATCCAAATAGAACTGCTATAAAAACGACTAAGCACTACTCTACTTGTACCAAGAATTCCAATACGTAAAAGCAACTCTCTGTGTACGACTAAAAATTGTGTTGTCTGACACAACGCGCTGGTGGTACTTTCTGGACACATACTCAAAGAATGTGAACTACACTGTTTCTTATTTTGTCCAAAAACAGCTTAGCACATAAGTAATTTGAGGGTGGTCAGTCACTGGAACAGGCTTCCCAGGGAAGTGGTCACGGTACCAAGACTGTCAGCACCTGGATGATGCTCTTAGTCATATGATTTAGTTTTAGGTAGTCCTGCAAGGAGCAGGGAGTCGGACTCGATCCTTGTGGGTCACTTCCAACTTGAGAGATTCTACAATTTGAGGCAGGAACTACAGGGAACAACCACTATGGGCATGTCATGCATGATCAACAGCACAAAGATAATTGCTGCCCTAATGTAAATGATAACTACTGCTGGATAGGGTCTTAAGCTCAAAGAAAGTACTTTAAAAGACTACTACAAGCCAATTACTCTATAAAACCTTTTCTTCTGGTTAGAAAAGTAACTCTGTGCTCTGGGAATACCCTTCCCTTTAAGCTCAGGGCAAACTATAGGCTAATCAAAGAGCCCTGCATTCAGTAAAAAGGTGCTGAAAAAGAAAATGAAATGTCTGTATCAGACTAAAATATTCAAATTCAAGACATAAACTGTTTCTGGCTTCCACAGTATAGAAGCCTACAGAAGGATTATGTATAGAGTAGGAGAAAACATGTCTAATCCTGAGGCTAAGGAAAGATAGTTATAGTTTCCATGCTACAGTAACTGAATAACACTGACTGTAGTCCCATATCCTTGCGAAAATAAGTGAAGCATGTTAAAGCACTACCCTAAGGGGTGAGGGGGAATCAAAGGCTTCTGCTTTAGAAACCAAAATCTTATATTCATAATATTTTGTCATATTTAATGTCAACTACACTTGAAGAAAAAACAGCTACTAAATTCTTTCAGCAACTATTTGCATTGACAAACTGAATTAAGCTGCTATGGTATTATGCATTTATATCTTTCTATCCTGGAAAGACAGTGTCACCTTTGCAATCCTTTAGCAAGTTTAAAACAATGCCTGACTTTAATTATCTGTTGTATGTAAAAGTATTTCTGCTGTTTGATGTGTCACCTAAAAATACAGAAGGTACTTCTGATTTGACAAGAAAACTACTTAACAAATTACAGAGGTAAAGTTGATAGTGTTCCTGAATTACAAGGCACGAAAAGACTAAGCATCTGAAAAAAAAAAAGAAAAATCTACTTCCTTAAATAAGGATGGCGACATCGAGCTCTATGAGTTTCAACATCTGCCCAGGAAGGTGATGGACTAAAGCAATTGTACCACATTTTTCCTTCATCAGGTAGGTGACCTAGCTCAGATACTGTGTCCTGCGCAGCAGTATGCTTGCTCTGCTCTCCAAACTGTAATGTATTTGTGGTTACAACACACAAAACTGAATAGACATGGGGCATCATTATAGTACTGATGTCCAGCATACGAGACCATTAGGCACATAAAGCGGTAAAACATCCATCTAGAGAACAGCTCTCAAAATCAGATGTCCCAGCACTATCTGCATGCCCGTCTTAGGGCTGCATTTATTATCCAGTGACTTTTTAGCCAAACTACTAAAGACAACTGGAAGGGTTAATATCATAAGCTTGAATTTCTTGGCTTATGCTGTGTTCAGACTAGTTTTAAAGAAGAACTCTTCTGTGAAAAAAATTAAGAAGTTTTATTGGCACAGACATGAAACGGACGAGTACATATATTAAGAGGATTAATTACACCCAGATTTATGCACAGACTCATTATCATCAATGCACAGAGATGTTTCCAAAATTAACAAAAGGAAGGATTATGCTTTTGAGGCAGTGGGAAGTCAAACAATCAAGGAGACTAAACTTCTCAAACAATCTTAATGAATCATGAGTGAGTGGGAGACTGCTTACCTTCCACACACGAGGGCTGAGCCCTTGTCGTACCAGCCACCTGCCCTGGGAAGCAGGAGCACTTGACTGTTTGCGATCGTTCTTCAATCCGGTTCTTATTGCAGCAACGATGCACTGCAACAACTTCGCATGTCCCTTGCTTGACTTGGTGCTGGCCTAATAATTGCAGAGACAAGTGATGGAGAGCAAAATAAAACACCGGTGCATAAAGAAAAAGACAGTTTGCACAGTCCTACAAGATATTGAATCTCTCCAATACCAGTTTAAATCCCAGGAAGATGAAGGGGCAAAGCACCTTGTAGGATCTGGCTTATTCCCCAAGTTTATCCTGTTCTTACTAATAAAGATTAGTTCATCATAACAAGTCAATTTTTCAATCTATCATCTTCCCTGTCCCTTACAAAACCACAAGGAGAAAAGGAGATTGTAGTAGTCATTTAGATGGATTAGACAAGAAGACATGCAGAGACACAGCACACTCCTCCTTCCTTCGGCTTCCTGTCTTGCATTAGGTTTCATATTTAATTATTTCCCTTCATAAATGGACACAATGGACAGGATAATATTTAATGCAAGGGGGACATCTTAAATAGTAGGGAAACTCTAACATAACAGCACGTAAGCACTGCTTGCTATGCCTATCATCGCAGGTAGGCTAAGGAGGAGGTAGGCTGAAAAGGTGTCATAGACAGTCAAGTTTTGTTAAAAAAACCCAACACAAACCATATGGATTTCTCCAGTTCACTCCAAGCCCATTTTGAAGAAACCTGGGATAAATATTCTATCCTACTGCTTTCCTCTCAAATACTTTTCCTGACAATTCACTGTCTCCTGTTTCTGAGTTTATTTTTTCCTTCTCCTTTCCTTGCTCCCGCCTTCACATCTTAGCTCCACTGCTCCTTGCACCTGACCGTCTTCCTCCACTGCCAAACTTGCTCTCTGCCCTGCCTAAAACCCTTTCACAGAAACACCACTTCACAAAACCTCCTCTCCTGTTTGTGTAAGTCATTTCCAGGTCCTCACTTTCCTGAACAGCATTCAAGTGCTTCATCTTGCATTTGTCTTGTCTTATTTAGAGTAGAGCCTTGGATGGCTCTTATCTGTGTTTGTAAAGCACCCTGTAAATTAACAGCACTACAGAATAGGGTGGGCTTTTTAATAAGTGAGCTGACAGAGAAACAACACTGAGAATAATAAAAATATTCACCATCAAAGCAGTACAGGCTCCTTTGAGGAGAGAAGAGACTACGGTACAGATATTGGTGTAGGTGCACGTAATATCAAAGGTACGGCAGACTAAAGAAAGGAAGATGAAGGGGAGAGCACTCTTCAGAAACAGACAATCCTCCAAGCAGCAAGCCTGGAGGATTCTCCCATTTCCTACTCACTACATGCTTGCCCTGTTTTGGGTTGGTTTGTTTGGGGTTTTTTACAGTATCTGTTACTAACTAATACCAGACACAGGATTTTGAGATAGAGAACACCTTGGTCTGATGCAATATGGTCAGGCCTACATCCTTATAGATGAAATCTGATTGAGTGATTAAGATCACTGTACTTTTGGGGCAGAAATTTTTATGAGTTGATTAAGTGGGAAATCTTAACCTTCAAAAGAGTTAGCAATTCAATTTAGGCTTCTAAGGGTGTTTTCCAAAAAAAAATAAAAAAAAAAAATTAAAAAAAAAAGGAGAGTATTCAAATATATATACATAACTTTTAAAAGGTTGGCTTGGCAGTGTTCCTTTGCTGTGTGTGTTTTGGTTTCACAAGTATTTCAAGCACAGCTAAAGGGCTGCCTGACTTTTGTTGCCAAATTTGTATTCACAGCAACCTCAATGGACAAGAAACTATGTATATGCAATCCTGGAAAAGAAATTTAGTCTTCTATTTGTGCACTCAACATGTAAAAAGAAATTATATATACAGAGATGTTTGGGGTTTTTTTCTGAGGAAAAAGCTACACTGTACTTTTAAACAAAATACGCTACAGCAGAAAATGCATAATGTATTTTACAGAAAGTTGGAAAAATGTTGAAGACAGCATAAAAGTATCTTACATAGCTACTGTAATAAGTTTATTGGCAGACTGTGAATTTCATGCAAGTACCTAATTCCCGTATCATAATAAACATGAAAAAAATGAAAACAGCTGCCAGCTTATAGGACAGTAGCTTCTCTGTAAGTCAATATGGAAAATAAATACACGAATAAAGAAATTTAATTGGCCATGCCACTTCATTCCAAAATATTGTTCTACAAAACACCTCACATGACAATGTTTGGCGATAATAAGCAGACAGCCAGGGGTTCTGACAGAAAAAATTTTGTAAAATGAGGTTGTTAATTCAAGACAGTTTATTTATTTATTTATTAGATCTACACCCTGAGTCACAACCCTTTGGAGTAAACATGGAAAACTTCCATTGGTTTCCTACGGTGCTTACAGTGGTGGTCCTGCATTCACTGGAGTCAACAACAAAATTTCTATTGACTTCAGGAGAGTAAGGTCACAGTCTGGACTGTCTCTTGAGAAGGAGATTTTATAAGAAAGGGAAGAAAAAGCAAAAATTTGGAACAGTTCAGGCCACATCCTTGAGTTTGCCATGTATCTCATTTGAAAGACCAACTGGACAGGTCTTCTTTTTAATTAAAGTCATTATTCACCAGACACCGAGATAAGAGTTGAAGCCATTTTTTCAGAAGGTACATCATAAGGATGGACTAGATCCAGCTCTAACAATCAATATGTAGCTGAAAGAATGTCTATTTTCAAGCTCAAATCCCACTTTCCTTAGGTGAACAGTCCTCTTAAGCCAATACCAAACCAAATCAAACAGGCTGCGCCTGAGCATACAGCCCAAAAAACCCGGGGCTCACTTTCAATTATCTTGTTTGAATTTTAAAGCAGTGACAGCACTCCCCTGAAGTGTCCGGAGTCAACAAGCCCACAGATATTTGCAGAAGGCAAAATGCAGTTACCTCATGAATGCATCCTTTGGTTTAGTAGCTGGTCTACTGTAGATTTATTCATGCTTCACAGCCACACAAGCAGGTAAGAGAAGGTGTCCCCTCTTCGTCTGCTGGCAGGGGTAGGATGCTAAGGTTTGAAAGTACTGCTGCCAGGCAGAGGAAGACAGAGCTCTCCTCCCTTGTCCCTAGTGTGCAGCTCTTACGGAGTGTAACAGTGAAAGGTACTAAAAAGCCAGACATCTGCATGCATCATTTGCATTAATTGGATTGCCCTTGTAATCGTCTTTCGCCTCCTACATATTCACATCTATATTTCCTCCCGCTTGTTCACGCACATCTTAACACTTTTTATTCTGTTGAACACCACACACATTTCTTGTCTTAATATTCAGACACATCTGTGAACAAGTGCTGAACAAATGCTAAGTGTTAACATGCTAGCTTTCTGTCCTGGTTTTGTCAGTGTTCAGCAGTCTGGAGGACAAGCGCTCAGTTTGCAGAGTGGTTTTCAGATCTAAGAAAACTCACAGAATATCTTAAAAACTAACCATCAGCTCAGTCTATTCTCTGCCTAGATCTACTGAAACATGTTGTATCTACATTCAGATGCCCAAAGGCAGCAAAAAAAAAAAAAGAATATAAGAATATTCTCCTCCACATTTTAATCTCCATCTTGCACTAGATAAACCTTCATCTCAGGTTTAAAGTACATTTAAGGTACAGCTGAGCGCATAATGACAGAAAAACTCACTAACAGCCTTAAAAGATTTTATAACCAATGGATTCTCAGGAAGCCAAGGCATTAGAGGATCAGGGACTGAAGAGTTTTTAAAGTGTGAAGATCACACCAAGTGAATTCTGTACCAGACACATTAAGAAAGCCATTTCAGGGAGAACTGCAATGAGAGATAGGGAGAAAGCCAGGCTCTGGAGAGCAAAGCCCCTTTGGGCTCACTTATAAAAAGCCCATAAATTCATAGCTCTTCACCTGTAAACCTACTCAGATCTGCAACCTGAGGGCTGTCAATATTTGCAGTTGAAATTCAGTTACATCTTCACATTTAAATAAGACGACTCTTCAAGGAGAGATACATTTTATCAGCAACAGTACCAGAGAAAGGTTCCTGTCGTAGAACACCTTCTGCATACCGAAGAGGGGATGTCTGCCAGCCAGGCACTGTGGAGGACAGAGGATGAATGTTGAAAACTATGGGGCTCTGGGTTACATCTGATGAGGAGGTTGGCACATGTATGGCTCTCCATATCCCTATTTCTTTACAGCTTATCTTCCCTAGAAATACCAGTGCTATTCAAGTTCACTAAGGACACTTTCCCTATCTCTCCATACAGGGCACAGACATAACAGGATAGGGCTCACTAATGGAAGCAACCTCCAGGACATTCCCTGCTATGAATTTTGCTGTCTTTCATAATGAGATACCTAAGGATAACAACAGCCTTCAATTTCCCACATCCAGAATGGCTCCTAATGACCTCAAGGACTGGCCACACGAAGGCTCTGTGACCATTTCTTTGTTATCTGTGGGCTTTCCAGCCCAGAAGATGGTAGACTGTGTAGAGTGGCTAGGCAGTCTTCACAGTTTTTGGAGAAGACAGTCATCATCTCTGAACAAGAAAGTACAAACTAGGAAGTTATTAGGCTTGCACATTACAAGCCAGCACAAGTGTTGTGAGTGGAGTTGACTGAATAATCACCACTAAACTGTTCATGCTCAGTTTAATACGTTTTTTCAACTAACATATTTGACAAGGCCTTATTTTCACTTTCTTCATAGAAGTCAGAGGGCAGATATGCAATTAATGCTTCTAAAACTCTTTGACATCCTCAAATGAAAAGAGGGAAATACAATTATTGTTAATAAAATATCAAACATCACAGTGACGTACTTCAAAACTACAAGGAAAATATCAAAGAAAGAGGAAAGCTTTCAGAAGGTTGCTAGCCAATTCTGCCCACACCCATTTCATCTCTGTGACTAATTCTAATCGCTCCCAAGGACTACTCTTTCAATGCCATACACATGCAGGCAGCATACCTTTATCATAAATACTGAATAACCCCCTCTTTTTCTAATTTCCTAGCTAAAAAACATGGAAAAGACACATTTAAAGGGAGTTTTTATCTCTGTTTCATAAGCTGCCCTCTTTAATGAAGAAAGCAACTAGTACTGCAGAGAACAGCATATCTAGACAGTAGGACAATATGACCCTAGCTCAGCACATTCTTCAGTAAGCCTCAAAACCAGCAAGCTTGGTCTGTACAAAATCAACTGCATCATTTATTTAAAAGGTAAGAGGGTGTCTGTCAATAGTGAGATGAATAGTTATGGAACCTAATATTGTAGACAACAGTAAGAGAAACAAGTGAGTTTAGAAGTCAGCACTGATGCTGTTTGGAAGAGAAAAGCACTTCATGCCAGTTCATCATCTGTTCCACCTTCATCTCATGCTGGTCTTTGCTTACAAGTATATGAACACACAGAAGCACACACCAACAGACAAGTATTCTTAGAAAAACACAAATATTAAAGGAAATAACATTTGCTATTTTTCACATTTATAAGAACCTCTCCAGCTCTTGAGGTGGTTTTTGGGAGGAAAGGGGAGAAAGGGTGTTTCTAAAGATGATCTCTCTTCTCAAAAGAAGAAGCTAAAAGTCACTTGGAAATTAACACACCATCTTCTAGGCTGAGAATCTCAGCAGAGCTTTTCTGTACTACCATTCCATCAGCTACTGGATTTTTTTCATAATAATTTCACATTCACGTCAAGGTCCTGACTTAGATGCTCTCCAAGGTCCTGACTTAGATGCTCTCCTTCCTCAAGGATATACAATATTTATAGATATACTTTCTCATAAATTGTCTCTGCATATACAATTAAGTCCAGTTTCACTAGTAAAGTTTTACCTTTTCACTTGCTGGCAGTAAGGGACTGTTCAGAGATAGTTCAGAACTGCCACAAAAGGCCAGTTCAACTGTTCTATGGAGCAGTTCTTGTAATCACCTGCCCATGATAACAGGCAAAGTAAGATGTAGCACATACACCAAAAAAAAAAAGAGCAAGGAATCCAGTTTCCTATCCATTACTCTCACATTCCTCAAATACATAGCAGTATTGTGATAATGAGAGCTAACACCTGTAACAAAGCAAGCAAGCAAAGATACAATGATCTCCCAGATGAAGGAACTGAGGTTGATGCTCACACAATGTGCAGGTTTCCAACCAAAGAACGCACAGCCCATAAAGTTACAGCCTTTGTTCCCGTCAAGACATTCGTGTTTCATCAGTTGTAGAAGGCACTAGTATGGCATGTGCAAAATCACAATCAGCATTTTAACTGGATAACCAGGGAACCATCACTGAACCACTTCAACTTATTTTGGGCAAGCAGTGACAACCTGAGGAAAACGAGTCTCAAAACAAGCAACCAATTTGAGAGGAGCCCTAGGGGCACAGCAGATCTAGATGTGTATTTGAAAACAAGGTGAGTGACCTCAAACCCTGATGATGAGACCCAAAAAGTTAATGAAATCAGAAGTATAACCTTTTAGTGCAGGTGGAGGAACATGCTGACACAGCTGGAGTGAATCATGTAACACAGTGAATTCTTTGGCAAGTGTCAGAGGTCACATCCATATGGAGATTAAAGTCCCTGGGAATAAGTAGCATAGGTGACCTTAGATCAGACACAAGCACTGGGATTTCTCCAAGGAACAAAGCATTAGATCTGAGTGGTCGATAAATCAAAACAGCGAAGACACAAGTAGGTGCTGCAAATAGGGGAGGAAGGAGGGAAAAGCTGCTGCACATGAAAAGAAAGGTGGATGCAGAGTGACCAAGAAGCAAAAACAAATTAAAACATGAGTCTCTCTACCTGCTGGGGTGCTACGCTGAAGTTAATCAATAAGAACTGCCTTTCAGCCAGGCAGTAATATTCATCCTGGTTCAAGCACACATATTACTTGTACAAATGGAATCTAAGAGCATAAAGCTTCATAAAGCATCTCGGAGTAAAGTGGTGCTAATCATTTCCTGGGGGAAACTTTCTACTGTGTGGCTATTGTAGGTGAGGCAGAGCAGAAAATACAAGGGAAAGATTTGGTTTTCCATCATAACTTGTAGCAAATGAGCAACATTATGCTCTGTAATATAGAAGTATTTCCCACATGTCCCATTAACATTCACTCTCACTATTACATGCAGACCACTCTTTTTCTCTCATTTGTTCCTTCCTTCACAAATTTATCATGAGAGAAAGGGAAAAAGAATGAAACTAGATCCCTGGAGAGATTTCTGCTTGCCTGAAGAAAGCAGGTACACACACATCCATACAGGCTTGTGTTATTCACCAGTTTGTAAGCCCCAATTGTGAGGGCTGATGGCCTCTAAAAACAGGGTCAATCTTGCCATAGGAATGCAAAAGTAGCACACTTAGGAGCGCAAACTGGGAAGGGCTATCCCATCCACATCCATAACTAGCTCTTCATCGATGGCAGAAGTCACTCTGACCAAGATGTCATCAGTGCAGCCCTAGCAGGCCCCAGGTCCCAGGTGAGCTCACTGACCCCAGCAGCCTGCTGCCATTTGCAGCTGCTCACCACACCCAAACTCAGTACTGTACTTGTACAACTTATTACTTCAGATCTACGGCACGCCAGAAGTTCCTTTAGTATTATCATAAACTTTAAGAAAGGAAAAGGGAAAGGAAAATGCTTAAGTCTTTCTCACACATGCAGCTAAATAAATTTTGAGGATTAGACCTTGTGCCCTTCCAAGCATTCCTACATCACCTGAAATATCAAATGACCATTTTGAGCTTAGCAGTGTAAACCAAACATTTGTAATCTGCTAAATACTAGAGGTATTTTTAGCCCAGTTCAAGGTCGTTCATCAGACAAGAATGATATTTGTTTACAGAATACAAAACAGCAATTGTCATCTACGTCATCAGGCTCAGCAGATCAAGTAAATGGCAGTTGCCAGAAAACAAAGTAGATGTTTGAGAAAGAAGAGTTTTCTTCAAGTGAAGATTGAGTCTTTATTCTCATGTCCAAGTATAACAGACAAAACGGAGGAGGGCAATCAAGGAACTTGTACTCTGTTCCATTTCAGTACTCGAAACAGCTCAGATTTACAAGGTACAAAGAACTTCTGCTTTTCTGTTTTTTATTTTTTAAATGCAAAGGTGCATTTCCCTCCTTAAATGAAATAACTTTTATGGGACTGTAAAGTAATAGGACTGTGCCTGAATTTGGCAGTTAGAGGTAGGTAAATGAATAATTATTCATTAGTTAACCCTCATTTGAGAAACTGCTCAAGAAAGATCCAGACATAACTGTTGTCATTAAACGGTATGGTTTATGAAAGTTTTTCTGGTTGTCGTGTTTGATAGTCTTAATTTAAAAGACTGACTTTGGCAGTGAATTTTTCTTTCCATTAGTTGCTCTGTGTTTATTATAATCATGCAGAAGTATTTGTTGATACTAGAAGAATTATCTTTTGCAAAAAAACAGGACCAGTGGATAAGACCGCAAATTTGAATGATACATTTCATTGCCGAAATGAGATTAAATTTTCATGTGATAGGCAAATCAGGCAAATGGAATTTCGAGGAACATTACAAGCAATCAGGTCAGTTAATGCACTGGGCACCACTGATTAATTATTTTCAGAGTTTGTCTCATTTGATATCAGCTTTTATATAGCTGTAATCGTCACCTTGGGTTTATTCTGATGGAATGGACAAGGAAAGCATCGCAGCAGTCCAAGTGTAAGATCCAGCTGCCAGTTAAGCAATAACAGGTCATAAAACTAAATTGCACAAATGTATTTTTAATTCTGAGTGTCATGAGGACTTTTAAATGGTTTCAGCATGTGCAGACTGTATCCCACCTGGCTGAACAGCTAATTGAACTTAAGCTATTTTAACTATTATATCCACAAGCGCAAACCATAAGTGAGGTTTCCAGAACGCAAACAGACTTTTTTAGTCAGTATTGTTGAATGATTTTTTTTTTCTTATATGGAAAAAAAATAACCCTGCAGACTGCCCACCATTTTATGCTACACTGTAACAGTGAAAGAGACAACAATAAAATATAGTCACAATCAAATTAAATGAGAGTCAGAACCTGATAACAATTTCCCATAGGCCCACACTGTAACTCATGACCCTGACTTATATTGCTAACAAATAAAATAATAATTAAAAAGGTCAGAATTCAGAAGTTGTGAGATCTGTACATTTCCTATTTCATACGGATGACTCTTTTACAAAGCTTCCCCATTAACACTTTTTTTTTCTTTTCAAGGTTCTGCAGATCTCTTGAGCCTCTCAACTTCCACTTTTTAATCTTCTTTACCTAAGAATAAAGGTGCAAATCTAAAATTTTGACATTTCAGTTGCAGGCTGTAGCCCACAAAAATCCCAGAGAAGTGTAGTTCAGAGAGCCAAATCTGGAGATCTGTGCTCAATAACTAGATGCAAGTACAAATGGGTGCTGCCACAACATACATCCTATGCTGATCTTTCACCTTATTTCCTCCATGTTATTTATATTATTAACCCTATGATCTTATGCAGCAAAAGGCCTTTTTGCAGTCAGTGTACTGCTTGTTCTACCCAAATTTGGCTTTTTTCATTTGACAACTAGCAACAATAAAAATATTTCACCCCAATTTACAACATGACTTGCTATGAAAAAGCTATATGAACCAGTAAAAACAGCGTGTTAGCAAAACCTTCTCAGAAATTAAGGTTAAGACATTCTTTTCCTGTTCCCCAGACGCCCTTCCAAGCACCCATTCTTGTTAAAATGGACAGTCCTTGACAATGATTAGGTAGATTTTCCATTTTAATTAAGCCATTCAGTGTAAAGTGAAAAATTAAAATATAACTTTAAAATGGTACAGAAGCTACTGTATCCTGTAACTTGTACAACAGGAACAAATTGGAGAGTAACATCAAAAGTCTCCCTCCACACTATGTCTTAGCTTTGACAGAAAGAAACCATATCTCTGGGAGAAAGCGTGACAGATTAATCCTTGAATCATACTCAAGCCTCACTGTCATCACTCAAAGAACTAAGAAGGTTCTTGACTCTTGCAGATTATTGTACTTGGAAGGGGTTTTTCTACCATGAGATGGAAATTTGCTCCCTGATAACAGAGCGCATTTATTTTGTGATGTAGCAGCTGCAATAACAGCACTTTCCTACACCTGTATGTAGCAAGACAATCACTGGCTTAGTCCCAGGACACTTGACAAAGCATATTTGGATTGGCAGCTCAAAGGAGGTAGAAGTGGAGGGGAAGTCTCAAATTCCCAAGGGCTTTTAGATGTCCAGTTCTTACGTTGGCAATGAAATCTATTTGAAATAAATGGAAATGAGATGTTTAAATAGCAGGAAGACACTTGGATATCTTTCTAGATCTTGGCCAAAAAAACCCCAGGGTCAGCCAGAAAAGGGGACATACTTCATTCACTACAGAAGAGAGGATTGCCCTTTTTAGCAGGAACACTTGTCACTACTGGCCAAGTTGCAGAAACAATGTAGTGAAATTGTCTTTCTAAAGTACCCCAGCTAGCTTGTCAGATTTGAGAAACTTTTATTCATACCAAAAAACAACAGGCTTCCTCACCTGGTGAATTTTCCCTTGGCCTAATGAGACTATCAGCAAATGCAGCGATGAATTAGACTAGTCATTAAGGAGGCAGAGCATAAAAAATGAGCCACAGGAAAGGTCAGAGCAACGAGGGTGAATGAAGAAGAGCACGTGCCCTGTCACAACCACTGCAGATGTGAAGGAAACAACCAAGGGAGAGAAGCAGATGTTCCTGTTAAAGCTGTGCAAATTTGATGGCTTCTTTCAAGGATAATGGAGCAGCCATAGGTGGCAAGAGAAGGCACACCATTAACTTACACAATGCTGGTTAGAGTCCCCCAAGAGCCATTGACTTTAACAGCAATGCTCCACCATCTCCCCTGTCTGAATAAGATTAGAGGTGACCTGGTACAGTTGTCATTAGTTCCACTATCTTTCCACAAAGATAGTACTCTAATTAAAATGATTGGGTTTTTCCTCTTGCAGTGTGCACATTACAAAGTGGAAACTTCTAAAATGTTTCTTGCGATCATATTCTCCAAAAAAAAAAAAAAAGTCAACTCAACAGTTACACTACTTATTTTTCTTACCTTTAAAAACTGCGTTGACTTTAACTCATTAGAAAACAGTTCCTGCTTGTGTGGTTGGCTTTTCTCAGTCTTAAAAGACACATTGCTGTGTGGGCAAGATAAATTGTCAGCATGGTAACTAACTTTGAAAGTCTGTGGACATCGTCAGATTATATATAGTGTCCCTCTGGTGCTTCCTTTAACTCTGTCCCACCAGGGACACAGTGGGAAGGACCAACAGGCATTGCTCATGATAGCTGTTCTACAGAGCAGTAGCAGCTTCATAAAGGCAGACTCCTCTGCAAGACCCTTTGCTTGAAGTTCCTGGGAACCCAAGAAAAGGTCAGTTTAATCTGTGGTCAATCACAACAGCAGAAATCAGCAACAACTGCATTAGTGCCACTGTCATTAATGAGCTGTGAAGTCCTTCATAGTCTATACAATACACTTGCACACTGGCTGAATAGGCCATGGGAAAAGGCTTCTCTTCTGCTCATGTCTGTTCAACTCTTGGTATTTTCAGAGATTTCTAGGACTCTGTGTGTGGTTGGAGTGCCTCCCTCACACGGTTCTTCTACTAGCGCCCCCTTTAAACATGAACTACTCTACTGCCTCCCTCTGCTGACATCCCTCCAGTGCCCACAGCAGAGGACTCATGTCTGACAGCATCATTGCTGCCCAGCAGGTAGTTCTCAGCAGCGGAGAAACTGGCCAGAATCACATTAATCTTACCCAGCCAACTCAATACAAGAAAACAGCAGAAAATCTGTCTCCTATCTAGATAAGAGGGAAAGAGACAGCCAGAAAGCAAGCCACAGCAATTTTTCTTAAGTGGATATGTACTTACTAACAACCCTGAGATCTCCAACTAATTTCACACTAACCACCTGTCTGATAGCACTTCCAAACGCTACCAAGCAAATCTGGCTTAGAAACAATGACCTTGAGGTGAAAAGCTCTGTATCTCATTACTAATCCATCAAGGCTTCCTGCTTTCATGTGATTGCATCTTGTAATTATTTACGAGTGCCTCTTTCGAGCACAAGAAATTACAAGACTTTCTTTATAGTGACTATACACCTTTGGAGCATGCAAACCTGGCCATTTGAGGTTAAGCAATATAATTAACATATTTGTTTCTGCACTACCACTTCCATGAAAAGAACTCAATTGTCAGCACACTGACAGACCTGGCTAGTCCAGTTTAATTCTACCTCAGCAAACAGAACATTTAAGGAAAAAATGGACTGCCATGCCATAACTTCTTTAATGAAATAGTCTGAATTTTGTAATGTAAAAATACCTACTTTTCTGCATTAATAAGAATATGAGTTTTGCTTTAAAACTATTACAAAATGTTATTGCTAGGCAACAAGCATGGCATTATTCAGCATGAAAATGCTGACAAAGAAATGGCTTTTCAAAAGCCTTTTTGTCAATTTATATATGATTTATTGCCTGCAAGCTTCCTGTTTAAATTCTAACCAAGTCATTTACTTTTTACTCATGTATTACACATGAAATAAGAGGGAAATTTTAATTGAGGTCTCCAACAAGTTGTTTCTGAGAATGTAAAAATGGCAGTACAGAAGTTAAGACAAGAGATGCTGCCAGTCCAACACATTATCCTTTGTTAGCTCTTAAGTAATTGTAAGCATTTGGATAGAGGTGGATTATTAGATAGTTTATGTTTCAAGGCATGCAGACAATTTATGGAGGCTTACTGTTAGACCATGGAAAACATCTTTGTTTGCAGGATTCTGTAAATAGCTTGCCCAGATACCTTCACACTACAAAGCTGATACTTTTACTAAAGCTGAACAGGACTCTTTCTCTCAGCTGCCACCTCAGACCACGGAACAACACGGAAAGCACTGAATTAAGATCTTTAAAGAAGAGCCTGTAGCAAGGAGTGACCAGTTTCCAGCTACAAGCAGAGAGAAAACACATAGTCTAGCTTCTTTTAGTAAGCAATCAGTCCTTGGGTGTAAAAGTAAATACAACATGGCTTATGTCTTATCTTCACCAGTACTGAACCAAGACAGGTAATTAGGCAAAACAAGAATGGACTCAGTGAAACAATTTGTTATTTGTTTACTATACAGTATCATCTAATAGAGAGCGCACAGAAACAAAATCCCTTCCTGCAGGTCTTTGCTTTGCTCATAACTTATTACCCTAGAGACAAGAGATATCACTGATGCTATTTTAATCCACTAAGCTGCCTTTGCTCAGCTATATGGCAAGTCTTATGAAAGTCTGCTGTGTACAAAGCAAAATCTTCTCTCTCCTGGCAAGAAGACCTTGAACTTGAAGGTTTGAATCTATAGAAAGTCAGACTATGGCAAAATGACTAGTCATAGTAGTAGTGCAGGATAATGCCTTACATTTTCAAACTTCAGGTTTTGCTGTACTGTATTAGTGCACATCCAGCAGCCCTTGTCACTAATAATTATATCCCACAGCAACTACACAAAAATGCTCGCCAATTAACTAATTTCATTTTGACAGTTTTGGAAACAGAAGAGGAGAAATATTGACGTCTCCAAACCACAGTCAGCAGCTGACAGACATCTTCTTTCTATTTGAAGGAGTTGCTGTCAAATGAATTGCTTAAAAAGGTATTTGAGGTGGTTCTGTAGAATACAGCACGGATGCATTGCAGAGCCTTCTGCAATTATTATTTCTTGGGGTACTATTAAGATCAGTACAAATGAAAAACACTCCTTGGTGGCAAGAAATGACAACTTGAGAAAAGTACTATTTCTAGATTGCCAGTATTTTAAGGGCTAAAAGAATTTTGAGAATAGCAATTGCCTCTAGAAAATAAAGCAAATCTTGACTTTTTCAGCAATATGCACTAAATATTTAATAAGGGATCCTGGAGCTCAGAAAGGTTTAAGACACTGTGTTAGGATATTGAACTAATAAGCTCCTCCAGTAAGCCTCTAAATACGATAGTTGAACACTACCTAGTTTATTTTAATTATTTAACACAGAGACTGAAGGAGGTTAATGTGACCCAGCAGACTTGTTTATGTTGAAAATTATTGCCTCTCCTTACTCAAAAATTTGCGCGCTGAGCTGCATCATAGCACAGAGTTACAAGGGAGCCATAAGGAACAGAGGTTTACAGCTACTTGCTAACGTCCAAATGATAGCATTTATACTAGGGCAGTGACTGCATGAAGACACAGGTAATAAAGTCAGGCCCTATTTGTCCTCCCCTCTCTTCAGACCATGGATGACATGGTCACTTTGATCTTCAGCCTTTTCCTCCAGCTAAGACAGTGGAGAAAGCAGCCTTCAATAAGCCACTGAAAACAATGAAAAACCCCAAAACCCTTCACTTCAAAAACCCCAAACGATAGTTATTAAACAACACGGGGGGGAAAAACCACCTTTGCAATCTTCAACATCCAATCAAAAAGAGATAAATGGAGGAAAGGTAACCATTCATGGCCCCTTCGGGGGCAGGGGGCAGGGAATAATCCAGTTTTATGCAACACCAGCTAAGGCCCAGTGTATTCACCTGGATATCTCTTCCTTAAAAAGACTAAAAGCTAGTCTTGCATAAGTAAAAAAGGGCTTGACTTTCATTTTTAAATGGGTATCTGGTTTATCAAAATAAATCTTTTTCAAAAACATTTGTTTTCATTTGTCCTCAGGAATGCAAGCGCAAGATGAGGCTTGTTCCTTCTCATACATGGAATACAAAACCGTAAGTCTCACGCGCAGCACGATGTGCCAGTGAAAAATGTGTTTAGTTGTGCAATATCTCTGAATATTTCAGAGCAATGTTCAGAGTCATCATTTTGATTCTACAAACTAGTATTCATACAACAAAGGTTGTTAAAGACTAAGGGAAAAGCCACTGAGAGCAGAAGTCATGGGAGACAGAGAATCAGTTGGCAAAAGAAAGGCTTTGGAGTTCACTGCATTAGATGCATTCAGAAGGGAACAAATAATGGAAATTTTGCATATGCGTCTCCTAGAAACAAAGAATCTGCTGTGCTGGAGCAATCCTGTCAGCCTATCCATGCACAAACACAGCTTTGCGTTGCTCTACCATTGGAGATCTACTGACTTCAAACTGCACAATCCTGCCCAAAGGCACAATAAACACTGTTATTTCAGCTTCTCAGGAGACCAGCACTGGGGCCCTGACCCTTTGCCGTTCAGTCTCTCTCACCACCACCATCACCTTCTTTGCAGTTATAAACACGGATGGCCCTGACTGTGCTTTGTTTCTAACACAGTGCTCTGCCTGAGTGAAAGATGTGACCTTTTTAAACACTTTCTGAAATCCAGGTGCCTAAATTCCGCAGCTATTTGATTTCTAGCATTTAAATAAGCTGGGGTTTGTGTTTTAGAGCTTTGCCATCTAGAAAAACAAAGCTTCATGAAAATTACTGATCTCACAGTAAAAACAACCTGATTTTCAAACAAAGCTGAGGTAAAATGATTCCAAAACCTCCAAGTAAGATCAACATCATCTTCAATCACCTGAAATCTGAGTACTGGGGAAATCAGTGGGGCAGAAACACAGAGGGAAGCTCATCCATACAAAAAGAACATTTAAAAATAATTAGTGATTCAAACATTTTATCTGAGAATGAACCCAGGAGGTACTAGAGCCTTTGTTACACCCAGTCCTGAATAAAAAATAGCACACTTAAGTTTAATTTTGTTGGCTGATTTTTCCTTTTCTGAAGGATTTTCATTACTATTTCCCTTTAAAGCTCTCCCAAGACTCAGTTATGTGCCCAGAGAGCTTTTAAAGGAAAAGAGCTTACTTGCCTGGCATCTCTTTCCAGCCTCTCTTAGCTCTAATTACAAGGTAAAGATTAAAAAGATAAATGAGTTTTATCATTGCACCCTTGGCCTTTTGGAAAGGGGAAAAAAAAAAAACCCCAAACCCAAAACAAAACAAAAATCAGTGGAGCTTCCAACCTCAGGTAAAATGTTGAAGTCAGCAGCTTGTACTGGGAGGGGGGAAAGAAAAGATGAAATCCAATTTACAAAAAAAAAAAATCCACTACAAAGCTCACATGCCTTGTGGCAGTCTTTCTGGAGTACAAAGTTGTGCAGCATGCAGGTGACATAATTAGGTCACTGGGGGCAAGGCTGCTTAGAACTATCACATAAAGAAATCCATAAAATGTCTCAAATTAGACCTCCTCCATGTTTCAAGGAGGTTCAAAACAACAACTCTGCAAGCAACTGGAGTAAGTTCTTCCTGGCAACACATAGCACTGCAGTTATATGAGCTGGCTAACTTGTTACTTCCCATCATTATTCCATTCTCAGCTTGCAATTATTTACGGGATCCTGCTAAATACATTTTATAACTTTGGCACTGAACATGAAACAAGATTAAACAGATGCAACAGGCAAGCTGCCATTGGTGTTTCCCTGTCACTTCAGGATGAGGAGGGATATTGCTCATATAATAAAAGTGGCTAATACAAGTCCGACTCTGCAGATAGGAATTTCAGAAGTGTCTAGAAGGTGACCCAGGAGCATTGAAAACAATGACCTTTCCCACTCAGCATTTGTTGCTACTAACTCAAATGGACGATATCTAATAATCAAAATCTAATGGAACAGAAATCGTGTGTGCATTGGACACGCACATGTGAGAATAGCAATGGCTGTGCTGGGAGGGATGGACCCCAGTGTTGGGATCACGGTCCACACTGACACAACAGCTACAGCTTGCAGCCACAAGCAGCTGCCCACGTATGCATTTTCTGGATTTTTCAAGTTAGTGCAATACCTGCTCCTCTATCACCACAGGCTAGATGGAATTGCCCCACAGACAAGCTTATCTCTGGCCCATTTCACAGTGGCAATGCAACGAAAACCAGCATTCAACTCATCGCCATCTTCTCCCGTGAGAAGAAAGCAATTTTTCTGACATTAAACAAACCAAATTCCATTTCAGAGGTGACCATCACTTCTTGAGGTGACTAAGAACTAATCCCTCTCTGAGTGTGCTGTTCCAGTAAGTTGCATCCATGACACACATCTGTGTTCTGTCCCCGTCCCACATCCCTGCCATGGCTTCCATTCTCATCCACTTCACAGTGCTCAGGCATCTTCTGTGCCTCTTAACTACAACAAGGCAAGCACTGGTTCCAGCGTAGAGGTGTATTAGAGAAAGAAAGAAACAACTTGCTCAGGACAAACACCAAAGCGTTGTTCTTGACACCTGTAGCCAATCCCAATACTTGGAACAAAATACCAGCATAACTATCTACTTAACAGCAGCCTTTTTACACAACTATTACAACCACATAAATCATCTCCTGATTATACTGTATCATTTCCTAATGAATGTACAGGAGAGAATCCCAGCACACATCTATGCTGTGCCCTTAAAACTCCCAAATTCCCCTTAAACTCCCCAATTTCATATGGATTCTTTCATGTGTCTGCCAGCTAGAGATGTTCTGTCCTCTCCATGGATCTTCCGTCATCTGTCACCTGAGGCATACACATCACCACTCCCAAAGGGTCAATCACAGAGCTAGATTAGCAATGCTAACCGGTTACCTTCTCTGAATGACACAATTAACCCTAATTAAGAGATCTCTTTATTTCTAAAAAATCCTCCTTCAAAGCGATTTTTCCTTTAGGCTTTTAAGACAACCAGACAAATTCAATAGCTGGGACAGTCCCATAAGTCAAACAGCCCCAATTTCCAAAGCAGAGCATCAGATAATACATTCAGCCAGTGCACATGGCTTGTGTTGATAAGTTTCAGACAGGTTTGTGTCACTATATCTGCAAGCAAGTTCAGAAGGAGGTGAACAAGCTGCCAAAATCTTGTTTCATTCCAAGATTAAGGGCCATAACAGAGGTCAAGCCCATACCAGCTCCAAGCTTGCATTTTTCCCTACATAATAACTTTCCTTACTTTCTTATCCCCACATTCTTGCCTAGCACCATCACTAGGATCTGTGGCTGGCATTAAGTCTCTTCTACTTATCCAAAAGGAACTACTACGGAATTACTGTTAACAATCCAGTCACTGCGTGTCACTGCTATGGCATTTATAGGCACCACTACCTTTATTTTACTCACTTAATATCATATTCACCTCCTAGTCAACATAAGAATTTCCTTTTAAACTTAGAATCACCTCCAAAGAAAGCAGGTGTGATATTTTCCAAAACATATCTTGTTGTCATTTCAGCTACAGTATTTACTAATTAGTCAAGAACAATTAAAAAAAAGTCAACTCTCAACATTTAGTTGCAAGAGACCAGAAGTTAAAAAATAAAAAAGCTCTTGTTCTGTTGCCTGAAGTTCAGTCTACCTCGATACCCAAAAATCTCACCATCATTAGAATTTTAATTTTTGTGGGAGTTTCTCATACTGCAGAGAGCGCCTTAACTGTACAAATCTCTTTTACTGTACAGACTCAGCACACAAATAGCTGAAAAATACAGCACTGGCACTGAGGTGAACTGGCCACACTTTCATCCTAATGGCTTGTTAGCCTTGGAGGCGAACTGGATCCCGTTTAAATGCTAGCACACATACAAAGTATTGCAGGTCCGAGCACTCAGCATAAAATAATGACATTTAGTTAAGAAACATGTTATGCTATAAAGGCACAATGCCACACAAGGTGTTGTTACATATTTTAAGTAACATAATTTACATTTTAAAGAGACTCAAAAATTCAGATACTGCTTCAAGTAACATGATGAATGTTGGGATTGCTCAAGGTCAAATCTAATTACAAAGCCTGCTAAGATGAGAATCATTTTTTAAGCAGTGGGAAATTAAATTATTTGTCCATTCTATCTGGCAGTAAATACCTGCCTGTTTTAATTGCTGTTGATACAGCCTAATAAAAATTGGAAGGCAAATGCTCATGCTCAGTATCATTCCCCTTTCCAGGTAAAGTTCTGCCTGACGTCCAGCAAGCTGAGCTGGTCAGTGCTGCAGTGTGACCCACACCAGGTACACGGGCACATCACCTACTCTCCGGCTGACTCAGCCCTTTGAAGATCTAGTGCAGCAATACGTGTTCTTGGACACTGGGAAGAGAAAACTGAAAACCAAGCTGTGCCTCTCCTGGATACACAGAGGCAAACAACAGAAAATTAAGTAGGGAGAAAGTCATATGAAAGCTGGGAGAATATGTTCTAACTTGGACGGTCCCACTACTTAGACAAAAAAAAAAGGAATATATGGATGTGTTATTCTGCTGCCATCCAGTGGGGAGGTTGGGTAGAAAGCACTTGAGTGCAGATCGATGGCTAACAAGGGCTGAGTCTGAGTCACTGTCAGATCGATGCTTATTCTGCACCTTGCTGCCGATGCCATCCAAGACAAAAGTTTTCAGAGAAAGTAAAATAAAACAGGTGCGGAATAAGAAACCGGTGTAACAGTCTGCACCTTCTGCACAAGGACAAAAGAGTCACTCTGTTGCTCCAGCTCGTTCCTGGTGCTGCCTGTGAAATCACACTATGGACTTGATCTGCTTCGATCCTGCAGTTGTTTAGCTGTTTTAAGATGCTGCAGCTGATAGAGGGATGGTTACACAGAGCTTTGTAACATGCAGGATCTCAGCTTATACCATCGCAAATTACAAGTCTTCAAATCTACAAATTTCATTGCAGTTAAAATGGAAGTTCAGCAGCTACCTTGCATACACGCATTTGAAAAATCCTACTGGCTGCTAATCTGCAGTGATAGGTATCTAAATATCTTGTTAAATCTGGCTTTAAAAGCCTATATCTGCCTTGTTTCAGTACTTGCAAGCTTAGAATATACATGTGCAGAGCAAAGTGAGACCCTAATAGTCTGCTATCTACTTAGCATCCCCTCATAGATAACAGAGGGCCTCAGAATTGGTAAATGATAGCATGACATTTTCATTATCAACATCATTACTTGTGGATGATGAAGCAAAGGCAGTGACAACAATTTAAAGGCAACTCAAATTGTCAGAGTACAGTCTACAGAGCAATTTATGAAGAAGATTAATTTCTGATGCTAACAGGACTTTACAGCAAGACATCAATAGGCAAGAACTCCTCCAGCAAATCAAGGAGAATGGGAGGGAAGCAGGGGGAAGTGGATTGACTTGGGACTAGGAGAGAGGAAAAGACAAACCTTTCCTCAGCAGTCCAGCTGCACAATCAGCACTCAGCTTTGGGAGAATGTGAGATGCTGCTGAGACTGACTCTTGTTTCTCTGCATCCATACTTTTCATACTTTCATAATATTTCCTGTAAAATTACTACAAGCAACATAAAATTATCATTTAATCCACAGCATCAAATCCCACTACACAGAGCTCTCCCAAACAGCAGTAGTGGTGTAGCAGTCAACAAAGAAGGGGATGAAGCTTTCTTTTTGGTGTACAGGGGGAAGTGGGTGAACTATGGCCCAATAAACCATTTACCAGTACTGACATACAAATACACCATCAACAGAAGAATCATAATTTACATTTCATCTGTTTTGACTGCTGAGGACTTATCCACATCAGCCTAACTCTTTGACTATCTTGGGATTTGTACAGGAGTTGGAAAGAGTGACACGTTATCCTCCTTGTACAGTTAACCTTCCTGAAAAGCAGGGATACAAACAGAACCCCTCTCCTCTCCAGCAAGACCTGGGTGCTATAAATAATATTCTACTGGAGTCATAGGGAAAACTTAGAGCTGCCCTGTGATTACTTACTATATATTGTACCAGACACCAAGTCAGCTTTCTACACAGAATCTGCAAGCATATCTGTCCTTATTTTCTGCCGCATGTTTAGTTCAGCTCTGTCTGAACAAGACACCAAGCCCAGGACTCTCACAGTGCTTAATTTCAGGAGGATTAATTTAAGATAGTTATGTTTTGTCAGTAAATAGATGTCCTTGATTTGCCTCTATACCAAAACACAAAAAGCTCATTTACCTTTTGAAAAAATTAACTGTAGCATTAAAGCCCTGGTAATTTGCACACCCGTACAAACATTGCAAGGAGAAGACTTGCGTAGCTCATAACACGAAGAATAATTTCAGCCTTTGCACATTTCTGCCAGGTTACTGCTTAAACCATGTTTTAAACTTCCAACAATCGTTTGGATACAGGACAGCAGAATTAACTGAAAGTGTACAATATGTTGTTTAATCTCTGATTTGAGTCAAAAGGGTGTGTAATCATTAGCACAGACCTATTTATCTCCCTCTCATTTCATCATCCAGTAATTCAAATGTGATTTTTGAATTTCAATTGGCTTATCAAGTGCTCGATGACATCATGACATCCTGCCTCCACTGAAAGTAATTTCTGCCTTTCTTCTTCCTTGAAGACTGTCCTGTTCACTCTATCAATCAGCCTGACAATACCTTTCTTTCACGGAGCAGATAGCTTAAATCATCAGATTTATGCAAAAAATCACAAGTAGCTCTCATTGCCCCCGAGAGCACTTTGCAATTGGATGTTGTTCTTTATACACACTCTTAATGAAGCACAGTGTTTATCCTTGTGTATTTCATACTGTCTTCTTTTTATATTCATCATTTCTTTGCTTAATGCTTTATTTACAGTATGCTATAACATCAATGACCTTTTTTAAAAAAAAAAATACTACTTATTGATTTTCAAACAGATACAGAAAAGAAGGTAAAGAGGAAATGGAAAGACAGGGGTATTTAAGAAATCCGTTAACACAAAATGGAATTAAGATCTGAAATACATACTCATATGCTAGTGTAGCTCCTCTGTTAAAACACAGGCTTCTAAACACACCACAGCACCCAGATAACTCCAGTGATCAGCATCTTCCTTTCATGCTTCTCACCCTGTGTGGTATCTCCAGTAGAGATCAAAAGTACCTTTGCTCTCATTTAAGTCTGTAATCTCTTTCTTCAACCAAGCAGTCACTCCAACCTTACAGAGTAAGAATGGTGTCTCACCAAAACCAGCTTATTGTTTTGCAGGAACCAGTATGTTACACAGCTTGGATCTGTCTTAGGACTTGACTGTATTTTTAAGGTTTCTATCATCCAACTGGTATGCAATGACTGTATTATCACCTCATCTGAGACAGAAGGACCCCGCTTCTCTCCCCCATCTCCATAGACAAGTGGTAAACCAGTTCTTAGTGAACCTGCTAATGTAAGAGCAGTGGCAATTAGCAATATATATTGCGTTATTATAACCATCTAACCGAGGCTGCCACAAAACAGACACCTTCCCATTGCCTGTCCTCTGACTGAATTCATCATTTCACAACACGCAGTTTTTCCTTGGTCAAGGAATGGCCTTGCTAATACTGTTTATTATCTAACGGATCTCAGCCTGAAAGCCCATGTCACACTCCATAAAAAAATAGGAGCAAAACTTAATAACTGTAAGAATAGAGTATTTAGCATTCAATGCAAAATGTTAATAATAAGTAAAAAATGCCATTTCTTTTCACAGCCTTTTAACCAGCTCAGCTAATGGAGTCTGGACTAGGAAATATTGGAAATAAGTTTGGGAAGGAGCTTACCGGTCACTTGTCAGCTTTGATAGGTGTAGACCTTCCCTGTAGCTGGCTAGCACAGCACAGTGATGGTATTTAGGTACTGCTCTGTGTTGTTTGCATAAATAGTAGCCCAGCGCCAAGTCACAGGCCAGGTGATCTAAATACAACCTCTGGCACTGTTCTGCAACTGAGTCCAATTTCTTCCCAAGACCTGGAAGCATTCACCATGCACACATGTGTGTTTCAGCCCCCCATCTGTTAAGTGAGAATAATCAATCACACTTCATTTGTAAAGCACTTCATGTTCTACTGACAAACTCCTTGTATTGCTTTGATTTCAGCGAGTCTGGCTGCCAGAGTAGAGTTACTCCAGCATATCGCTGTTTATTCAGATTGAAGCACTTGGGGCAAAGACCCTTCTCTTTTGTTGAGAGGCAATACAGAGAGAATGCTGGATCACCTTTATCCCTCTGATAAACTCGTCATTCTGCAGCCATAGTTCTTTTTAATGCTGTTTTGACACAGTTCTTGTTACAGCTGAAAGAAAAATGGAAATTATTTTGCAAAAAAACCCTACTCAGGCCTTGGTTCTGATCCAGAATTCGGGTAATCCAAATCCCTTGATATTGGGGAAGGGTCAGGAAAATGCTTTCCATAGTCACTGTCGGATTAGATTCGTTCCCCAGAAGAGGACATGTTTTCAGAGTAAACTCTCTTTTCTCTCTAGCTTGGCACAAACTACCATGTGATACAGTCTGATAAAAGGATGTTTCTTTACATTAGCATAGCAGACTTATTTGTCAGTTGTAGACTAATTATCTTGGCTCCTTGTCTGGGGACTGTGGCATCCCTTGCAGTAAATTGCATTTTGCTGAGGGCAGCAATTTCGTTCCATTTCTAAAGAATGTTGACATAAAGTTGTGGGATTTTGTATTTCCAGTAAAAATAGTGTGTCGCAGGGGGAGAAAAATAGCACACCTGCCACAGTATTTCCAAATGAAATGTCAAACTAGTGCTTTTTCCTATGTAGTTCAAACAACAAAAAAAACCTGAGCATAGGTCTGAGTAAAATACATGATGTTCTTCCCTCCCCATTTCTGAAACCTTAGACGTAGAACAAAATCTGAAAAAATTAACTCAATGCAAGTAAATTATTAAATTCTGAGTGGGCACTCCCAAAACCAGACAACTCGTTTAGACACCCAGTCAAGCAAGTGTTAGTCCTCACAGACAACTTCCAGTACAATCAGGCTTCCTTTTTTCTTTTAAAGCAAGATGCATTTAGAGCATTGAAAATAAAAATATCAGTTACATTTTAATTCCTCAGTGACCCAATAGTGCTAAATCCATCAGGGTGCACCTAAAGAACAGTGGGGACCTCCTTCTGCATTGAAACTGTTTTAGATGAGAAATTTCAGTTGATTTAGTTTTGGGTTTTTTTGGTTTGGTTTGTTTTTTTTCAGTTGGAGGAATACGAGCATCTGCTGAAAGGACTCAATAGACATAAATCATTAGCATATCCACAATTTGGGCCAGACTCATATTGCTGGGGTGATTTATGCCAACTGACATAATTTGCACTTTTTTTCAAATTATACTCTGACTTGGTTTTCACACTTTCAGTAAATTATATTTTCTAAGGACAATCTAAGAATACTTAGGAGTAGCAACAAACATCAGTGACAATCTACAGTCTAATATCTTCCTGTTTGATCTCCTCTGAAGAGAGCATCTCCTCAAAATGGCAAGTCGTAAGAGAACAGGCACCATTCCTCTGGGTGACCAGTTATTTAAGGTGCCTCATTTGAAAAAAAAAAAAAATGGGGGGCAGGGGTGCAGAGTGTTTGCACAATTATTGCTTATTCATTAAATGCAATAATCTGGTTCCACAACTTCCAGTGCCTCAATATACTTTTTATTACATCACCAGACTGTGTAAATTACATCATTGGGATGGGGGGGGTGGAATGTGTCAGAAAGCTTTGATACTTGCAAATTGTATGGCACGTAGGATAGCATAGAAGAGCTGTAAATATGTATTTATAGGGAAAACAGATACTTCCATGCTCTTTTTCAAGAGATTTTGTCTTTCATTGTGCTGTGCATTGGATTAGGAAGAGCACTGGATCCAATTTGGTACCTTACAAAGGTCATAGCTATGAATGAGGGACTTGCATGCTGTTCTTCTCTCCCCTTTTGCACTGTTTATTGCTGCAGGACACTTGTGCTCTAACCAAGCAGGCTAATGCCACCTTAAAGCCCTTGAATCCCCTCATCTTCTTGTCCCGTCCAGTGATAATCCAGGGGTACCACAAAGGAGGAAGGTCAGTGTGGTCTCTATCAACTTTCATTTCCTGCTACGTAGAAGGAAATCTCCCAAGGAAAAAGGGAGCTATAGAAGAAAGAATATACAGAGCACAAGAGAGACTCTAAGCTTTTTCACCCAACCTGAAAATAACATGCATAGGAAAGACTACCTTGATACATTTAAATTTCTGCTTTACAGCTGTTTATTTCATTTTTGCTATCAGGCTTCAACAGCCAACAGGAAACTAAAATCAGGTACATGCAACACCCTACAAACAGCTGTTAACACAATCCTGATCTGTTACACACTGATCCTGCCATTCCACCCCAGAAGTATAACACACCAAGCTGATTTGCAACAATTTGTCTCTGTGCAAAAAAGACAGTAAAAGAAATCTGTTTATTCCAAAATACTCGCTGCATCTTAGGATGCTACTTCAAGGAAACACAGGTGTAAAACTAATGGAAGAACTGATATAAGGAAGACACAGTTAATAACGCTAAGAGAAATCCTGCCTCACACTTAACTGGTCATTATTTCTTTAAACAACAATATAAATCAAACGAATAATAACCTTCACTGGACTGCAAGGCATATGGATGCTGTCCATCAGGGAAACAAAAGTAGAAATAAATAAATAAATAAAAGGCCAAACACTAAGCAATAAAACGTTGATCCCAGAATTTTCCACTCATAACTTCTGTTATTTGCGAGGTATCGTTAAAGATTGCCACCCTGGAAGATAATGAATGCCAGGTGTAGTCTCCACTCCTGTGCTGATGGATAGCATCTCCAGTCTGATGAGGAGAGATTACCCCGCTGAACCCAACAAGACATCCTTAATCTCCTGATTTAGAATTCATTGTCCTCTACCAGTTGTCACTCTCCTGAAGGAATGCAAGAATGCTGCCAAACACTGAAAAACAGACAGCTGCAGCAAAGGGCTACCGGCAGCAATCTGGAGGTGCTCCGCCAACAAGACACTTAAATGTTAGTTAAAAAAAAAAAAGAGAATTCCATCTCCAGGTTCTTCCATTATTAATTAAACATTTTCTAGTTTCCAGGAAGAAATGCTTGCTCAAACATGTCCTTGAAACTAGACACACCAACATCGTAAACTTTCAAACTAACACTGAGGGGCAGCTCTCTGGCAGGGGAAAATACCATGCTTGGCATGAGAGCAGAGCTGAGCACTTCTTCATGCAGTCTGAGTGGACTAGGCACAGGTGGGACAATTTTGATGCTACAGCCAAGTATGACAACTAATTTCCTGCTCTTAAATACAGGGTGAATATTTTGTACCCACCTACAGCCAAACCATGGGCAAATGGAAGGCAGCATAGACGGTCAGCATGTCCTAGCCCGCTTCTGAATCACCCTTCGCCTGGTAGCACAGACAAGAATAGACACCAAGCCTAAATCACCAGATCAACCGAAACTGCTATCCATTTCCATGGACTTTTGTTCAAGCCTGTGCAGTCATTCATTTGGGATGAAACTCTCCAGTAGCACAAGGCCTTACAATTACATTAAAATTGGACTTTAAGTTTGGGACAGGCTCTGTGCTGCTATTACAATTAATGTAATTGTAAGGCTGTGGCAATGCAGCCCATGCAGTAAGCACAGACATGTCGATCAATAGCAGAACAGGCCCTAAAGCAATTTCCATCCTTCAAAATGGCAGTGATTTGCAAAACACTGAATGATGAATTCTGTAAGAATGACTGGCTTAAGCATTAATAAAATCATAACTATTAAGTCTAACTTTTCTGCTGGGACCAAAAACCATATGACATATCTGGAGCAGGCTGGAAACTAAATCACAGAAGAATCACAAACTCCCACTTCAGTGGGGTCAGGACTTCATCTTAGGCAGGTCTTTTAATAATTTCAGAGCAAGGAATTCAATGCAAGTCCTTTACATTTCAATCTATTGCCTTCATCACTCAAGCATCCATCCTCCCAAGGACTCAGTGTGTTGACCTCCATGTAAACCCAGAGCAGAGCTCCTGAATAGAACATATTCCACATTTTGTTGCATCTCTTCACCCAAATTAACACTGAGGACAAGATGTTTTCCATGCTATTTGTGGATTGTCACTTATCCAATCATTCCTTTCTCCTCACATTAGCACAAGCCCACCCACTCGAAATATAATAGGTTTTTTATAACAGAAGTTCTAAGTTTGGAAGAAGTAGATTAAAAAAAGACAAAGAGCAAAGAAAGCTTTCTTGGTTAGAAATTTAGTCAATGGAATATAAAGATTATCATTTATTGCAGATCACAGTTATATAAAAAATTATGCTGTCAAAGTAAAATGAAGAAAATAAAGACAGTATTTTCACAAGCTTTCCCCAATGGCTTTAAAGTAAGGTCACTTTGATATTACAGGAAAGAGCTTGGTTTCAGCGTCCTGCTATACAGATTGATACACTGGATTTGGCCATTTGTGTGTTAAATAAGACTCCATCTTCTTTTTGTTACAGAACTTTCCTCCCTCTTTTGAAATACAATGAAATATGATAGGCAAAACCTGCACATTCACTGGTTTATCTGTAATTTCCCCTCCCCTCCTCCGACTCCCTGGAATACACAAACTTCTCATATGCAATCACATTCCATGCAATTTAAAGTGCCCATTCATGGAAAATGATACCAGAAGCTACGTTTTACCCTATAAAAGACAAATTCACTGAATTGCTCCTTACTGATAACATAGCTATTCATCCAAAATTGAAGTCGTTGTCAAAATCTGTCATATATATTAAAAGTTCCCATTGTTATTTAAAGGGAAAAAGAAGGAAAGTAAGAAGTATTTATTCCTCTTTCTTCTCAAAAATAAATATATGAGCAAACTTCATGCAGTGAACTCTGCTCCTTTTTGTCTTAAAGGGAACCTATTGCTCAACAGAATTGCTTTCCCTACCTTATTACTTCAAGAGATTACAGCCAGGGCTGTATATTGTAGCTACCCTATATTTAGAAGCTGGATAATAAAACACATAAATAACACACTGAATAAAACATTAAGACATAAAAGGAGTTAAATAGAACAAAGGGCTAAAGCTTATTGTGCACTAACCATGTCTGACCCGTTCAAATACAAAAGGACTCATAATTCTAATTAGTAAAATGCACTGTTATGATTTAAATCACGAGAAAGGAAGTGCAGGGCCTGTCTGCAGCTGTGTGCTGGAGTCCCTTTAGTGGCCTTGCAGGGCCCTCTGGTGGCACTGGGAACTCTGCCCGTGGCAACCCAGCAGCACTGCCAGGAAGAATGATGCTCCAACCCAAAAATAAGGGGAGAACAAGAAGCCTGGTTTTTTCCCCTTTCCCTTGAAAGCAGCAATATTTCTAATACAAAGCTGCATTTTGCAGACACACAGCCTTGACTTAAGTAGATGTAGTCCTGGAGCCTGTGTAAGGGAGGAATTTTTCCTCTGACTCCAATGGGGACAGGATTCTGTCCACAAAGTCCTTAAAGTTGTGAAATCCTACAACTGATGTGGAACAATCCAGCCTGCTACCAGACCACCTGAAACCAAAAGCATGATCAAGAGGTATTAACAGGTCTGAATTGGAGCTGACAGTGACATCTCACATTCAGAGTTTAAAAAAAGCAGACTCTGAGAGTTCTGCAGACCAAGACAATGTCTGATACATACCTCAGTACATGAGTTGCTATTTTATGCAGAAAGGAGCAACCTTCTACTGGGATGTTCCCAATATCATTTATGCTAACCTGCCACTGAGCCCCTGAGTCCAGTCCGACAGCATCACTGAATCCCTTATTCATTCTCAGATGAACTGGTGGAACAGATGTTCATTTCTTCTTCACCTGATGCCTGCTTTACTGATAATGCACCCCACGCTGACAACTCATCAAGGTTTTACCTATCACAGGCTGCTATTCCTCTCTCGCCATCTAACAGAGGGCAATGAAGCATGTACTTTCCCAGTGTGTTAGAGTGGTTGCTAAGTTTTGGGAGGACTGTTCCACTCCTCCAGGATACTGACTTCTCTTTGCTGTTTGGGACACAGAAAAGAATTATTAAACACCTTGTTCAACACACACCCTCTGTGCTGCCATCAGCTGCTCTGGTTTGCTGTCCATCAAGGGTAGATCTCTGCCTCGGGTTCATGCACATACAATACTTGCAACTACCAAATGACAGAGCGTCTGTTTCTGTGACATACAAGTGACTTTGACCACCCCATTGGTAGGCTAGACCAGCACCTCTTCAGAGAGCAACCAAAGAAGGACAAAAAAGGAGACAGATGCATTCTGAAAAGACTGCTTTCCCTGAGCCATAGCAAGGGCAGAACAGAAGCAGCAGTGAGGAGAGGCTGTCTTCTGCATCAAGTACACTGTTGCATTATTCACTCAGATTGTCCCTACACAAGCCAAGCCTTTCCATACATCTGTCTCTGCCTGTTCAAGCATCAATCAGAAGAAAACAAAGGAGAACACTCACGGAATCCTGGAAAATTATCTCAGGTTTCCGTCCAGGTTCTGCTTAGCAGAGTCTACAAAAGCAGCTTGTCTTTCACACGTGGTGGAAATCACCAGTCCTCTGAAAAACAGCTAGGACAGCATCCTGGTAGCTGGAGATCACATCTAAGATGCAGGCAGCAAATTACAAATTTTCAGCTGGATTTCACTAAGCAAAGATGTAGAGTTTACAGCAGCTCAGGCTGGTGATAATTCCCTCCTGAACCCACTTCCCAGTCTCTACAGTCATCCATATTTGCTTGCCACTGCCATTTTTAACAAGACTTCTCCCATTTAACCTCTGATAACTTTGTAAATTAAACTGTCTGCAGTGCAACAAGGAATAAACTCCATGAAAAGAAGCTGCCACTTATTCCTCCAGTTGGCTAAAAGACAAAGATGTCCAGTGCAAACACAGTGATTTATCCCTACGATCCTGCAGGTACGGTAAGCAAGCAAACATTAGGGTTACCACTGAAGTCTTCACTTGAAATCACAAAGAAAAGAGAAAATGTGAACTGTGTAAGACAATTCAGAGACAAATTTGGCCCTGCTACAAGCTTCAGATGTTTAGTAAATATATGGATTCCAGGTATGTTAATAACAATGGACATTCCAAAAATCTAGACCCTTCAGCAAGCAGAAGGAGGCTGGAAGCATTTCAGGTGAGCATCATCACATGAAAATAAAACACTGCAGCCTCAAAAAAGCCAAGTTGCATTGGTAATTCATGACAGAAACAGCTCAGCTGGCTCTATCGATTAAATGGTCTACAAGTCCAGCCCCTACGTGAGGTGACCTGAGGAAGTGTCTTTTCAATGCTTCACCATCTGTGGATCCTGACTTACAGCAGTGAGGTGAAAACAAATCCTTTCTGGTACTAAATGTATGTTGCTTCATTCAGCACAGCATGGAATTGATAGTTATATCGGTATCAGGTACTCTGGGGGCCTGAATTACTGCCCAATTTTAAATAGCTGTAGTAAGGTTGGTGCTTATGCTTCCCTCAGATATTGTCAGTGCAAAAGGCAAACTCTTCAGAAGGGTAATTCAGAGCAACAAAGTCAGATGAATATTCTGATGTGCCTTCTCTACATAGATGTACGGGGAGCCTGCTGAAATAATCTGCATAAGCAGCATCTTCAGTGATCTAATGGTAATGAGAAGGAACATTTCTCCTCTACCTTTTGCCTAGTTAACTCTGCCAGTCAAAGCGATTACAGTGTTCGAATGAAAAATAGGCTGCGGCCTCCAAGCTGGGCTCAAGATTCACACTGCTTCAAAGCAATGGCAGGATTGGCTTGCTAGATTGAACTGTTTCTTTCTCCGCTAACAGTTATTTGATGGTGGTGAATATTTTGCAGAACAAAAGAAAGAACCAGGTCTGTCTTACACTTTATTATAGTAAAGAGGCCCTTTTTGTCAAAGGGATTGCTCAATGGCATTCTCTTCTGCTTTTCAACGACAGGATGGTTATTGGGTCCTTAAAGATCTAGTCTCGGTTCCTGTCTGAATATTGCAGAGACAGCTGTCGAATGTCATTCTTTCAGGTACCATCTAATATGACCAAAGTCAATAATTGTCTTTTCCTGTATTAGGCAGTATTTTTAACAGAAAAAAAGTCAATCCCCACTTTTCATCTTAAATTCTATTGTCTGCTCTTGGTTAATAAACTTTCTTAGCTTCAATGAGTTAGCATTTTTTCAGAAGTGACTAGTGATGTCAAGTGCCTAGCTTGAAACACGCTGATTTTCAGGAGCAGACACAGCATGTTCTTAAAAAACAGGTCCTCCTAAAGTATCCCAGGCTAGGCACCTCATGCCTCATAAACAGCACGTATTTCCCACCTCAGTACATACCTGCCACGTTACAGCTGCTCCACCTAAAGGACACAGGACAAAGCCTTTGCTAAACTCAGAGCTTGAATTCATCCCTCTAATGTGCTTTGAGACATTTTACTTTGAAAAGTGTTAACATTGTGTATTGACTGCAAAAATTTTATCTCAATTGCCATCCAAGAACATGCTAATTTGTAGAAGTAAATGAGGCTAATTATTTGCTTTCCACAAAACAGGCTACACTGAAAGCTCTAAATTATTTGCTTTCGTGATGAACAAGACGTGTTCTTGCTCGCATATAAGATTCCATCACAGATCTGATGATACATTAGAAGGTCAATCTAGGTGTTGTATCAAACAGCAAAGATAAGACGAGGCTGGGAAACGCAGGCTCCTTGAGGAGAGTCCCCCAAGCCCTCTAAATGCTCTGTGGTGCCATACATCAGACACGGGGAGCTGGAGAATCAAAAATGGGGTGACTGTTTCATCTGCTACATGGAATCGTAAAGTGAGATGGGAGTCACTTCAGTGTACACATAAGAGAAACTCATATCTGGGGAAGAACATGACATCATAGTCTAAAAAGCTGCATGAAGGCTCCAGCTTCAATGGTGTCTATTTGAAAAAGAGCTCCATAATCTGACCAAACTATTCATGAAGAGCAGAATCTCTCTTTAGCCTACCAGAGAAAGCACAGTACGCAAATCTGCTTAACAGGCGAGCAGCTTGATTGTGTTTTACAGTACCTCTTTGATACGGGGAAAAAGAATTTTTGGTGTCAATTAAAAGTATGCAGTCAAGCATCCTGAAATGTTATGTTAAAAAGATTGTCATAATTTACATCACACATAATGAGTGTTCATCATACAAGCCCATAGCACAGGATCACTACTGCCTTATTACAGGTATTTCCCTTAGGTACACATGCAAAGTGCATCTTTAAAAGACAAGAATAACATTTCTTTTTACAAGACTCTTCCCTGAATGACAAAAGCTGCAGAAGGCTGTTCTCCAGGTTTTGCTGCGTAGTCAGCTCTGAAATGCTCTGCTAAGCAGCAGTTGTTTACAGGAAAGGTCAAGAGAGCCTAATTAACTTGTCATTGTGCATAGACCCCCTTTCTCAGTGAAGCGATTCAACTAGTTTCCATAACAGCTACCTGCAAAATGGTAATACAGATCATTCTCTAACACTGTATTCACTGGAATCACTTTATGGGCTTTTGCTGCAACATGTCAGTTATTCTCCACAACTTGTAACTACGTTTTATGGCACACACATACGAGTGCTCCACAGCACCAAGGAAGACAGAGATAGTGATGGGGGAAGGTAAGGGGGTGTTTTGTGTAGCTCTTAGATACACACACCGCTGATGTGCTGTGAGCACGTAGATAGACACGGCAGCTATATGCAGGTCACAGTCAGTCCTGCTTGCCAGGACCAAGGAGATTTTGGCGAGCACATGAGGAGCCTTCAGCTCCTACCTAGACAATCACCAGAAGCAGCCAGGAAAGAAATCAATAGTTTGTCTCATCTGGAGGATGGAGCCTCTAACAAATGCATCCCCACTTCCTAGCACTGAGCTGAAGTGGATACTAACATTAGACCTGGACCCACAAGAGTCTGGCTCACAGCTAAGAACATTACATACAGGTTTAAGGCACTACACCCAATTTAAGAGATTACATCACAAACAGCAACACTTGCAGAAATCCCCAAGCCAGCATGAAGTCATACTGAGAATGCAGTCATCTCATCATGGTGTTGCAGCCAGGCTTTTGGCCTCTCCTAAAAAGCAGAGCTCACAGGTCATATTTTGTTAACTTACCTTTCTCTCTTCTGAGACCAAAGGTGACATAGGGCTAACTCAGCTATCCAGTTTTAGAACTTGCTCTGATATCTTTGTATTAGCATTACTACATCTATATTCTGTTTTATGCTTTCAAGCTGATGTGTCTGCATGAACCTAGCACAGAGATGTTGCTTTGAAGATCCAGTCCAGTATCTCCTCATGAAGCCAACCCAGCTTGTTCTGAGCTATTTCCGTCATTTATAATAAGATACTACATTGTGCCTGATAGATATACCCTACTACAACAGTACATCCTCTGACATGCAATATCTTTCTGTTTGCCTCACCATGCAGGTTAGGAAAAGAAGGAACATACCACAAGCTGAAATAAACCACAGTTCAGTGTTTGTGCTACTCAGTAGAAGAACTGGCTAACATAAGTGCTTTGATCTATTGCCCACCAAAGCCAATGATACCATTGTAAAGTCTCTTGATAACAACTGGATTAAGAGAAAGAAGATAAAGATACATTTCAGAGTAACTGTGGATAAGGATAAAGCAAAAGGACATAAACAAATCCCAAAGTCTTAGCAGTCACGAAGTCACTTCAAAAACCGTCTGGTGAGCTTCAGTACATAAAATAACTAGAGAAAAACCATGAAAATTCACAATAACTCATTTTTACTTGTTGTTGTCGTCATATTTTTAACCCATTGCACTGATTATAACATGCTGTCAACAGCCTCATCAATTATCCATTGCTAAAAAGTGGGCTTTAACATTCTGCGAGTGGTATTAATTGGTCTCAGTAGCACATAATGAGTTTAAAAGCTCCTACCTGTGTGCCCCCGGGGATGGTGGCTAGAGGCGGACAACAATTTACAGCAGACCATTAACACATAGACCAGAAAGAGCCAGTCAGATAGAAGCATTGATTTGGCACAGAATCTCATCCTGGAGGCAGAAAAGGAAGCAGTTGAGTGAAAGAACAATGTGAGTAGGGAATAACATAAAAATGATGCGGGGAAGGAAAAGCTGAAAAGATGTTGAAGAATAATTCATACGGCTTATTACAGGGCAACACTGACAAAATCACATGCATGGTTTGGTTGGGATCAATTCTTTGTTAAGCACGTTCTATAATTAGAAGCGATGCAATGGCTATCACATGTCGTATTACCCACATACACATATTTATAATAACACATTATGAGTGCAATACATTTCTATGAATCTGAGATAAGGGCTTTTGGGGTTTTGTTTTTAATTAAGATCCATCCACTCTCAAAATTAAATATACATACTGCACCTGCCTCAAAATCATAGAAACATCACAGAAAAATGTCCTTTTTAGTTAATACTTCTCAGGACATATTTCCTAAAGCTATCATCTCCCATGTAGCCACGCACATGAATTGGCTGGATCTCCTAAGCACACAACATCTGCTAGCTTTCCTGGAGATCAATAAGTTTACTGAGGGTTAAACACTCATGAAACCGGCACCTCAGTCAAATACGCGAGGACTCACTGCTCTACCAGGGTGTGAGAAACTGCGTTTCAGAAAACAGTTGTTCTAAACAGGCGGATGTCGTTAGTCTTATTCATGTTAGTGTTAGTAAGACCACAAATCCTCAGTAATTTTGCTGCAAATATCTACAATTAAATCCCTCAATCGCTTATGTTATGCTATTCATCATATAGAAAGGTAATCTAATCATTTTCTTAAACTCAGTTATGATGATTTATTACTTGTGCGATACATAAATGAGCATTATGCAGCTGAACCCTTAGATACAATGTTCCACACTTTCAGCAATGCTGTATGCAGGAATACATCAAATTAATTAAAGGCAATTTATAGATTTGCATAAATTGAACTAGATACTGCTTTCATAGCAGTGATGTTAGTCTGCAGTTAATCAGCACACTGGGATTTGGGCAAGACTATCATAAGCATGCTTTGCACCAAAAAGTCCTTTGGGAACTTCCTTCCCTTGAAGATTCATGTTCTGATTCTTCCAAGAATTTTCTAAATAATTTGTTTACCTGTATATCTTTAAAATACCTGAGACTATTCAGGTAATGCAATATTCAAGTGCTGAATAGACTCATAGTTTAAAATAAAAAACACAAAAAACTCATGCCTTATCTCCACTGTGAAAGCCAGGTGAAGCACTTCTTAAATTTGATAACCATCTACAAATGAAACTAAAACAGATACCATGTTTTCTCATTTAAAAGTACTTGCATAATTTTCCCTTTCGCACATCACAAAACAATTTTGTTCTCTCATCGTGTATGAATGGGAATGTTAATAAAGCCCAATTAATATTAATATCTTATTAATATCAAAAGTTACGAGACTGTAAGCCTGTTGTATGTAAATATATTTTAGCAACACAGTTTTACACTTGAGAAAAAAGTACATTGGTGAAAAACTCAGCACCTTCAGCTGTCCTTGTAGACTTTACAAACTTTTTTAAAAAGCTACACAAATATTGCTAAAAAATAACTCACCATGTCTACAGTTTAAGAAAAAAAACTACATGGAAAGAATCTGCATTTTAAGGACTGATTTGGGAAGAGGTACCTTTCCTTGCGTTAAGAACGCAATCTGTTTTGAGCCCAATATGTTGCCACCCTGAATGCAAATGAACCTGTATAGGAAGAAAGACACTGAGGCTCTTTTCAGCAGTATATAGGAGCCCTCTGCAAGCATGAATCAAGCCCAGAAGATAAAGACATCACTGGTCCTTCCCTACCTACAAGCATCTTCTTATGGAGCACTCCCAGGCTAATTCAGAGCAGCTACACTTCAGCTAATAAGCATGGACCTAATTCACCTCTTGCACCCAGCTGAACCACATAATGCTACTGCAGCTAATGGGATAGAGTCACTGTGAAACCAGCATAAATGTTATTATTGCTGTTGATCCAATATTAGTCTGAGGAAACTACCCAGGAGGCTTTGAAATCAACCTACCATTTCAGATTTTAGTCATCCAAACCTTCCCCAGGAAACCGAACCTCATTTTCTTGAGGAAAGCGTTGAATTTAACCTTAGTTTTCTTGCTCTCTCCATGAGAAACACATGGCTTACATCTCATGCACCAGCTACCACTAAATAGGATGTCATTATCTGCTCGTTTTGCAATACCATCCCTCTGTTGCTCTAAACACAAACACAGGGATCAGTGGAGACCCCAGCTCTGCTGTCACTCTGTAGTATCATAATGAAGACAGGGACCTTCTTTCACGTTTCCTGAAGTGTGATTGAAAGAAGGATTTAACTCTTGAAATTAAATACCACAGATCAGACATTTTGAGCATGCCTTTTCTGGTGTGAGTTGATGGAAGGGAAGGGTATTTAATCCCAAATCATGCACCGCCTGCTCAACAGCTGCTATTTCAGCATGTAAGTGAACCCAGGTGTTCCCACCATTTCCAGTGCAGGAGCAAAGCTGGTCTCAGTGGAAATGGTTGTGTGCTGACCTAATTTCAAAACCTTTCCCAGATTATGAGTTTGACTCTTTTGAAGCCATGGCCCTGATGTTAGACAGAGAATGTGAATCCAGGTGTCATCAGGTTAAGAGGATAACCCTACCCCTTTGTAAGTATATTCAAGTCCAGGAACAAGTGTTTCACTACAAAGCATCAACTTAGTTATACGCAGACTGAAAGGCTGCTAAAACCATCCAGTGCCATTAAGAAGATACATTTGCAGACTTCAGTCTGCCTTGCAAGTAGACAGGACACAAGTCTTCAGCCCTCTAACATAAAGAAACACAAGGGGATCTTTAAAAAGGCAGGGAAAAAAATGAAATTGGGCAGACAGATGCAGCAAGGGGTGCTGAGCCCGTCAGTGGGCTGCTGCTTTCAGAAATGTCAAGCCTTCATTCTCTGCTGGATTCAAGTGGATATTGTTGCTAACCAGAACAGCAAATCTTCAGTGTCATTTGAAAGATAAAAAGTGCTCTTACCTTGGGGACTTTGTAAGAATTTTGTTCCAGTCAAACACAATTATTTCAGTGTGTTTTTCATAGTTACTCCAGATTCCCATTTGCGGCAGCAAATAAGCCTTTCTGCATTTCAGAATTTTTTCTTCGCTTTGGGGACCTAGAAAGAAAGCCATATTACACTGCAATTAACAACTAGAATGCTGCTCTGAAATAGATCTTCATTACCAAAACCATTGTTTCACAGTGCCATCTACAGTGCAATGCAAGGCAAAAAGCAGCAGTCATATTGCTCTTTTCACTTGTTTCCAAGAACATAGAGAAACTGTGATAAGGCAGCTCTGAAATATCACTACATTAACTACAGGTAGAGTCTGCTACGTTAGAAATTACAAACATAATGTGTGCAGCTCACTGTGTCCTTATGGGTGTCCTTACGTGCCCTCTCGCCACCCAGCCCCTGTGAAAGCTGTAAGGTCTAAGGCACCACCACAGTGCAAACAGATTTCCCCATGATTACTTGAAACCTCCAACAGTTTGAACCAGAGGTTATTAAAGACAGGTGGAAAATCTTTCAGTGTCTTCAAAAGATTTGGCCAAGGCCGTTGGAGCCAGCAGAGAGTCTGCAGGGTCACACGCATAGGATCACATCTGTGTGATCAATGCATTACAGCACCCTCTGACACTTTTGTCTCTGCTTGCTTCCAGCATCACATCTCACACCCAGCCCACCCATACCCAGAAGGTACATTTTGAAATTACTGTATGGAGACACTTTTGAAGCAGTACTGACACATGTTCCACACGATAATGAGCTCAAACACTCTGTTTCATAGACATTCGAGTCTCTGCTTTTATTGTTTGTATTTGTTCTCTCACTTCTATCCCTGGGCTCAACTTGACCTTCTACTATTGAAAACATGACACAGTGCAATTTGTGAGAGTAATAATAATGTGGTCTTCACCTACAGAGCGAGCACAATAACCTTTTCTCATCTTCTCCCACCACTCTTTTCATTTCACTCCTCCTCTGATCAATTAGAAATTTGCTTTTAAGAAACACAAAATTACAGTATCACATTGGAGGGCAAAGCACCTCTGGGGTCAGAAAAGCACACAGGCAGACACCTTTCAGAAGCTTAGGACAGGAAAGCCCCTGGCTCAATACACTCAGCTCCTTTCTGTTCACAACGCCATGAGAAAATAGAGTAATTGCTGGAATTAAAGAGGTACCAGGCCAGAAATCTATAATTAATCACATTTTACTCTGTCTTAGCTTTCCAGTGTGGAGAGTTTCAGAGTGAGCCAAAATTGCAACGCAGCAGTTCTAAGCAAAAAAAAATGTGGGCAAAGAGATGTCTTAAGACAAAGCACTACCATCCTGTATTAATCCTTTTTTCCACAAATATACATAAAAAAAAAAAAAGATCAGTGTGCCTCAAAAGGCCTATTGAGAAAAAGCAAACAAACAGGCTTTTCAACATAGTATTGAATGACTGAAATGGTTGTGTGGTACATTTTTACCCATTTCATAATAGGATAGATAGATAAATATATTCTTACATGCTCTCATAGAAATCAATACTGCAATATACTAACTCGGGTTTTAGTGCTTGTCTGTTCCATAATTTTTATTAGAGAAGATAAAAACCTGTGTTGATGCATCTACAGGTAAATACTAACTTTAGTGTAACCTGTTCTGTAAACACATGTTAAACACACATTAAACACTGGTAAAAGACAAGGAAATATTGATTATTCTAATTCATTCCAATTAAATGGATACAGCAAAAGCAGCAGATACGGCCACCAGCATATCTTGGGGCTTTCTGATGCCTTCCATGCAGCAATACTTCTTATGAAAGTAGGGTCGTTTGAGAGCAGTGTGAGTGAAACTCCTACAGTGCCATCTTAAGTCTGAGATTCAGCTGTTTTACGTCAATAAAGGAGGCAGATCAGAACAGAAGCAAGAGGCTCACCTGGTTAATAATGGTAAAGGAATTCCAGGCTTCTCATGGCAAAATCACGTTGCGTGTGTATTTTGTGACTGGTGGTTTTACTGCTGGTCCTTGCCTCATCTCAGGGCGCAGCATTACTTTGGCAGGCAGAGCTGCTTATTTGCAGGCTGCACAAACAAGCAAATCACTCCTGATCTTCTGCGCCAGGAGCTGTGTTGGGGCAGCGTGGCCTGCGAGGGCAGCTGCTCCTGTGAGCGGGCACCAGCCCTCCCGCTGCCCACCTGTGAGCAAACTGGGCTCCACTTTAAACGAAATAAAAAACAGCGTCACCTCCCAAGAGGCGCCAATACATCTGACAACGACTGGAGTTTTGTGGATGAAGTCCTTGACTTCAACGCAGCAAGGTTAATTTACACAAGAGGGATTTGAACATAAGTTACCCAAGGAAAGCAATCTTATGAAAAAAGGGGTCGTTTTTACACAACAAGCTCCAGCCAGGAGGCAACTGAATGCCCACCTGCATCTCTGGCAAAGATATAGAAAATAAAAGAAGGAAGAACAAAGGGAGAGAGGGGAAGGGCTCCGCTCTCAGCTTTTACCCAAGGGCTGGCCATGAACAACTCCTACTTTGCACCTTAGTTGCCCCAGAGGCTACACAACTCTGCCATGTCAGTATTTAGGGCATCCATGTGCTCAAAATAAGTCTGTGGGTTCTGGTATCTAAAGGGAATTGCAATGGTCAGATCTGCTGCACCTCAGGCTCAGCACAGTCTGTCTCTGCACCTCTGCACTCCAGTAAAATCAGTATAAATCGCATTTCCCTGTGCCAGAGAAGCACTTCAAGAACAGAAACAATAAAGGTCTAAAGTTATTTGAAGATTGTATGGGCATTGTATAATTCCTTTGACAGATGGAACAAGACAGCATTTTAAATTACGTACTTTTCCTACCAATATTTACATGTTGTAAAATACTTCTTACAGCTACTTTCTGCAAAGAATAAATTACTAAACCATTTTATGCCATCTTTTATAATAAGCTATTAAATAATTTAGAAAACCTCCGTCCATTAAATATTTAAAAGGCCCTAATTTCTCCAATCTCAATAATTCCTCACTTAAAATAAAGATAGTGAATCCCTTAAAAAACTCTCTTCTGTAAAGGGATTGGTAAGAAGGAAGCAAGTACAGACGCCGCATACTTCACAGGGCGGTTTGCCAGCCTGAGATATTAACCCCACCGTCAGCCGTATTAAACTCTTATGTCTTACTGATTAAAGAACTGAGAGAAAACACAGCAATATCTGCAAGTTCTTAGAAGATGAAAAAAAAAAGATCTAGTCTGGTCACTACGTGTATGTGAAAAGCGCCGCTATTCGAGTTGAGGGGAAATAGAGACAAAAACAAAGAGCAAAAGCGAACACCTGCTTGGCCAGTTCCACCAGTTCCACACCCGCTAGCTAACGCAGACCGCCCGTTTCAGGGCTAAAGGGCTATAAACAGGACATTTATTTAGCAATACCCTCCGAAGACCCCTTCATCCCACCGAGGCGGTTTGCCCCAGGCCCACAAGCCGGAGGGCAGGCGCTGCCCCTCAGGGGACAGCCGACCCCCGAAAGGTGACACTCCTCGGCCCGGCCTGGCAGCCCAGAGCAGTTTTAGGGCCGCAAGTGGGGAAATCGTTTAGCTGGTGGGCGGTAACTTTATTTTTGTTGGTGCTGAACGGGCTCTGAGGGGCCGCGGGGCGGCGGGCAGGGCCGCGGGCGGCCGCCGGCCCTGCGGCGTGGCGCTGCTGCCCCCTGGCGGCCGCCCGCCGCCTCGGCGGCTCCGCCGGCGCCCGCCGCCCCCGGCCCGCGCGCTCCCGCAGCGCCGCGGGTCTGTCCCGCATGCATAATTTAGCGGCGAGCTATTAAACGCTTCCAACTTTCGTCATTACTCGGAAATCTCATTAAATCTCATCCGTACACCGTGCACCAATTGCTCCACGGAACTCCCGCTCATTGTTCCCCGCCGGAGCCACCCTGGCCCTCAGAGATCCCCACCGAGGCCCCCGCCTGCCGCCAAGCCTCTAATTTGCGAGCGCTCCTTTGTGCGAGAATGAACCGTCCGCGCAAATTAAGTTTTGTCATTAATCACATTAACATGTCCCTGTCAGAGGATTCCTCCGTTCATCCTCGTCCCGCAGAGCTGGGCTGCGGGCACCCGCAGGAGAAGGCACTGGGCTGGTGGGCTTCACACACCGCTGCACAGGCTGGGCCCCCGCTCCTCAAGGTCCCTTGTGAGCCCACAGAAACGGGCCAGCTAGAGGGGAATAATGCGGTTTAGATTCTGCATTTAGTCCCTCGACCCTCACCCAGAAACCTGTGCATCAGGTCAGGTAACTTTAGCATGATCTGAAGACTTCAAGTGGCAGTAAATTCACCCCAGCTAAGTCAGTCCAACAGTTGATTAACCTCACTTTAAACACTGCACCCAACTTCTACTCTGAATTTGTCCAGCTTCTGCTTCTAGTCATCTGATCTCATTAGGCCTCTTGCTGGCAGATGAAAGCGCCCTCCAGTATCGCTGCCCATGCTCGCTGCCCGCCATCACGTCCCCAACTTTCACACAAGTGAGACGGAGGAAGCCTCTCCTTGGAGGGCTTTGCACTACTAAATCCATCATGCAGCTCTTCTCTGCATCGCTGCCACTTTCTCAACATCAGGTATTTTGAAGCGAACCTCAGAAGATACAGTAACCAGATGATCTTTATCAATACCACAAACAGAGGTAACAAACCTTCCAATTTGTACTTAGTGTTCCCTCCTGATATATCCTGTTTGCCTCCCTGGCTGGCGCATCACACGGGGACAAGTAAGGTGCTTAAAGGTCTCGGTTCTGCTCATCGTTACTCACACAGAGTAACAGTTACACCAGGTAGGAAGGCACTATGCAAACTGAGGAAGAACACTGTTATGCACATAGTAACACAAGACTACTCTCACAGCGCAAGAAAGCAAAACTTTTATTGAGCCCAGTTCCTCTACCCTTTACTCACAGAGTCAACATCAACTTTTCTGCTGCATTTACTCTCCCACGGGTATCACGGAGAGAGGCCCAATCACATCAAGCTCCATAGCATAACACACACTGAAGTGAGAAGGTTCTTCAGACAGTAAGAAAGTTAGCTAAACGGGGTAGCACCAAACTGCAAGGGTGCTTCCTCACTTTTAAGCCAGGCATGTAGCTTAAAAACCATGACGGGGCTGCAGCAGTTCCCAGCACCTCTCAGACCCCAGCAGACTCCCAACATGCTTCACCTGCAACTTTTTAACTGCTTTTTGATTACATCACTTTCCATTTATGACATCAGTCTCTGCTGGCAGCTGCTCAGTCTGTCACCGCTAGTTAGCCCTTTCCACAGAAATATTTCAAAATCTCACTTAACAGCAATGGGGGTGGTGGGGAGGAAAACAATGCCAATAAGAGCTAAAGGAAATAAAAGCCACAGCCTCCCAACAAGGGAGTACTGAACTGCTACTACATCCACATAGCATGAGGTATCAACCACACCAGCAGCCAAACCATCCACACACAGCCAGACATCCTATGTGCCATGGGTTTTGGGGAAATGTGTCTGTCTTCACCAGCATTTGGAGTTCTCTAGGGTATATCTGTCTTCACTGCCTGCTTTACAGATGAGAACAAACCTTCCATCCGTTGTGGGCATGTTAAGAGGATGCACTGGAAGGACTGCAAAAATATGCCTAAGCCACCCTAATTCTCAGCCCCAGTCACTGTAGCCTTCCTCAGTTAATTCTGCCAGAGTGAGAAGAGTAAGTTGGGTGGATGCTCTGTTGGAAAGCCTTTTTCATTTGGACTCATTTTAAGTGAGAATTTGTGGCCTCCAAGTTTAATCCAGTGGAGCTCAGGTCACACAGAAGCAGTAACAGCCGTGCGCAGAATCAGAACACAAATTCAAGCAAGGGACTGAAGGTGAGAACTAAAGGACTGCCAAAAGATCTCAAGTTCACACAGTGTAAGGCGGAGTTTGAAATCAAAGCTGTTGCGTCCTCTGCTGAGGCAGAACAACTCAGGTGTCTACTCAGAACCTCATGCAATGCAAACTACAGGGGCTAGTTCAGGTCCCCTCCAGGCAAGGGAACAGTAGCTTCTTCATATACACTAATTCCAGTGTATATTTTGGGGACCCGTGGTCACCAGAACTCACAGCTTTCAAGTGTATTTACACAGCAAGAAGTAGTCTTGCAAATGAAGCATATGAGTTATGCTGGCACAACTAACTGATCACTTGTAGTTCACAAGTATAATCTCTGTGTGTGAAGGATCACCTAAATTAAATAGAATTTCATTTAGAAAATTAATTTTTAGGAAAACATTTTCGAACCTGCTCTCTCAACTCAAACTGAGTCCACATCTTCCCTCCAGGAAAAATTCTGCCAAGACCAACACGACTGCTCAGAGTAAAGTACAGCTATTCTAGCTGTAAAGTCAGAATAGACCCTTTTCTCCATACAGCATTATTTATTATTCTTCACCATCCTACAAAGAACTCTTCTACCAAAGCAAACTCCTGAAGAGGTAAGTATTGTTATCAAGGTTTCATTTTTAAGGTTGCACAGACTTCCCAACTTGGACAGCCAACACAGCATATCTCCTCATTACAGCCCAGCATTTCACCTCCTTCTACTACATTTATCAGAGAGAATTTTTCATTGTGATTATCCAGGTTCTCTCAGTCCCTCACTACAGCTCAGAGTCTTCCCCACCCCCTGGTGTATGGCCTACTTAAGAGATGGGCAGACTTGCAGGGACTGTGTTCAAGGAAGCACAGGAATTGCTTCAACCCTGTTCAAAGAGGAGGCAGAGCAGAGACAGTGCCTCGCTCCGCTCCCAAATGACCTCCCAGAAGCAGAGCAGTACTCACGTAAAGCAGGCAGCACGCCAAGAACGGTGGAGAAACATCTTTGAAGGAAATCTCTTCAGCAGGATGTTTCAGGCAAGGCAAATACGCATTTTCCCCTACTGCAAAATTTGCCTGCCAGGTAGCAAAGCAGTAAAGTTGTTGCACAGATTATCTCGAGCAGTAAGACACCGTTTTCTATAGCCTGCATTGATAAAAGAATTTCATTTCTCCCATAGAAGGAAAAGATAACTACCCCAATAGCTATAGACCAGGTCACTCACCTTTCTTCCCACTCAGGTGACCTGGTAGGTTATTTTGCATAGATTACCTGAGGGAGGGAGGGGATAAAGAAGGGGACCTCATGTCAGTTTGTACCTCTGGATAATGTACTGGGAGGTCCCAGACCTGTTCTGGGTGCCTGGTGGCCAGCCCAGGGCTCACATGCAAGATGTAGATGATCAAGGAATCATGGAATGGTTTGAGTTGGAAGGCACCTTAAAGATCATCTAGTTCCAACCCTCCTGCCATTGGTAGTGACACCTTCCACTAGATCAGGTTGATCAAAGCCATGATCAAATTCATGATCACTGACTATGGGTGACCATTCAAATTAAGAACAAGAGGCAATCCCAAGGAATAACATCAAAATTAAGAGATTCAGCAAATGCGAGCAGCAAAGGAAGGCTGAAGTACCTGTGTTCTTTTAGTCAAGAAAAGAGAGTTTATTGGAGATATGCTAACCATCTCCTTGAAGAGGCTTGCTTTAAAGAAGAGCGCGATTTAAAGGAGTGGTTCTCTGTAGCTACTGCAAATAGCATAAAAATAAATTAAGTGTCCTGCAAAGATAATTTGGTGGATGCATGAGGAGAAACTTTCTGTATCTTAAGTGTGGGAAAATAGTGGTACAAGCTGCTCAAAAAACTCATGGAGCCTGCTTCGATGGAGTTTTTGATTTTAAAATTGGCTGAACACCTGTGGGATGGTCAAGGCTGCCTTCTGCATGCATAGGGTTGGATTACATGTTTTCTCAGAGTCTGTAACAGGACTATATCTCCTTCATGCCTTGGAGCACAAAAAGCACTGGAATATAAATGCAAGATGAATAGTCACTGTTCACAGTGTCATCCTCAGTACCCTGACCACAGACAGTCATCAAGAGGTTAGTAGAGGAAAATTGTGGCAGAAAGAAACTGAAAATACCTCCTACACATACTGATTTTTTTTCATGCAGACAGGGTCAGTTTGTGTTATATCTAGGTATCTTTCTGGTGGTTCTGAGTGTCCTTATGCAACTAAATTTGGTTCTTTCTGATTCTACTGCATTAGAATACTATATTCTCTTATTATTCCCCAAAACACCTCATTCACAGTAAATATTCACAGCATGTCCACTCATGATTCCCTAAGCGGTATTAGGCCCTGGCTGCATCATTTCTGTCTGTCTGTCCATTTCTGTGTCACCAATGTGATCTGGTCTCTGCTTTTGTTTCAATTCATGAAACGCTCCAAGAGAAAAGCACAGAATAGCTAGTTTTGCTTTTGGAACACAAACATGCTTTATGAGCAGTGGATGCATATTGGCTAATGAAGAATCCCAACTGTCTGGGTATATGGGATAATTATTCCACTTGGGACTCATTAGCTAATTGTTAAAAGATTCTAAGGAAAAGCATTTCATAAATACAGCACTAAATTTCCAGAAGTGTAATTATGGGCTGAACGCATATTTTTAGCACCTGTGTTACCAACTACGTAAGCCAATAGCAGATTATCTTGTGGTGTGCTATCTCTGCTCTGTCAGTCTCAGTGCAGTACGTAGGATAACTACTAGCAAATTGAAAAGTAACATTTTTTATATTCCCATTTTTATACAAAGGTAATACAGTCTGCTTGGGATTGGTCGAAAATTCTGCCCCTAGCATATAGAATCTCTTGTGGCAATAGTGAAGAACAAAACTTGCACAGGAGGGGAGAGGCACAGACCAAAGAGCTATAACCCAGCTTCTTGATCTTGTTTTGTCACTTGACTTTCATTCATGCTATGGGACAAGATTTTTACTCAGCGTTAGAAAACATTGCTTATTGGAGCCTGCTCCTTAAGTTATTTTAAAAAAATCATTGCTCTACTGAATAGGAAAATTCCATAACTGGGTTCATGACCCATCAGTTCAGGAACTGTTACTTGGGGGGAAAAAAAAAAGTGTAATATCATTCCTCATTTTCTGTAATTGAACGACAGAGGCAAAATACTGCTAATAAGCTAGCGAGGCATTTGTATGGCATAAAGATGTGGAGTTGGGTCAATAAACAATTGCACTTTAAAGGACAACCCAATCTTGTTCAATCGTGATGCTAGTTAAATGAACAAAAGCATATTCAGGACCAATCTCAAAGTTGTATTTGCTTTTCTATGGTTTGGTGACATCACGCTGGGTGGGAGGTCTGACCATGTCACATAGTGCATCCACACTGTACACAACACTGTCTAAGCTGGGGATAACTTAATTCCTATTCCAGCACTAACAGCACTGGTCTTGAGTCCTGAACTCTGATCTCTGCTCGACATCGTACCATGGAGAAGTACCTGCTTGTTTGGAGCACCACAGTCACAGTATGGGCATGGCGCAGTTGGGTTCAGCTCTCATTGAGTTTGAGAGACCTGGGCGAGGCTGTAGCTATACACTATTTGTATTGTGCTCTTCAGGTAGCAGGAGTCATATAAGGTTTTCTAATTCCTGACAGCAGCCTACTACTGAGTCAAGAAGAAAAATGAGCAGATTGATATATCTGTTAATTATCTCCTGAGCCATTGGTCCTGTGGCCCTAGAATCAATATTACATTGCCAGAAGAAAAAGCAAATTTAAAAAGTGGACAGATCTCAAAAAGGTGTATCATTTGTGATGTGTAAGCAGCACGCCCTAGCTGGTTTAGTTGCCCTGGCAGACCACCGACGTGTATGTGGAATGACTCTACCTCTTTCCTGTCTTTCTCCCTGTAACCAGAAAAATTCCAAATTCCCATATGAATACATAAGATAACACACCCTCTCAGGTATTTTCATTTCCAGGACTACCAATTACTGCATGCCCTGATGCAAGAGAATTTCAGAAGTCCCATAAATTACAGTTTGCCTCCTCACCTCCAGAAAGGATTTCCTTCATCCTTTCCTTTTCCAGCCTCGTCCTTCAGGCCTCCTTCTCTGTCCTTCCTAAGCTCTCTCTGTTTCTTGTTTGCATAGCATCTCTTCCTGCCTCCTCTGGGAAGCTCACCTTCTTGGCAGCAGCATCAAGAGAATGGTTGGCAGGCAGGGAAAGAGACCCCACCTGAGTTACGTAGTGATCAACGGTGAAAAAAGTCTCCTTGTTTGAAGCAAGTTAATCATCTACTGGCTGCTGTTTTCATCCCTTCAGAGGCATAAGGAAGCCAGATAGAGTTCTAGCTTCTGTTGCAATGAAAAAGGAGCAAACCTCAAAAGATGCTGAGAGATTGGTAAGGAGAACAGTCCTAGAAACCTTCCTGTTGCTGCACTACCAAGACAGGGCAGCAGCAGCCACAACAAGCTGATACTACTCTTCAAAAACAGTAAGAGAAGGTGTTAGCATGGTATATCCCGCTCAAGCACCTAAATTATCAGAGGGTCCTCCTTCCAGGACCTGTCACAGCTGAAGTAACACCTTGTTTCCACACAGGAGGCTCAATCAGTTACTCTGACTGAAGTAAGACCACAGCCAGATTTTGAATGAGTAACAGCATGCCCTCTTCATAGCTAAAGCTAGAAACCTCCTTCTTCACCTTTTTTTAAAAAAAAAAAAAATTTCTTTTTCACAAAGTTCAGAAAAGACTGAACTTTAGCCTTTCAGTTCCCAGTCTGCCTAGGATGGATTTTTATTTTTCTATTGCACCTTCAGTCTTGCACAAGCCACTTCATGATCACGTAACCATGTGCATGATCAACAGGAGGAGCTGGGGGGAGGGTAAGTGGCACGATTGTGATTATGCTTTGAAATGCTCAGGGTTGGAAATGAAGTATGAGATCCCCCCACTTTCCCTACCTCACTTTAAGGCAATTAAGATTGCCTTAAAGATGCAGGATCTGTTGAAAGTAATAAATTGTTGATTGTTTGTTTATTTTCAGGGTAGACAACAACCAGCTTTTAATCAGCTTTTCATCACCGCTAGAGAGCTATTAAGTCTCTTAAAAATAATTAGAAAACAGAGAAGAAAAATCTCCTCCAATTATTTTCATCCAGGAAACTGGGACTTTATGAAAAAAAACCCTCAAGATTCACAGGAAAAAAAGTTAACTTGGTGGCACAATTAGCTCACTCTTTTAACAATGAGATACTGTTTGCCAGAGATGTGGGAAAACAAAACACGAAAAACTGAACCATCGTTAATATTTTCCCACAAAGCCTGCCACAGATAGTCACCCACCAAGCCGAGGGCTGACTGACTCATAGACCTTTTCACAGCCAGCACCATCCTGCTCTCCCCCTTCCAAATCTCTCTCTGAAGGTTCTCTCCACCTTCTGTTTCCCAGAGCACTGTCCTTTTACCACAGCCTCCAGGCTTAGTCCCATATTGGCAGTTGTTCCCCCTTCTTCCCCCAAATATAATTTGTCTGCAGTCATGCTCATAACAGCAGAGATAAGAAAATAGCTGCCATTTCTCCTTCTGTGGATTGTGCTTCCTGAGCTCGTGTGATGTTATGGATGCTGGCATCTGAATAAGAACCAATATCTTCACCCACCTTGGGTGGACGCTCACTTATTTCTGCTGAACCTTTTTTTTGTTAAGGAAACAAGTTGCAGGAGTCTTCCATTTCTCTGATCTCTGACTATTCACAGAATCTTGTCTTTCAGATCCCTGCAATACCCATTTTTTCCATTTTTGAGTAAATGAACTGTGAGTACTGTCCTGAGGGAAACAGTACTCAAACTTAACTACAACAAAGAGAGCAGCCTCTAGATTTCGATCATATTAGAACTAGCAGCAGGTATGAAATGTCTCAACAGATACTACCTTTCTGTGATTTCAGATAGGCAATGTAACTAAACAGAGTCCCTCCATCTCACATATAAGTTTCCAGTAGCTTTCCCCACCAATAATCCCATGAAAATATACCCTCAACATGCCTCATTTACTTCCACCCTACCGTCACATACACCTTTATTAGTACGCTGGTTGTAACTCAAATGCAATCATCCTTACAGGAAAACAGGATCAATCATGAGCACTTTGCTAGATCCTGAGACGACTGCTATTGTTCTGTTGAGCTGTTGTTGAACCACAGTTCAACAGATATATACCTTTCGAGGTCGTGGCCAGACAATGTCCAACGTGTGCTCCTAAGGTGCAGTTAAGTAGCAAGCAGCCTTTGGAAAGAAGACTGGGGGGACAGACACGCTTTGTTGTTATCACATGGCAGGGAACCTGTCCTCAAAGCCAAGAAGGGATGCCCTTCTCGATGGTCGGCATTAGTCAAATACAAGTTCTCAGATCCAGTAAGAGCTAACTGAACAAAACTGTAATGGACTCTGAAAAACAGATTAGACTGGGTTATGGATTCTAAGGGACGACTAACTAAAGAGTGTGTGAGGGGCTGAGCTGATTAAGTACTCCCCCACCAGGACCCCAGTGGCTGTATCCTTTTATTTTATTTTTTCAATTGCCCATTGGAGATGAATTGTGATTCACTTGAAAAAGGGATTCTTCTTGTAAATCGATCAGTGTTAGACCCATTTGACCTACTAGTGTCTCTTTAAAGATTAATGAACTGGAACACAAAAGTGAAACTCTCTCACTTCAACTGTTCCCATCTGAGTTTCCTGCACCGTGAGATACATTTTTAAAGAGGCCCGTGGAGTGGTTGCATCATTGATTCAAATTCTAGTGTTATTGCGCAAAGCATTTCCATAGCCTGGCAATAGGCAAGACAGCCACACAAACTGATAGAAGGCCGTTAGCAAAGACCATCACAGGACTGTTTTAGATTAAAAATGGCTGTTATTAAAACTGCACCACTTCTCAGGGACCATAGCAGGAATTTGTTAGGCCTTTTACTTCAATACTAGTCACTAATTAAATGCAAACCAGCAACACTAATTAAAAAAAAAAAAAAAAAAAAGGATACGGAAAGTCACTTACTGGATTTGTATTTTCCCCTCTCCAAGTGAAACCCCTTCCTTGCAAATGACAAGCATTTTGGCGAAGATTAGCAAGAGAGGCTGCAGGTAACTGAACCTTCACTCACCAGAGGGTACCACTGCATCCAAAAAGAAAGATCTAGACTTTTAATTTAGAGCTGTGCCTTGCACTATTTCAGGCAAACCCCACTTGTTTTCACATAGCTATTCGTTACCAATTTAGTCTAACACTTGTTTTTAAACCAGGGGTGAAGTCCTGCCCACCTCTATCCTCCCCTAAAATTCACAGGCAATGGTCAAAATTCCATTCTCTGCTCACAAATGCTGTTTGGTGAGCACCCAAAGGACGTTTTCAAGAGAGGGCAACCACCCTTATTTTACCCTCTTGGTCTTTTCTCTTTTTCTAAGCTGATGGCTTTGAGCAAATAGAATAAATACTTGGGTATTTATCTGTCCAGCTTCATTCAGATTGCATGATTTTGAGGAGGTATTTGTGAGTATGAAGTGTTTTATAGCATTTGTATGGCAGAAAGACAGCATAACTCGCTTGGTATACTGACACTACTGTGTAAAACAGAATAAACTGCCAGTGGAGGGTGTGGTTTATCATTTTAAATTATTTTTGCACTCCAGCCAAAGACAGTTGGCTTCTTAAACCATGATTTTGTCCTTTTTAATTTGCCTACTCAATTGTACAAGAATTCCTAATTATTTCTTTGCTTGCAATAACACCATCCAACTTATTACCTGAGAACAGCAGTATTGCATAAATAATCTATTGCCTTTTTAACCTGAAGGTCTCAACATCTGGTCTTCAGGAATATGAAAAATTTCTAATTTAATAATGGAATATTCCTATGACAGTCACCTGAACTGGAAAGTATAACTTTCTGAAGCTTCCTGTTCTCCACTCAGGCGGATTTAGGGTCAAATAGATCATTCAACGACATTGCGTCCTCTTCCAGCAGAGACCCAGAAGTGCGGGGAGAGATCCAGAGCAGGCTGGCTGTCGCATGAAGAGCCACGACCCGCCTGCTGTTTGTCAGCATTCAGGCTAGAAGCACGAGTGCTGCGCTGAGGGGATAGCAGGCTGGGGTTTGGCATTGTCATTGTTTCTCTGCACTTGGATCTATGCTAAGTTAGCAGAGCTCTCTGAATACGGTGCTCAAGCCTGGCTTAAGCTCCAGTGCAATGGTCTAGACAGGTGTAGGTTATCTGAGACCTCTTGGAGCTTTCATCCACTAGAGACCTCTGGTCCATCTGTCTTCTGAGACAAAGCACAGAACCACAGCCATAATGTGTCTGTGTGTTGTACAGCATTGAGCAAAAATGTTTCAGAGTGAAAGTAAAAATCCAGAGGTTGCTCGCCTGGTACAGACGACCAGTAACAATATCTCCACTGTGACTGGGTAAGTTTCAGCTGAATTCGCACAAGGAGTAGGATTTTTTTTTTTTAAACATCTCTAAGAAAGATCTACTGAGCACCATGTAATAAAAATACAGACAGACCAGACTTGACAGATTTGCGATTAATTTTCCTTGGCTCTCAGCTACATCTTTGATTCTGGCAATCTTCCTCTTCTCATCAGACTGACCCATGGAAGCTCTACAGAGACACCCTAACAGACTTCTCAGCTCACGTCCTACCTATCAACCAATACCTTACCCAGAGATTTTATAAAGACTCTCTCCGATCCCTTCCCATTGTAAGTATAGGCTACTTACAACACAGCCCTCTTTCCCATCACCCAACTGAATTACTTCAAACAGGACAGTCATGAGTCTAACATTAGGAGAAGGCAAAGTCTGAAAATCTTTGTGAACCAGATGTTGTCTTACCCTAGAAAGCTAACAGAGATGTCTAGAGAAGATAGGAATAACCAATTTTCAAAACAACTGTTGGACAACACGTTTGCAACAGAAAGGCAGTGACCCAAGGACCTGAAGCAGAAGTTCAGCCATGCTTGTCAAATGATGTATTTGTAGCTGCACTGAGATTTGAGAAAATATATTCTGAAAAACAGGATCTTGAAGCTTGAAAACCAAAATTACTTGGGAGTCACTTAGAATTTAAGCATGAGAATTATGAAAGTCTTATTCAAGTCACAGTACTATACACATAATTATTCCCACCAGGGAATCCACCAGTGGAACTTGTGTGGGTGCTTGCTCTATTATGTGAGACCAAAAAAAAAACAAGAGAGTTTATGACACAGAGCAGCCCTTCCAGCAGAAGGCCATTTATCTCCTCCTTCAGTAAGATCAATTACCATGTCTTAATAGAGCAGCTCCTCCTAACTACTCCTCCTCTATATTGTCTACCCTGACAAGAGCTACACGGTATCAAGAGCAACATTGGATGAAAGACGTAGGCCCCAAGATGTCCCTTTTTCATCATGCATAATTTGTAAAGATAGTCAAAAAATAGCAAGCAATTTAGGCTGGAATTTTGCCAGCTCTGATATTCATAGCACGTGTGATCAAAGAGCAGAATTTGCCAGTCAGTGGAAAAACAATCAGGCTCGTAACCTGACTTCCACCACTGAAGACAAAGCCTGCAAACATTACTATTGATCAGAGCAGAACTATTGTCTCAGGCTGCATTGCACTGGACATTAAACGTCTGCAAAGTCAAGGCCTACACAAGCTGAAGCTGGGGCAGATAGTTCCAAGAATTTAACGCTCCCAATACATGAGCAATTTTCAAAAGTATAAGCAACTGAAGACACTATGAAATCACACTGAAAATTGAAGAAAAGGATATCATAAATGGATTTTATGTAATACTCCAGGTTATGTTACACCATATTGACATACACAATGAATTAAAACAGCTAATTCATCTTACTACCTTCCACTGATAATTCTTTAATTAAGTCACTTATCTTTATCTACATATTTAAGAATGTAGATCTTTCATTATTCATCTCTTAAAGAAAATCAATGTTGTCCTGATTTGCTACAGTTCAAACAAGCGAGCAGTATTAGCTAAGATAAGACAGCCTAATAGAAAAATAATTCATTAACTTTATTAACAAGCCCTAAGAAAATGCTATTGAGCACATTTTCATACTCCTAGAAGCCTGAATTATGAACTGAAAACTTAATGGTGTTCAGTATGACTGAAATATACATAATGAATTTTTTAAAAAAAAGCTTAGAAAAGGAAAAGGGAGAAAACTATTAAAAGAGTCCGATGAAATGTTTTAGAAAGTTCATCTCTAATACTGAATTATATTATAAAAGCCACTATCAAAAAGCTTTGTAGTCCGTAATGAATTAAGAGACTGGAAGATAATCTGTAGCACTGGTTAGATGTGAGTGTCTAAATGCCTATCCACTATACAGTTGTGAAATATTTACACATCAAAACAGACTCTGGTTTTACACTTGGGATTCTAAAGCTTTATAAAAGACACCGTGAAAAGAGTGAAGTTTGAATCTCAATTTCTTGAGGAAGCAGAGTTTTTCTAGTCATCTTAAGTGTCCTTTTCTTCTCAGGGTGACCTTAACTTTCAGATTTGTAAAATGGTTTCCTCTTGTGTTCAATCCTACTGTGTAATAAATTTTAAAAATGACTATTTATCTTCTTTAATATATTAGTCATATGTAGCAGGAGAAGCCTCTGTGGGAATTTTTGCTATTGAGTTTGTTCAAGCTTAAGTCAATGCTGATTTAGAAAATATAACTTACGCTTAGTACCAAACAATCATGAATATATTTATTGGAATAACATCTTTCCATTCTCCTCCAGCAGCGTGTAGTTTATCCTTTGCAATACTGCGTATCAGTGTATATTTACAGTGACCAAGGCAATCTGAAAGTAACGCTTTTATATTGCCCATCTTTCACAAGCCTGAATCACTGGCATTTGGAAAACAAATAGATCTGCTGGTTCTGAAAAATGTGAATGAAATTGGAATTAACCAGGCAGGTATAAGTTATATTTATTTCTGAAAAGTGAGAATCAGTGCATTGCTCAAAAACTGCCTGATGCAAAAGTTGTATTTAAGCAAGTTTAAATATTTTTAGGTTTTGCCTTACTAATCATGACCTCAGCTGCTTGCACCATGTAATGACAATAATGAATAAACATGCTGTGCTTATGAAGAACTAGAACCTAACAAGCTGATCAATTGTTAATTCTATAAAGTGACTAAAACGTGTCTCTACTATCAATAAGTAAATCAGCTTCTATTTGCAGGACTTTGTATATATCCTCCAGCTATCCTGCCCTTCTCTGTAATAATGTAATTATCAGTTTGGTCATATTTAAGTACAACCTGAATGAGATTTGGTATTACTTTTTGTCTTGAAGGTGGAAAAATAGAAGGAAAAATTGTTTGGATATTTAAAGAGACACAATACATTTTTTTGCAGGATGTAGAATTTCCATTTGCCCTCCAATTAGTTGTACACAATTACTCATTTGAAAACCAATTATTTTACAGTATTATTCATCAATCTTATAGACTATTATCAGACAGACATTCCAGAGAAGAAGGCCTTTTTATTATTAAAGCCCTCTTGCTCTAAGCCTCTGTAACAAAGAATTTAAACAAAAGAAAACAATGTTCATTAACTGTAACAGAAGTTGTTACTTCCCTAGAAAAAGGCATTTAAAACAAGACCAGTTTGGCATTATCCAGTCTTTATTTTTCCTCTTAGATGAGGAAAACACAGAAGGTGTATCAAGTTTTCAGCCATAATACAATTACGTATATCCAAAATATGCTAATTACAGATAGCTGCCAGTCTCCACTACATCTCTAAGCAAGATTTAACAGTAATAGTTTATTCATTGATGAAGATTCTGTTCAAGAAGAAGAATGTGTAACACATGCAAAAACCAAGGGTTTTGCTGAAAATAGCTGATTTCCTTCTCATTCCTACAGCCGTCTGCAAAGACACTCGGTGAATGCAGCTACCCGGTCATCCACCCAACAACACAGCTCATCTCAGTCTGGGGTGCAACCAGAGAGCAAGCAGAAGTGTGTCCTGGGTGAGTGATGCACATTGGCAGAGTAAGTAACTGTGTTTAAAGTTGCTGTGCCTTTTTCAGAGTTATAAACAGTAATTATTCTTAAAGGTTTAGGGCTTCTATGTCTATTCTATTGTGAAACCTAAATATATATCACAAAAATACATTAGTAACATCTACAGGAAGGAAATGTTCTGGAGGGAAATGCTATTAAGTATGTGGATAAGCTCAATACTAATTAATTTCTAACACTTAATGAACCAAATGAGCCTATTCATTTCTCAGGTGGAAGGTTACACTAAATCTGCTTCACCTCAGATCCATCTCACCGTGTCAATTCGGTATAAAAAAAAAGAGGGAGAATCCTTTTTATCCAATACTCTCTTAAATTAAGATAATCAATGCAGGTTTTAAAAAGTAACTATTTCTAACAAAATTTTTTTCTTTTAATGGTACCTGAACGGAAACAGGTCTATAATTAAACAAAAGCAGAATGGATCATTTTAGCAGCACACAAACAATATGTGGATAATTTAGTATTAAAATAATTATTTTGCTTTTTCCCCCTTCAGCCCCAGTTAAGCCTATACACCCTATAACTGGTAAATATCTCCCCAGTTAAACTGTTACTCCACTAGTACCTTTCAGCTAAAAAAGCCAATGTCAAATACTCTCTTATATCTTCCAAATAATGGATTTTAACTCAAAGGTTCAGAGACACTGTTTAACTGAGTAACATAACAGGAATACACACGTATGACAATCTATTTTCCACAAAGCTACTAATCCTTTTTTCAGATTCAATGGCCTATTTTATGTGCAAGTCCACTCACTGCTCTAGACATGTGTTTGGGGAAAATTTTACAGCACTTGACTTCTAACCATGGTGCTTCACAGTCATTACACGGTGCTACACAGCACTGACAGTGCTCAGTGCAAGTAGCAGCACAGTCAACACGAGCCCACCAGACAGTCAGGATTGGTCTTTTACAGCTACCTGTCTACACGCTGGGCCAATTCCAGGGAAATCTGTAAAACATTTATGGAGTGAGGCACAGCTGCATATATACAAAGAGGAAAAGGTTTAGCCTCATAACAACAACGCCAGCTGACCACCGTTAACTTCACTGGCTCACTGCATCCCCGTTTTCATTGGGGAGGAAGCAGCGCTGTGGCCCCAGAGCTGGGTTTCCGAGCGGACCAGCCACAGCAGCCTTCTCTCTGCTGAGCTGTATGAGTGTGGCTGATGAGAATCCCCTTCCCTGCGTGCTCACCAGGCACAATCCAGGGATCGTGTCTGAGCGGTATGGGGGAAGGCTCACTCGGTTCCCCTCAGGAGCTGCACGGGTGGCAGTGGAAGAGAGTTGTGGGGCATCACGGACATTTCCTTCACACTCCGTCGCATTTTCTAGGAACAGTGTAACCAGATATCCTGAATGCAGCCCTGGCATTGCCACAGTCCCTGGCAATGGCCAGAAGAGGAGATAATAGCAAAGGGGAAGAGATGACCCCTCCTTCCTTCCTAGTCACCTCATCTGCTAGCATTTGCCAGGAAAATGGAAGGAAACCAGCAGGGACTGTGGGTTGCCTGCATGCCCAGTGAAGGGACCGTCACCAGCAACTATAGCTTCTCTATTTCCTTTTCAAAATTCTAGGGAATAAAGAGTCCCAAAGACTAATTTAAGCAGGGCATATTAACCCCACAGCTTGTGTCCAAAACCACACTTCCATTAAAGACCTCAACGAGCTCTGTTTTCTAGATTAAACAAAACAAGAAGTTTCATTTAGGAGTTAAGTGATCTTTTCTAGGAAATTACGATATGGATGCATTTTATTCATTTCTGAAATAAGGCATTTCTCTTCCTGTCTCCAACATTATTAGCATGTTATAGTAGTTTAAATTAAAAAAGAAACATTCATTATATCACCCTGATATCAGCTCACTGCAATATAACGTTTTTGAAACAGGAAAATATCACAGCTTAGCATCATAAATTCAACACTGAAACAAGATAAATCCTTCCTATTAATGTAAACCTCTGTACTTCACAATATATCTACAGCAGCAATGCACTTCTATTTGCTGAACAGACTATCATAAACACACATAATTCTCATTGAATAATGGAAACAGCAAAGAAATCCGAGGGTAACGATGTTCTCTAGACTAAAACAGCCACAGCCTGATCCTTCGAACAGAGTCACTCATGCAGGGATGTTCCCGCTTGCATATGACAACATAAAAACCACGTCCCCATAACTGGAATCTAGATAACACAGCAAGTGACATCGAAGTATATTTACTCCTTAATTACACATGCACAGAATGTATGCTGGAAGCTTTATTAACTTGCAATATATATAAAGCCCTGAAATGCACATATGAAAGTCTGGGTACACTGTCAATTAAGAATTTCCAAATTTCTCACTAAATACCTGACTGAAATGACTCCGAAAAAAAAAAGCAGCTTGTTTAATTTTGTTGAAAAGAAAAATCACTAACTATTCGATGCTGCTACAACAACTAAATTCTCACCTTTTCCCCTTTACACTCAGATTAACACTCTGAAACTTGCGCCAAATGGGAATTTGTCACACAGTTTAGGAAATGCAAACACATGAATTAATAACCTGAATTATACAAATGTGAACCTGAGATTTGCAATTTGTTTTAAAAAGCTAAAAGAACTCGCGTTAACTGGTTTATCCATGTCTAGGCATTACTCAAATGCTTCTGGTTTAGTTAGCTGTTTCTTGCAGGCTAGAAAAAAGCCTATGAATGCTTTAAGAGCTAAAGCATCAGAGATCTGCTCGCTCCTTTTACGGGGTTAGTTGCTTCCAGAACCAGCAAGTCCAGGCTGACTCCAGTTATACCGTGCCCTTCAGTTCAGAAGGACGTAACGCGTGACTGAATTGTGCTTTGCAAGTGGCTGGTTGGAGAACAGAAAGGGGCAAGAGCTCTGCATCGAGGGATTCAGTTCTTTAACGAGACTTTTACCGTCATGTAACACCGAGGCTGGGAGTGCTGCCCCTTAATATATTTATCCTGGCTGGTTAGATCTCGCAGCACTTGTAACACAACTGTTATTTTAAAAGAAGGAGGGAGAAAACTTGTACTGATGCTGTGCAGAGGGAAATACCCTCCAAGGAGAAAGGCCTGACCCCACCAGAGTTTTTATTCCACAGATGTTCCCTGTAAAGTGTAACTGAAATTGAAACACAACAGAAGGGGCAATAAAAACAACAGGTCACCTTTTGGGTCACTGAGATACCTGATACTACTTTCCTTCGTTTGAGTTTTACTCTGGCATAGTTGTACCAAGTCCAAGAAAATCAGCCTTTCAGCTCACAGCCTTTCCAAACTAATTGCCGGAAAAAATAAAATTAAGCAAAATTGGTGAAATCCACAGTCCTTTGTTCCTCCTTATAAGCCTCTTGAGAATGGCAAAGAGGCTTCAGCGGCACAGACCAACAGGAATCCCTATAGCTTGCAAGTATGCAGGATGCTTTGCCACTGCAAAGCAGCTCAGATCGCACTGCCTGACCTCAGGTGAAAGTGTGCTGTGATCTTCTCATCTGCAGGGTTGGCACTGGCTTCAAAACAACCGTTTGCACGATAGCTATCAAATTTTTCAAAGGGAAAAAGAGATACTGAGGGAGTTCTCCTACTAGACTTTGAGAAGGGGGCAAGGAGTCCCAGGGCCATAAACTGCAAGAGTGAGACAAGGAAAATCCAATACCTTGGGTGAAAAGTATATATATAGGAGAGCTCTTTATTCCAAATATGCTTCCAAAATCCAGGGCAAAGCAGCATCCCTCAAGACTTTCCTCGGGAGACTGGAATGAGGCTTAGCACTCCAAGGTATCTCGTTGCTCCATATTCATATTGATAGTGAGTTAAAAAGAATAAAAGATTTGTTTTAAGAGTGTTATTAAAGACTGATATTCCAAACAAAACAATTTTTCACCCACAAATTCAAGTTTAGTTCTAGAATAAGAGCTTAATCTTTCACTGGCCAACAGAGCTAACTGGCACTGCAAGAACGCAGTAATGTCAAGATTTCATAAGAAACTTTATTTTACGTGAACCTGAGAATTAACTGCTTTCCATCAAATATTTTACTATTTACCTCTTAAAGGTACGTTTTTTCTAACACTTGAGGAGTACTGGCCAAATTCTGCCCTTTTCACTCAGAGCCCAGTCCTTAGTTGGGCAGCTTGCCTGAGAGAGGGCCGCAGGTGTTGGCCTTAGATTAATAAAAGATTGGCCTGGGGAGGTCAGGAGCTGCTCCACACAAGTACCAACAACTGGTTGCCAATTCTGATCTAAGACAGAGCAGTCACATCTAGAACACAATACCAGGTAACATCTGCACAGTGACATGTATGACCAGGAGAACTGGTGGATTTAATCTAGTTCTTAGGAATTTATATAAATCTCAGTGAAGTCAACGGGAATCTTTTTATGCAAGTTCAATCATATCCCAGAATTACCAGAGCTGGAGCAGCCTTCTAGGCAGCCAAGCAAGGGGTCCATGGAATAAGTGGCATGGACCCAGACTATCTCTGCACGCTGGCAAGGCAGAAAGCTCTTCAGTATTGGACTGAAATCTATCACCAAGCCTCTTTTATCATTTTGCCTGTGTTTTTCTTCAAAAATTAGGTGCTTTTAGCTATCACAGTACATCAAACCTGTACCTTCCACAAGCACTGAAGTCACTCAGAAAAATGACAGCAAACATCCCTGTGAAACTACAAGGCAGAAAAAAAAAATCTGCTACAGCATTATCAAAACCTAAGATAGTAAGTAATAGCATTAAAAAAATCTATTTCATACAGATGAAAATCATTACAGTTCTCTAGAGACCCTCTCCCTCTCTGCAGTAACCCATGTCATTTCCCAGCTAGTAAAAATGTGCCACAGGATATCAAAAGATGGTAACGTTCTTCTAATTTTAATATTCCTCTAATCCAATAATGGCTTGTTTACTGCTTTCTAATTTAAAGGTAATTCATTAGATGTATCTTGTCACGTCTTATTGGCATCGAAGGCATAAGAATCATACACACCTCTGAGCTATGTCAGTTGTACTGCTAACACTCCATGTGCTTCCCTCAGTGTAAACAGCTATCGATGCAATGGTGCTGGTAAGGGACTGTGTGTGTGAACGTACATATAAATTATAAAAAAAATATTAAAAGACTTCAGGGATGAACTCTGGACCCAAACATTTACGTTCAACACTAAGAACTCTAGCAAACATAAAATATTTAAGCTACTATAAGTGATTTGTGTGCAAATATTTGTGATAGTGACACAAAAGGTCTCACATAGTCTGTGGGGAAGCCCCCGACTGGCCCGACTTGAATGAGTCTGCTGCAAAATGATGAAGGTTAAGGAAGCATTAGACAGGAGAGGCAGCCTGAACTCAGAAATGCACATTTCAGGAGCCAGACCATGCTTGGCAACATCTGTTGCGATTCTGCAAAGCCTATCCAAGACAGCTGAGTTTTTGAGTAACCCTACAGCAATGTAACAGGAACGGAGGCCAAGGGCTTCAAACCTGCTAGACCTTGGCAGCACAGAGGCACCGAGGTCCTGGGGTGAAGGCGAGAGCACACCAGCAGCCATTAGCACGGCGGGGGAACATGCGCTTTCCTGCCTGACGAGCTACGGCAGCATCCACCTGGCTGCACGGTTTCCCTCCTCGCTCCCCTGGCACGGAGCCTGTGCCTCCCTCCACGTGAGCAGCTCTACTCCAGGCAGTAAGGTAAAGGAAGCAATTTACTACAGGTAAATCCACTGTGTGCTCAAACACATTGTTCAGGCAGTTTTCCTGCCACAAAGGCTCAGAACTCTTTGGCTGTTTATATTCTGCCAGCAACCAGCTCAGTCACATCATCTCTCTCTATACCAGGGAACTAATGTGTCCATTTTCAATAATCTCTTCCCAAGAAGTGAAACCTTTGTTCAACCAGACGAACCACACACAGGTGGCTATGTAATGAGCCATGCCTCGCTCGGAGGAGGGCACAAGACAGAAACACAATGAAACCATGCTCGGAAACCACTCCGTTTGTCCAAAGTTGCGTTATTCCTTAGGAGCACGGCAGGATCACCACATCAGTTTGGAAGACAGTTTGGGTCAGTACGTGTCCAAAACCATCACCTCATTGGCTGTCGATGATGTCATGCCCAGGCATTAATCCCCAGTGACTGCAGGTTTAACATCACGCATATCACTACATCATCTACATAACGACAATGAACATGAGTCTTAGAGGAAATTACTGGAGCAGAGAATAAAGCAACTTGTTGAAACAGGGAAAGCTGCATCTCTTAAATTATTATTTTCAGCTTTTTCTGGTCAAAGTGAAGTTGATGGGGTCAGGAAATAACACATGCCTCACTGAAAGGAGTGGGTATTGTTACAGCTCTATTTTAAAGAAAGTAAATATTCAAGACCTCCCACTCAAAAAAGTTAAAGTGCCAGTGGTGACTGATCTGGGAAATAAAAGCATTTCAGGAGCTATAAAATCAGTGGCTGAAATTAAAAACATTTTTTACAAGGAAAAAAATTAAAAAGTAGGAGTGATACCTACAAAGCAAGCTTGTCCGATTGCTAGTGACATCCTCATCTCCAGGGTAGCTATAGCAGTAAGTGAATTACACACACGCACACTAGTACATAGATATATTTAAATACAAGACAAACACTTGAAGTGGTGTAGACTGACACTCAGTCCCACCCCCGACGCCAGAGCTTGCCCTGCCCGCAGGGTTCCATAAAGACATACTTACAGCCCCAACACCCCAGACACCCGCCGGCGAGGGGGGTCTGCCTGGTGCCGGGCTGCTCCGGGGAACGGATAAGTCACTATTATCCCACACTCCTCCTAATTGCACTCCTAAATACAAGTTACATCGCAGATGAAGCCATGCTTCTCCCTGCCCAGCTGCCTCCCCCCCGCCGCGGATCGCCCCTCCAGCCCGCCCGGGACTGGCAGCTCCGAGCACCAGCCCGGGCAGCCGGAGGAGACCCCCGGCTCGGTACCCGGCCCCGCACCTCCCAGCGCCCCGGCCCCAGCTCCGCTCCCCGGGTACCGCTTACCTGGCCGCCGTCTCGCCCGAGGAGGTGCCGGGCTGAAGCACGCGTGTCGGCAAGGGGGGAATCACCCACGGGCGAGCGGGGAGCGCACCCGGCTTTCAAGCTGCGAGGAGGACGCTCCGCACAGCCTCCCGCACGGAGCGGCGCATCGCCCGAAGGGGCTTCGGAGCTTCTCCCTCCCGCTCCTCCCCCTCAGAGCCAGCGGGGGGAAGCACAGTGTTACGGCTTGTCTTTCTCTCCCACCTCCGCGGGGCTCCCCGCTCCCTCCCCTCACTGCCCCGCTGGTGCAGGGCTCGGCCGCGCAGGGCGAGCGCAGAGATAAAACTGTCTGGGCAAAGTGCCCCCCCTTCCTCCTCCTCCTCCTCCCTCCCTCCCGGGCAGCGAGGATGCTGCCTTCCGGAGGCAGAGCTGCGCGCCCTGCCCAGCCCGGGCTTCTAACTGCCTAACAGAGCCCTGACCTTATTTTAGCATCCCAGTGGTCTCTGCTCAGCCGAGGGAAGAGAAAGGAGACGTTTCTTCAGCTCGCAGCTGTGACGGAGTTCGCAGCATCTTTTGGAGACAGCCGCAACTTGAGAAGGGTGCAGAGAGTCGGGGCCACAGCCTGCCCCGCCTCTTATCGCAGGTCTGATCCCCGCTGCCCCCTCCACCGCAGTCCTGCGGGTTATCAATAAATTATCACGTTCAAAAATTTAGTTTAAATGGAAAAAGTGAAAGATGGTGTTTCACTGGCTCCAAAGCCAGGGTCACTTGGACAGGCTTTCCAGCAGCCACTGGGAAACAGATTCCGTTTCTTGCTCTGACACTGACTTTCTGTACAACCTTTATCAACTCACTTTACATCCTCAGTTTCTCTTGCAGCTCTGGTGCTTGCTTAAACAGTGATGTCCAACTATGTGCTTCAGTGGGAGTCAGGCATTTAAATATCTGTAGACACTGGTCCCATTTCTGTGAGAGAGGGCAGTGTCTCACCCTGAGTGACTGTAGAGCTCAGTGCCATGATAGGCTGATCTTGGCTACATTCCCTAAATGCTGTTGTGATACAAATCATCGTCATCATCCTGGACAAACATTTCTTAAATTGGAAGGACCACTGAAAATGTGCCTCGTGGAACAGGGCAGGCTACTTTTATCACAGGAGATCACTCATCAGCTGCTACTGTGGAATGGCATACTGCCGTTAGAGTTGTTCATGTGCAACTTTTCTAGTGCACATGTGAAAAACAGCAAAAGTCTCAGTAGCTTTCACACCACAGTTCATTGTAAATTAATAATACAGTAGCAGACTCTCACATCTTGGATAAATTAATTTAATCTGAAAGAAAAGGTCCAAACCCCCAACCTTAGCTCTCCCTCATCTCATGTTAGCATAACTCAGCTGTGCTCTTTTAATCAACAGGAGCTACAATACACTCAAAATAGGAGGGAACAAGCCCACAGCATCAGATTGGATTTTTCCTTCTCATTCCTTACACATGGAGCTACCACCTTCTTGCCTACTGCTTCTGACAATTAACACCCCTCCAGTCCTCCAGACCTTGAGGAAGCCTAGAAAAGGAGACAGAGAAAAGGCAGAGAAGAGAAGGAGCTCCAAGCTTACACAAAGGATTGTGAGCAGTAGATCTGGGGAAAAGGGAGAGAACTGGATGTACTGGTGAGAAAGGGGAAGATTTAGAGGACAGGAGGCACAAATCAGCAGGAAAAAGGTCTGGTGTTGCTGCCTGGGGAACAATTTGTCGAAAGCAGGTTATCCAGGGCATCAGACAGGAATTACATAGGATCAACACCCCCCTGGTACGTGTGGGGTTTGCCTGTTGTGGGTGCTCTTACAACCAGGCTGCTGAGCCACGGGAGACAGGAGCTCACTGCTCTCCCTGCCTTGCTGCTATCCTGCACTCAGATTTCCCTCCCCAACCACCTCTGTCTCGAGCCCAGCTCTTAGACTCAGTTTTCCCATCCAGACAATGGAGACAGCCACATTTCTTGCGCTGAATTAAGTGATGCCCAAAGAGCACTTTGAAATGCAGATATTACGCTCGCTAGTTTTAATGCCTCCAAAGCGGTCTCCAGATATCTCTAAATCCTCACGATATCCCTGATCAATTCCTGTTTTACAGATGAGGAAGCTGGGCAGAGGGATGGATGCTTGACTCCATCTCTTTTCAGTCAGGTTCAGCAGATCCCACTGACCTTGCCATGGCTCAGGCTCCCAGCTGCTGGCCCACAGAGACCGAGTCCATCCAAAGACACATTTTGCTGGTGAGAGAACAAGCATCATACATGCAGTGCCTCCATACCCGATTACTAACCCCCTATAAAGCTATTTCCTTTGACAAGTTAATCCCTGGGTTTGAGCTCCCATCCCCTCCCACAACCTGGTGTTACACACGTATTTCTGGCATCCACTGTGTCTTGCAGGACCCTCCTGAGAAAGTGCAGGCATTGTGGGGCTGAACTAAATCCCTCCCTGTGTTTTCCTTGCCTTTGTAGGTGTAATGGGAAGGAGCAGGACACAGGAGCTTCTAGTCCCCAGGCCTGTGATCAAATTATCTCTCCCTCTGTCACACACGCTAATCACCACAGCTGGCGGTCATGCCAACAATATTAACGCTGCTGAGTAGCTTTCAGTTTTGCAATTAGCAAGGTTTTCTGCTTCCCTCAAATAAAAAATAGGCTTGTACTACTTAACGCTGCATAAACGATACAGATAGATACATTCAAGGCCCATGTTACCGTCTTCTTGAAAGGAACTGACGTTCTAAGTGCTGTAGATATTTTAAATCTTTTGAAGATTACAATAGTTACAAAGCTCATTATTTCTAAACGTGTTTATCCTTCCTCCCTTTTTTGTTTGCAAAATTAGGCAATGCGCAGTGTAAATAAACAACTATTGTACTATTAAACATTGATTAAAGAAAAGGGTTCCATTTAAATTATTAAGTGGTAAGATAAAAAGCATCCCTTCTCTTTTGTACACTACTTTATTCAGAAGTCAAACTTCTGTAGTCTCGCTGAATGCTAATGAATAGCATAATAATGCACAAGGGCAAGAAGGGGCTGAGTAATTAAAAACAGAGGCCAGAAATCAAAGGGCTTGAAATATACTTACCAAAATAATTCAATTATACATTAGAAACCTGGGATAATCAAGACACATCCCACAGTTTCATTCATCATTATCCCCCAATTTAATATCTATACTGGTTTGCTGCATACAGGAAGCGTCAATTGGGACTTTCATGTGCGATGCTTCATCTGAAGAGACAAAGGCAACGTGCACTCAGGTCCCGTTCTCATCACGCTGCACTTTGAAAATGGCTTCACTTGACTGAGTATATTCTCAGTTAAACTGATTTAGGGAACTATTTTTAGCCACAAGCTATTTCTGTATTGGGTGTATATTCCTTTTCTCCATAGCTTTGCAATTAATTAATAGAAATCTCCACACCCACCATTTTAGCTTCCCTATAAATCCATCTCCCACCTCTCTCCTTGGCTTCACCTCTTCTTGTGGCTTCAGGCTTTCCTGATTATCCACAAAAACCTGTGCCAAGCAAAGCAGCAGGTAGGTTCATTCAGCAAACCATGTATTTAGCTGGGGTATGGCATCATGAGCCTCTGAGGGTTTAGAATCATAGAACTGTTTTGGTTGGAAAGGACCTTCAAGATCATCGAGTCCAACCATTTTCACACAACACAAGCTGGGTCAAAAAGCCCTGATGTAGAATTGCAATGTCACCACTCTTATGGGCCAAGGAGTCCCAGCACAGCTTCTAGCCTTCAGGACAGCAAATGCGGGGGGGAACCGTGCATTTCAAGAAAATTCCAGTGCCACGTGATAAAACAAGGGAAAAAGAGCCAGTCTGACCTTGTTCAGTGGTTTTGGACATGAGCGGAGGATTTATGTGCTTTTGCCTTGTGCAGTCTTGATGGAATAAGCAATGAGCAAACCTTGTCCCACTGGCACTGGTAACAGCTTCATGGAGGAAACTCCAAGTGATGCATTGTCAGGAACCGTGGCAAAACCAGAAAAAAGTGAACAGAAGTTTCCAGCTGACAAGGGATAGCACTGTTGTTCAGAAAGTTTGCAGATGCACAAGTTGTTCCCTCCCTTCTGGCACATAATTAAGGCAATGACAGGTGAAAACTGTCAGAAACAACCAATTTCAGCAAAAAAATCCGGAATTTCAGCAAAACCAACACTCAATTGCATGTCAGGTTCCTGAGGAATCAGAGTCTGATTGTCTTATTAGAATTTTTAAAGGTTTAAGCATAGAGACTACTAGCTGTCTCTAATGAGCGAAGAAGTCAAACGAAATACTGCTGCGCTTCACAAGCCGAGAGGAGCCCGTAGGCCAACACAGGTCGCAACATTAAACAGTAAAAAGGGGAAACAGGAATCTCAGGTCAAGTTTTCCAAAACTAGGGGTCTTAATTAAAATGAAGGTTATGACTTTAGCGGGTAGGTGCTGTTTAGTATAGTCCCAGCTATTACCAAGAATTGCTGCATCTTCAATTTAGAACAAAACAAAACATTACATGAGAAAAACTGTCTAAAGCGCGCTCACTCTATGACAGCAGTAATGTGGATGTCTCCAACTTTCCCCAGCCCTATCGGCTACATTTGCCTCAATCAGAGCTAAAGCTCCTTTTGAGACGATTCAGCTTCCCAAAAAGAAGAGGGACATTCACTTGTTAAAAAGGAGACCATTAAGACAAACAAACCGGCCCGTAATGTGAGCAGGAGCAGTTTGCCAAAGGGGGAGAGTGGAATGTACAAGTTAAGACAGATACAATTTCAACATACAGGGAAGCAGAAAGCAAAATACCTATTTTTTTTCCCATTTTTCTAATGAGGAGTTCATTTTAGAAGAGAAGACACTAACACACACGTTGCTTGATTCTGCAGAGGGATTGACTGAAAAAGGGGGATCTCTATCTAGGGGCAGAGCCTGAACTACACTGGAGCCCCACTGCTCAATATTTGTTTCCCAAGTTTGGTGATGAAATACTCTAATAGATATCTTAGTGACATCCTTTTCCAAGAAACAGTCTGGGGCAGTAATTCTAACAGGACAAGTCAGCTGTAATGAATCTCTTTCCTCGGCACAGATGGGGCCTCACTTTACTCCTGTGCATAGCTTCTTCCACTTCCTAAGACTACATGGAGACAACAGCAAGTAGCTCTGGCCTCTTATCTTACCTGTCTTAAACAATATAGTGGCGATCAATAAATGAACTTCATCTTTTTTAAATATACAATTACATGAAATAGATTATAGAAACGACAAAACCCAGAACAACTACACAAACAGAGAGCTGGGCTCTGATTTCTATCAGTATGAGATCAATGTAGTGTAGTTGCTCATTTACAGCTCAAAGCTGCATTATTTTCCCTAACTCAGGCTGTATTGCTAGTCAACTGAACTCTGTAAAGCAGAAATATCAAGCCATCTTGATATTCCTTCCACAGTAAACGATTTACAAAGGAGGGGGAAAATCTCCCTTCCCCTCCCTCTTTCAATTCATTAAGTTCAACTGTGATAACCAGTGAGGCATACAGGAAAGGGTTAGGTATCTCTGCCTCTGAATATTTAATTCAGGACTAAATGTAATGCACAGCATCCCACTACCCTTGGGAGTTCAGCAGCCAATATGCCAATGAATTTACCCTGACAATAGTGATATTTTCTGCACTTTGGAGGCATGAGTGACATTTGCTCACCACATATGTTACATCGGATGCTGAGGTCTACACTTGTGAGAAATTAATCAGAATCCATCTGTTTCCTTCTCGTCCTGGACAATTTCATTACAACTTAACCAAAGATTATAGGATTCCCATGTCTGTGTCCCCAGCCCCCAGCCCAGTCTTGGTGTTTCCATACTGAATGATTAAAGCTGCTTAGTTTAAGTAAGGTCAGAAACAATCTTCCTTCCTGTAGGGAAAGGCATAATGCTCATGAGCGGGATCCAAAATCTGCTCTAAATTACACGTCTGTAAATTCAGACTATCCCTACTGAACCAAAGGGGGTTTAGGTTTATCATGGAGCAGGTTCTGGACCTCGGTCCTTTGATGCGTGTTTCTGGCACCTGATTTTGATGGGCATCAAGCTTGGGATGGCACGAAGTCAGTCACTCTGCAGGTCCTCTGTTATGTTTTCATTTACAGGTCCCCGGGGTGAGCAAAGCCATGGCTCAGCCTTCCTGTGGGGCCAGGAGATATTGTGCTACTGTTGGGAAAAGAAAGTGCTCTGTCTTAAAATACTCTCTGTACTTACACATGCAGCTTAGCAAATTCTTTGCTTATTTCTTATTTACTACCACCTCTTTGATTCAATGTAATAGCAAGGGAGAACTGGACATAAAGATTGCTTGCATCAGCTGATTTATAGTGCTAAATATTGCACAATGACGGATGTATTTGCTTAAAAGTGGGGTTTTGTAAAAGTTCTTTGGGCAAGGTACAAATGGTACAAAAAAAAAAAAAAACACCAACCCAAAAGCATAAATATCAGTGGGAAGCTGGTACCTGATTGCTGGGTAACAGTTGCAGCCAAGCCTGCTAACATGAAGTTTCCTGAATGACAGAGAAGCCAAAGCTACGAACCAAAAAGTTGAGGTTTCCATTACAGAAACTATCTATGGAGAGACACCTAATGGGAGACCAGGGAAAGCCCAGTTATGAGGGGAACGAGCTCCTGCGATAAGGAGGGGCTGAGAGGCAGCTGTAGCACCTGGGGTCCACACGTCAGGGAGGCAACACCTGGGATAGAAAGGGATGAAGGCTGCAGGCTGGCTGCTGCTGCACGCAGGGACAGCGGCGGGGGCTGCGCTGCCAACCCACAGCGGGAGACAGCAGGTCCCTTTTTAGGGGAGCAGCATCTCCTGTACCTGCCTCGAACCCAAAGCCTTTTGGTCACCTACCCGTGAGTGCTTTTGCTGCTCAACCTGAGTGAAGGAGGATGCTTGGAGACATGAGTGCTTTCCACCAGCTTCAGCAGGATTGCTCACCTCTTCCAGTTGTGGCTGGTCCCATGGTGCAACTCGAGGTCCAGACCCCATCCCGTGAGATGGCAGAAAGCAGGCACTGGTCCTACTAAGCACCGAGCTGCTGGACAGGAGCAGCAGGACCCCAACAGCGTTAGGTTAATGTCATTGCCCTAAACTAGGCAAACATCCCTCAGCATTGCAGCTTCACGGGGACCAGCCCCAAAACCTGAGTGTGCTGGCAGGGGCAGGGGAAGGAGGCAACCAAGCAAAGCTGTGCAAGGAGCAGCTAGAAAGAGCAGCTATAAGCAGTAGTGTGGCAATGAGGTTTGTCTGCAAGCAAAGAAATTCATCCAGCAGTGGGGAGGTGGAAGCTGATGGCAGATGAGATCCTGCAAAGCAAAATGCCATTCAGCCAACCTGAGATGGGAAACCACACGAAGCTCCCTGACCCCGTTTGGAGCTGTGCTGCCTTCCCCACTTCTCACAGCTATTATTCCAGCTGACTTGCAGATACCCGATAGTTATTTTTGAAATTAAAGTGCATTCAGATCAGGCTGTCAGAGCCTGTCTTTTCAATCATGAGTTACTTGATCAGATGCTTTTTTTTGCTGTAACATGATCACATGATACCAGGGCTTTAAACAGGACCTATATTCTAGCTCCTGTGCTGGGTACTTCCTTGCCAGAAAGATATTGACACATTGGGAGATAGCTATAAAAGAAAAGAAAGATCTTGCATAAATTAACTTATGTTATTTATAGACATGGAGAGCAGTCTATCCATGGGACCATCTGCTAATCTATGTCCCATGGCAATTAAAGTCAACATTTCACCATACCTTCTCCATCAAGGGCTGAGATTATGCACTGAACTCTTTTTTTTCCCCGTATTAACACCGACCTTACATCTGTGCTGTTTAGTGTCTCTTTCCAACTTTCCATAACACTTCCCATACCCAGCCTCTGAGTGCCTGCTACAAGGAAAGAAAAAACCTCAAACTCTATTTTTATTACTATGAGGTCAAGGGGCCAGTAGGTGACAAAAGCTCTATTTCATTGGTTCTCAATAACTTTTCTGTTTTAATAAAAAAGAAAACAGGCATTATGCAGTAAATTAATGAATTTATAGATAAGATACAGAGCAGACTTCATACAGTTAAATCTTTTCAGTGCTCCTTGTTACAAACATCCCGCATATATTTTCAGAAGTGACTTATGATTTTGGACACTATGTTTTTAAGCATCCAACCCAAGATGATTTCTGAAACTATCAAAAACCTGTGAGCAGGCCTCTTGCCATCTCATTTTTTCAAGGAAAGGTGGGAGCCTAAAAAGTATGGCATCCAAATATTTTGCTTTAGAAAACATGTAAAGACAAAACCTGAGTGTATTTAATGTAGAGCTTGCCCATCTTATAGATACTGGTGAATTTTTTGAAGTAACTTAAAAGCTTGAGTCCTCCCCTGCCTTGCTCTGTATCTTTTTGTACACCACACTTTTATTACTCCATGAAATTTTAATAATTTATACTAGCACCATCATTTAGCAACTGCATTCACTACATTTAGCAACAGGAATTATTATAAAAGCAAGGAAGAAAATATAGAAGATTCGATTAGCAGGAAGAGTTGCCAGAAAGGCAGCCTTACAGCAGGACTGAAGGACTCTTGCTCAGGTGAAAGATATTATTTTACAGAAATGGATCTCAGGGATACACATTTCATGGACATCAATACATTTGGTTAATTAAAACAAAAAATGAAAGGCTTTCTTAGCTAGTGTGTCAATCAGTCACATGAATAACATCTCAAGCAGTGCTCCACCTCTGCCAGAGCTGATATTACGAAAAGCTTCTTCCTTCCAGGTATTTGGGGATGTACGTGTGAGGGAGAGAAAGAAATGGAAATGTTAAGCAGTGACAAAACCAAATACTACCCATTTTAGTCTAAAACTTATTGCAGTCACAAGACATTTACAAGTTTAGAAGTGAGAACAAAGCTCTGCCAAATTTATGCTGCCTGGAGAGCTCCGTATGGGAAAGATCCTCTCCCAGATCTCCTTTCCCCTTCCAGCCTCCCCAAAACTCTCCTCTCTCTGGTTTCACTTTCCAACCCAGGATACAACAGCTCTGAGAATGATGGTGCTGAGGATGAGCTTTACAACATGAATTGTCTTCCTAAAGGTCTAAATCGCTGCTGAAAACCTAAAGGTTATTATGCAAAGTCCTACAGGAGAAAAAAAGGGTGTAATACCTTCCCTCAGCATATAAAAAGATATAACAGACCATTACTGACTACAGATATAACATATACGAAGTATAGCAGGGCACAGATGTAAGTATTTGTGGAGAGCTTTTAAAGCCATTGTTGTCCATTTTTTGCACATTAAAACCCACAAAGAGATTTTTTTTAGAGCACTAAATCATTTTGTTTCTCCCTGGCTAGATTTTTAACTATTAAAATATTCATCGTGCACTCCAAGAACCTCTATGTCAAGTATTTATTTTATTGTTTATAACCTTTTAAACAGCTTCTTTAAAATACCTCCAGGTGTACATATTGCTCTTTAAAAAACACTGAAAATAAGAGCTTATTGTAAAACACCAAAGAGAGAAATAAGGCACAGCTGAGACCAGCAATTTGCCCATCAGCAGTGGCCTCTGACCACAGTACAACGGAGGGGAGGATTCCACAAAATTCAGCGCTCAGGGTAAACAGAAAGCGCATTTTTTCAAAGTTGGAAGTTTTCAGAGTGAAAGTTCGTGGAGCTTCACATAAGTAGATGTAACTTTCTACTGCCAAGAAGGCTGGAGGGAAAAAAAATATTCTGTAAAGGGAATATTTGTGTCAAAACCTCCCTTTTAGATTTCCCTTCAGACAGACAATATTTTTGGCAAGATGGCTGGTTGGCACTGAGCAAAACCATTGTTTTCTGTTTGAAAAATCTCCCCTTCATCTTGTTATTCTCTTTGACTGATAGGATACCCCTGGCCCTGAAATGAAGCTCGGTAGCAACAGCGCTCTGGGCTTGCAGGCAGGGTGCTGGTGCTGCTGCTCTCCCCCACCCACCGCCTACCCTACACCAAATCTGTGCTGCCGACTTTCTCCAGCACGACCAAGCGGAGAGCTGCTCCTGCTCCTGGTAGCCTGACGCAGTCTGTCCTGGTCAGGCCAAGCTGCGTTTGTCAGAGACAATTACAGAGCTGCCTCGTCCGAGGTGAACATCATATGGCGATGCATAAGGTGCCGACCCCGCAGCCGGCTGGCCTCGGCATGTCATGGGGCAGGAGGGGCCATGTGCCAGCAAAGGGGGTCTCTTACCCACGGTGTGATGGGATGAAAGGCACAGACACTACAGTCCTCGTGAGTGGTAACAGCTGGGTCTGTCACTCATGAGCTCATCCCAGCACCGGTTTTCTGGCCAAAAGATCAGCAGCACCATGGAGGCTCAGCCCACCTCGTCCTGGAGGTTTCAGTAGGGTGGCAGATCAAGCATCTTCTGCCTGGAAAGACACTTTGGATGGAGCCTCTGACAGAGGCCAAGGCCGGGGCTGTCTCAGATGCCTTCACACCCCAGTGACGTGGCTGCTCCTCGTCCTGCAGCCTCCTCAGCTAGAGATGCTGAATGTGACCAAATACAATTTGGCAGCTGTAAAGCTCGGTTACAAACTGCCTGGAAAGGGATTACCTTCAGTTTCAAGAACATTTCTTCTAATCTGAAGAGAAGCAGAGACCTCCCCTCTCCTCCCATGAAGCCTCTGCTTTATCACAGAGCCAACCTCATTCTCAAATACCAGAATTTGAACCATTATGTTCTTCTCTATATTCCTTCATGTGATTTAACTACTTCCATGTGGGAAAAAAATTCTTTAAACTGTCTTTCTGTTTCTTCTCATAGAGGAAGGACTCAAAGAGTGAGGCACAAACCTGAAAAACTATACCAACCTTTTACCAACTGCTTTGGCATCTCCTCCAAGAGCTTTCTGGCCACCATGGCTCCTTGGAGGACAATGGTAGGCAGCATCTTCAGGTGATTTCATACAGAATTTGTGCTATTGCTTCTCTGTCATAGAATCATAGAACGGGTTGGGTTGGAAGGGACCTTAAAGATCACTAGTTCCAACCCCCCTGCCACGGGCAGGATACCTTCCACCAGACCAGTCCAGTCCAAAGGTATTTCATTCTGCATCTATGTAAGTGAAGAAAGCAGAAGAGGCTGTTTACCACTTATAGTCTCCAAGGAATACTGGATGTGCTTGTACATAGTTATTGCAACTGTTTCCTCTCACAGACACTGAGAATAATGAAAAAAGGCAAGTACCACTGCATTTGTAGACACTGACTACATTATTACTGAACACAGACCTTAACACTGAACGTCTGGGTCATTTCAAAGGTGACATGCACTTGTGAGGAAATGCATTTAAGTTATTTATGGACAACAGAGAGACACACTGGATTCACTGTATCATAGGCTTTCCCAAGCAAAATGCTGCAGTCAAGTAGAGCAAGTGAAGACATCCCGCAACTAGGGAGGAAGCTCGTTCTTTTTCAACAAATTGCTGGTTATACGGCATATTAGGTATCATTAATGGACTAAATCACTTCCACTGAAACATGACCTGCTATTTCCACAAACAAGTCTCTTACCTTCACCACATTTACTTCCTACAAACTCTTTGATTTTCATTTAATGTCTATCTAAAAGGCTAAAGACCCAGGCACTCCACTCAGTTGCATTGACATTACCTTTTAATTAGCAGAGGTCACTTAATGCTTTTAGTACAATCAACAGTTGCTTTCTTTCCTCGATCAACTGCAAGAGCATCACAGTTAATGCAGACTGATTAAAACTTGAAAATCCTTTAGAATAAAAGTATCTCAGGACAAATATAATCAAGCCATTGCACGTAGATCATTTTCCTTGACAGCTTTGATTGCCACTCCATTAGCGTGGGACTGATTAACACTGCACAGTATCGTTTTGTAGAAAACACCCTGATTTGTGCAGCATTGCCAGGTCGCAGGAAGAACAGTTCAGGATCTGTGGGTAAATGGCCTCTCTTCTGGTATCGTGGGTCTCACCCGAGGACTGACAAAGCTGTGGGTGAAACTAAAATGATGGTTCAGATGTGATTGGTAAATGATAAATAAAGCTGACACTGGAGAGACATCCACAACTCGCTGCTCGGCATTGCAGCTGAATGCACATGTAAAAAATGTGACCAACCGTATAATGTCTTTCAAGTATAAATCAGTTTCTTTGTACACAGATGAAGCTGGGGTCCTTGCCTCATTTCAGAGGACAAAGACCTATTGGGTGTTTGGTGATGAGAGATTTGCCGAAAGTGAATGAGTTTTTTGGGAGCAGGGGCCACGTTCAATTCAAGAGAGTGGCAAGTCATCTCACTCCCAAGTTACCTGCCCTCTTGAGACAGATTTTACAAGCTAAAGGCAAACAGACGGGGCTACTGTCTCCTATTCCTAATAGTTTTGTTAATCCTTATCCTTTTGACCCATGCACAAAGAAAATTATTCCAGGAAACCAATGGTAAGAACTCCTTTATAATCCCTGTATTATATTATATCTGCTACTGTGTTTGCAAAGTCAGTAAAATGAGAAGAGCTCTTACTATGCCTGTTAGAAATTAACGAAGGCTTCTTAGTCTTGGTAGTTTTTTATTGCTAGACAAGGAGCATATGTCAGAAGACATATGGCAAACAACAAAACCAGGCTGAACCAGACCAAAAAAGAAAACAGAGCAAGCATTTCTATTTAAAAACCAATTACATAAAGCTCCCTTGGAATGGCCATATACATCCACGAACCAGCCGTTTTCATCTCCTGTGCTGCATTTAGGTTATGAAAGGATTTAGTTTCCCAAGAAAAGAATTTCAGACATAAGGAATACAGGACAATTTTAAATTAAACGGCATGACGATGGTAACATCTGCAATAGATTGGGTGCCCTAAACACAGTACAGGAGATAACAGTCATCTTATCTACGGTTTGGTAAATAATTTCTTCTACCTCAAGGGTCATTACATCTTCAGCTCTTTCTGTCATTTGTGATTCCGCTGAGGGGCTGAAGAATAAAGTCTCTACAGGTGCTTATGGTGCAAGTGAGCAGCTATAAATAACACCCTCGTGTTCGCCTGCGCAGGACAAAAAACCTCATTCGCATCCTGACGTTCCTTCATTAGACACCAACTTTCAGCCCTACAGATCTCAGCATCTCCCGACATCGAATTTGGCAGGCAGTCACTCAGCAGCAACATGAGCCATTAGGGGAAAGGTTTTCTGCTTTCCTACATCCCAAAAGCTCCATAATCCCCTCACGGGCGAGTCGGGGTGGGGGAAATCCCACCAAGTGGCATGTTCCCAAACCTATGAATCAGCAGAAAAATCTGCCTCTCCAGTCCTAAAGTTTGAACGCGTTAGGTGGGGGATGACATGAGCCGAGAGCAGATCCCCACTGTGGGGATAACTCCCACACACCCCCCCACGCTGCCGCTGGGTGTTTGCTCCAGCAAAGCGGAGCACGAGGCCCCCTCCAGTCGCTGGGCCGTGGGCTGTTCGCAGCTCCCTGCCCTGGCAGCAGCACTCTGCGGCTCTAGGGCAGACTGACGTGTTAAAATAAACCCGTAGCTCTGCGGCTGGGGACTGTGTTTCTGTTACTGGGGAAAGGATTTAAGATCAGGGCCGGTGCAGTAGTATTCTCCCTGCTGCTCCCCGGACGGACGCGGGCTCGGTGCTGCCTTCGTTAGGCACCAGCACAAAGAAGAGTTCGAGTGTGAGGCCGTGAGGGAATTGTACGGGTGCTGCTGTTTGGAGAGTGCCAAAAAGAAGAGGGTCACCTTAACCAAAGAGAAGCAGGGGAAAAACCCAGTGAGATTTAGTGTACAAAGGTATTAAAACTATAAAAGCTGAGGAGAAGGCGAGGGGGCACTTAGATCAGGCAGGCAGAGCTAGACACGTAAGCGATGCACAGAGATCTCATGGGACAAGGTTAGGACAGAAGTGACAGCTGGTCTGAAGAAATAGCATTTTAAGATCCAAATCCCTGTCAGGAAAACCCAACCGTGCGGCCGATAGAGAAGTTCAATAAAAATGGGCAGGCAGAAAAAGGACACAAGGTACATAAATACATGCTTATTCAATAAAGCAAGAAATGGGACGGCAAAATTGAGCAAACAAGGCTGCCCAGTGATGGGAGACAGCCTGATTTATTTGCCTTGCTGAAACCCGGTAGCGTGGAAAACACAGCAGGGAAACTGTGTTGTCTCGGTAGGAATTATTCAGCAAAGGAGGGTTAGGTCATGGCTAGAGCACCAGAAAGAGCCTCTGGAAGCCAAGCTTCCAAAGGAAGAAAAATCACACAGTCGATGCATAATTGATGCAGATGTAGAAGGAGTGTTGTACAGTCGGCTCTGGGGACAGAAAGGAAAATTATTTTTGAAAAAATCAACAAATAGTTAATAATAAAGCAGTAGTGACTTCTAATTACCTGTATAAACTGATTACAGCCCATGCCACAGTGACAGGCTGTTTCTTAGCAACTCGGAGTTGGCTTTTGGAAGGGCTCGTTCCAGGGAGAGAGGCTCCCATCCCCTGAGGACCAAAGTTTAGCAATAAACTCTGCTTGGACCCATTAGGTTTTAGGGGCTGCAGTATGTTGTAGTGATGTAATTTACCTCCCAGGGAGGGGAGAGAGAAAAAAAAAAAAAAAAAAATTATTTGGGAACCTGGACAGGAATCAAGCAGTCCTGTAAATGAGGATATTCAAATCGTGGATTCGGTATCGGGGATGCCCAGGCGTTTCTGGCAGAAGAGGGGTGCAGCATCGCCCCAGCCAGCAGCAGAGAGGACAGTGCAGGTTATCAGGGCCAGATGCCTTCACCCAAAAGCTCTGCAAGGAGATAGCAACTGTGCAGAGATCCCTTCTCATTAAAACCAGGTGTCCCCTGTTTTTCAGAAATGCTCAAGATAAATCCATTTCTCAGCCATGATTTTTCTTTTCCTTGCACCAAGAAGTTGATTATTTTAAGAAGTCGTTAAAAGTTACACACACTGAGGTGAGCAAGATATTACTGGAGAGGAGAACTGCACCTTTCTGCAAGTTAATCTGCAAAATAATAAGGAAAACTCACATATACTCACATATAAATCATATGATCTTTGAAAACGTCTTGGGTAAAGGCACTAGCAAGGGTCTGTTGATGAGCTTAAATATTCAGGAGAGAGGGAGTATTGCCATGGCTCAAGAGCTGGTTAAGAGACAGGCATAGGTGGTTAATTTTTAAGAGGATCAAAGACTGGCATCACTATTGATGTTTAATAAATTAATGAGCTAGAAAAGCACATAAAGAATAAATGTCAAATACTAGAGAGACACTAGAAGAACTCCAGGGGTTTAGGAAATCTGCATGAACAGACATACAGAAAAATAAACACACCCAGAGCACGACACAGACCTGCTCCTCTGTAGACACGAGTCTTTTCATTCATTGGAAACTGCTTCCAACAGTAATTAATAGTGAGAAAGAACAAAATGAGACAGAGCTGCCTACAACAGCCCTGCCAGAACTTTTCTCTGTGAAATGCTGGCTCGAGAGTGGCTGGCAGGAGAAGTGTCACCGTGTAAAATGACATCAGCCCCTACCTCTGATGCCATCTTAGCACCACTGAAGTCCCAGGAGGGGCGAGCTGGGGAGTTCTGTTCCGCCGGTGCCAGCCCCCACCTTCCAGCTCGGACCGATGGCAAAAACCCAAAGTGTGACCAAAAAAACCCCCCACACCAAAAAGAATCAGTCTGGGACTGGTTAACTCCAAGAGGAGACAAGTAACAGAATATACTGGGGGTAAATTGACACCCGTCCCCAGGGAGAGCACTTGGGCATCTCTTCTCAGTAAAGAGAACGGGGGGCGGGGGGAAAGACTTAAAAAAAGAACAACTTGTGCAACAGGAATTCAAAAAGTGATGGAGAGAGATGCTGGGGGACAGCAAAGCTGCAAGGAACGTGCTGTACTTACTTCCCAAGGTGTCGATGACCAGCAGGATTTCTCCCACAGCGGGATTTGCACAAGGACCTACACAGGATCCACAGTCACATTCCTTTTGATCCTTCTTCATTTAAATGGCCCAAGCACAAAATTTTCTAAGCAAGACGCTGTATTACTGCATTCAGGAGAACCCTTCCCTGAACAGCAGCACTCTGATGCAGCATTGCAATGCCTGTATCCTCATAAAAGATGCTTTAATGAACTGCTCTGGTAAAAACAATCTGCCAACAGAAGAGTATTGACCGTGTAAATACGATATTGGAGAGTTGTTAGAAAGTAAATATGAGACCAAGTAAACTCTCTTTCATCAGGAGGGGACAAACCCCAGAAAGCCTTAGAAATAAGCATTTTCAAAACATAAGGCAAAAATTTTTAGCTGAGTACTGTGTCATTGGGGTCTGGGATGTCCTCAGCCAAGTCCCTTCTGCTGAGATCAAGCTTCTGCCACACAGACAGGGTTTGTACCTTCCACTGTTGTCTAAAGTGACAGCAGCATCCCCAGTTGATGCCATTGCATGAAGCTAATATTAAATGCTTTCAAATCTGATCAATAAAATACAATTTACATTAAATAACCAGAGAGCTGTCAATTTTGGTTTTTAATCCTAGATTTTCTCACGAGTTCCTGACTCGAAAGAAAAACATTACAGTTATTAACTAAGTAATGATTGATTTATTACATACCATTTGGAAATGTTTCCACTGAAGCGTGCATTAAAAGGTCAAATATTCCCAAGTTTTTCTTCAGGTGGAATGTTAAAAACACTGACCAGATAATACCCATGGCAGTTTTGCAACCGAGGGCATTAGAAGAAGATTTAGAGTTTCTGTGTTCCTCTTATTTTACTTAACTTTTTTTTTTTTTTAAATGAAATGTTTTAATATTCTGCATTGAACCAAACACATTTTCTTTTGTCAGGGATAAGTAGCGCTACGAACGACATGACACCTTCTGGACTCGCCAATCCTGGATGCGGACGCGCTTTGCAGATGTCACACACAGAACTTGGGGTGGGAATGGCACACTTGGCTGTGATTCAACCACCACACCCAGGGAGCAAAGAGATTGCTCGCACGTATTCAAATCAAAGCATCGCTCAGACTTCAAAATGTACAGACGCATTTTCCAGCTGCAATTGTTCCTGTTGACCGTTCCCCAGCTTTGTCACTAGTGACAAGGCAGGGAATACTTCGTGCTCCATGCGCTCCTCCAGCAAAGGGATCCGCTGCATTTCACCTCAGCCGCTGCTGCGGGACGGGGTGTGCTGGGATCCAGGTCCCAGCAGGAGCGGGGTTTCCACCCGGCCGGTTACCGAGAGCTGCGGTGCCCCGTTCCCCCCGCCCCACCTAAAGTGCTGCTGAGCCTTTCTCACCCAGAAGAGCTCCCAGGCTTCAAAGCAACACACGCTGAAGCATCACTTCAGCACGTACTCGAGCGCTTTGCTGGAGCTGCAGCACTCGAGCTCGGGCTGCCCAGCTCCTCTCGCTGCGAAGCCCTCTGCTCCTCACCGAGCGGGAGAGCAGATGTGGGCGCAGGAGGCGAGGGCAGAGGGACCAGAGCATCCCACCCTGCCCCTGACCTGCTGGAAAGCTGCTGACACCAATACACAAATAGCCGATAACACTAAGCTAGTGGGGAGGAGGGAGGTTTGTAAAGCAGGATGCAGGCTGCTTAAATAATGAATTAAGAGGCATCAAAGAATGCCTATGTAAAAGGACAGAGAGGGAAGGTCTGATATTTTAGACTATGCCAGACCACAATGAATAAATTATAAGAAAGGCTGGATACTGTACTAAGGATAAATATGTCTAGCAAAAAAAAAAATGTTCCTACACTTCTCATCCCCCACTGGGTCCCATATGAAGACAGAGCAGAGGGCTCAGCTGGTCCATGAGGTTTTTTTCCATGTACATTTTCATCTGGACCGAGGCATCTCTATTTAACAGCATCCATCCCGTCTCTGAGCCTCTTACACCAGAGACAAGCTTGCTTATTCTTCTGACGCTGCTGAAGTACTCCCAGTCATAACTAACTAAGAACACCCAGTCAGTTTGACAAAGATGAAGTGATAGGTAGGAGACACATTTCATTACGCTATCAAGGCTTTGGCGTGGTAATTGGTGAAGAAACAATTCAGAGCTGTCAGCTCGATACACACGCCTTTTCCCTGACTGATGTGCTGAGCCCTTGATGGGGTAATGAAGGATGTCCAACGGCGGTCACCGCGCGCTCGCACCCTCTTACTCGGCATCCTCACAAAGCCCAGACCAGCATGACCATCCCTCCCCATCAAGGACATGGCTCCTCAGCCGTCTCCTGAACATCCCAAAAGCTGGGGCAGGTTCCCACACCTCATGCATGACCGCAACGAGGATTTTAATTACCTAAAAGATGCAAAAAATCAAATGCCAAGCAGGGATAACCCCTGCTGCAGTCTCCACCAGAGCTGCACACAAACTACCTTGCACGTTCAGGATCTGCCCATGTTCCTCTCCTGACACAGACCCACTGATGACACAGGAGAGATGTCAACCTGTAGCAGTCAGTTATCAACCTTCACTGTCTGCAGCAGCCGTCCTTTTCCCACAGGGTCTGTCCCCCCTTGCACCACTGAAAGGAAAATTATCATTTCCAGGTTTCATCACAAACACCCACAGAGGGACTCCAAGGAGCCCCAATTCAGACACCAAAGTTACCACTGGATGCATTGCTCTTGCATCACGGAAAGGGAGAGCATCTGCCTTCTTTAAATACTTCCATCACATTACAAAACTCACCTGCTTTCCATCCTCCTTGTATGGTAATTCAAACAATTACTAAATTACTACCCTGTATTAACTTTTAAAGCCTTTTTTTTTTTCTCAGCTGTTGAAAGCTGTGGGTCAGACAGCAGGCAGAGAAACCAACTCCACCAGCTTTAACCAACGAGCAGGGGCGACGCAGGACGCCGCATCCCTCTCTGGGGCAGCTCAAAGGTTTTCAAAGCTGCGAAGAAAAGTCAAATCAATTCCATTTTTAATGGCCAACTGTGGGATAAGTTTGGAAAAGGGGTAATCTGCAGAGCACAATTATTTTTTTTTAAAAACAAATGTTCTCACAGTAATTAATTTGTTTGGGTTTTTTTTTTTTAAACAGAAGAACAACCCCACCATTTTCCATTTTTTTTTTTTTACTATTTTCTGAGTGTCAGTGGTCTACATTTTCAATGACACCAGATGCATACGCACACACACCCCAGTGAACTAAATGGGAGAAGTAATTAGGTAGTGGAAGGTGCACGATATATTGCACGACGGGGGTAATGCGTTGCATAAGTGAAAATCACGACTTTGCAGCAGAACAGGAATTGCATTAACTGCTAAAAAGTGACAGTTTGGCACAAAATGTTTTTACAAGAAAACAAGAAACAGCATTTTGCTACAAAAGATTAACTGAACATTATTTTCCAACACCAACTAAGTTGCTTAAAGAGAAACTGAAGAGAAATATTCTGACATTATAGCATCTAAAACCTAAAATGTCCCTGGATTAATTTTTTTTCAGGCATTTCCTTGTACAAACAGGAAGGGGGAAACCAAAATCATCATCTGCAGGAGCAGTTGCTTTATTGTACTCCTCCGTGAGCTGACTCTCTGCACTTGGAATGAGGTTCCCTGTGAACAGCCAAGACAACGTTGGGAAGGGCTCTAGTGCCACCTACTGCTCCCTGCTACAACAGGTAGCAAATGCTGTCCTGCCTTACCTGGAAATCGGGTGTCCACTCCAAGGCAAGAGACATCGCCAGCCAACACAGACGAAGGGGCTAAGCAGCAGCTCCTACAGCACTGCACTGAACCCAGGCGTGCTCCTCGGAAGAGCTCAGGAGAGCAACAAGACTCACACAGAACGTCCAGCTCGGCCTCTGGCCACAACCGCGTGGCCGGACAAAGCAGACTGCAAGTTCTGAAGTGATGATATTCAGTCACTAATAAAATAAACCCCGGTTCTAAGTGATCGTGTAGCTGAGCTTTAGACGATTGATTTCTCACCCTCTACTCAAAGGCTTCATACACTGTGTGTACTATGTTGTTTCAAACACTTGTCTAACAAACAGCCAAAACCAGACCTGATTTTAAAAAAATCCAAGTCAAAAGTCAATGCCATGTTAGACATTACGCACATTCAAAACAAATTCAAGTATTTTTATTCTCAATAATAGTGTAATTTTTCTTTTTTGCTACTTCTCCTCCTTTTTGATTTGCCTTGGAAAGATAGGAAGCGAAATGAAAAAACAGAAGAAAATATAAACAAAAGATGCAGTCTGCTCTTTATTTTGGAGTTTTATTCCCTTATGCAAATGACAACTGTAACAACCTTTTCCTCGCCTGGCCCAGACCCAGGGGAATTTAGGTCCTTTCGTTTCTCCCTCCTGCACCTCCTTGCAGTTTATGACAGTAACATTCTCGCTACCCTCAGCCTTGGCTCTGTCCCGGTGGGGTTTCCACACACTTCACTGGATTTGTAATTGTGTTCACGGAGGTCATTTGAGGCTCAGGTTTGGGAATGACTCTCTGCCCGTTTTACCCATCTGCAGCCTTTACGCTTACTCACTCCTCCTTCCTCCTCACCCCTCTCATTCCCTCTGCCCATCTCTCTCCCCACCTCCACAAAATGCTTTTATCAGCTGCACTATTTGAGATACCCCTAGCATAAATCGCTCAGTACCACCAACACAGAAGTTACTAAAACTTCACACCTGGGCTCACCAAGACTGGCTCAGTCATCTTTTTTCCAGCTCTATTTTTTTCTAGCAAGGTTACCCCAGCCACAACCGAGACCTCCCTACCTGCTTCGAGGTACTGCCACACCAGATGAGAGCTCACACAGCTGTCCCTTACACCCCAGGAAAAAACGAGTCTGTGGCAAATAGTTTAAACCAGAGGCTTTTGCTAAGCCAGCTGACTTGGGCTGAAAGGAGGCAGAGAGCCCTCACGCAAGCTGGCCAGCACAGTCCGTAACGGGAGGAGCAGCTCCCGTTCAGGGCAGGCCAGTAGCTCCAGCAGCTGCAGGCTTGGCACCCTCACGCCCACGCTGTGAGATGAGGAACTGAAATGCAAGAAGGACGATGAGAATTCACAAATAAACAGTGAAGAGACAAGCTACTCTGGCCGTCTCAGGGCCAAAGCCAGAAGAGTGTTCAGTGGCAGTTCTTTTACTTCAGACAAAAAGCCCAATCCATGAGAAACGTGTGTTCAGAGGAGCGGAAGCAAGAGCTCAACTGCAAGGCAAACGCTGCAAATTGAAACAATTACTCAATGTTGAAATCAAAGGAAATTACCCCCTCACATTTTACCCTTCTGAGAAGATAAAAAGCGCTCAGGGAGAACGTTTCCTTCAGTTTCTCTCCTGCTTAAGAAAAAACAAAAGATTAAGAGACATTCTAAACCTGGAGTTCTCTCATTAATGATACAACTGGCAAGATTAACAGCAAAAATTAAACAATTTCATTATTATTTAATTACTTTAAAAAATTTATTGCCTTAATATTTATAATTGTACTCTTAAGATTAATAATCCTGATTTGCCACCTTCCCATCACAAACCATTTCTCACGCTTACCTAACTTCCACAGAACTTCACAAAGAAAAAATTGAAAATACATCTTGAAGACTTCTGAAGTAAAAAGGAAAGACACCATGTGCATCCATAAATTATTTTTTATTTCAAATCCAGCTCTCAGTTTACATTGTACATGAAACACAGACAATCCTGTAAGTATTCAGGATTGCCAACGTTCATTAAGTCCCAAAACTAAATTCATCACACTGGTGCCAACGTGCCAGTTAAACACAGACTCCAAACTTAAGTAAACTGGAGAGACCACAAAAAAAAAAAAAAAAAAAAAATCAGAAGTAGGAAGGAACAAGATTCCTATAGTCTGTTAGGAAATATAATCCAGAGGTATACCCTGCCCAAAGAACAAGTGGCCCAAAAGCCTCATGATTCCCTCAAATTCCAATTTCGAGGCAGACCAAGATGGCTCAGACCCTTTTAAGAAAGTCACGAGCCAGATCTTTGCTGTTGTCCAAATTCTCTCTCAGGATTTATTGGCAAAATCCCAGTAATCCAACCAAACCTCCTTCTGCTGCCAAGATAATTTTGTGACTTTTTGTAAAGATGATCAACCAAAATAGTATTTTCATCCCGGTAACATTAAGCCATAAAGGCTGAAGAATATGTTGGCCCATCAACTGTTGATGCTGCACTCAAATCTGCTGAAACTGGTGAACGCTGGCAGAACATTTTGCCCTTGGATTACGTCCCCACAGCCTCTCCACATTGAACCACTTGTTTTAATGAGTTCCAACACGGCTTGAAAGAGAAGCTCCTCATTAGCTGCTTCTGTAAGATTCAAGCACACACCTGCATTCCCACACTGGCTTCAAGAGCTTCATCTGCAGCGCAGAAAAGTTAAACATATACAAATGTTTTCCACAAACCAACCTTAAAATGCCTGGCAACAAAGCCGTCAGTGCAAGGTGATAGAGTTCTCTCTGAATGATTTCCAAATAAATACATTTGGATATCAGTTTGGAGCTCAGAACACCAAGTTGCCATGGCAGGAAAAAGCAGAGACACGTGACTATGCAATTAATAGTATTTAAAACATTTGTCTCTAAAACCTGGCAAACTATGGCCAAAAATTTTACACTTTTTTTTTAATTAAAAAGCTTTTTATTAAGAAAGTTAGCAAATATCTGCGCACAGTTCATAGTTAAATGTCTTCTTTATTTTGAGCTGGTTTCATTCAAACTCAGACATTCAAACTTTACTGAGTTAAGTTTTATACTTTTTTTTCTTCAAAAATCCCACAAGGTTTAAAAAACAAAACCACCCCCACACAAATACAGGAAATTGTATTTCTCAAGGGCTTTTTTTTCTTTTTTCATGTCAAGAAGTGCAATTTTGCTTCTATGGTTCTTTAAAGTAAAACAGCTTTATCCATCAGTAAAACAATACACTACGCTAAGAATTGCACCAGACACCTTAATATGTCTTGTGTATCAGCTATATCTCGCTTTTCCTATGCACTGCTTAAGGTCGTGAGAGATCTATATGAAAATTACACTTACAGTAACTCATCTTTACCAGTATAGGCAGGTCAGTAAATGTACCTACGCTCTGTGAAATTGCCTATGACTGGTGGAGAATAAAGTCAATAATATCTATGATTATACCAGTGAAATGTTTACATTTACTGTAACTGTTTTACTTTTGCACACAAATGCATGCTCTGCTTCAAGCCACTGAGACTGTGTGATTACTGCACGTCTATCTGAACTACTCCCTTTTTTTCCCCCCACTAGCACCAACAAGTCAGCTCCGGGGGGAATTTTATGAAGAACTCAGCTTTGGCTTAATATTCCCTTCACTGACAACAGTGAACTATGCCACTGGCTTTGGAAGGATTTTCAAAAGTTTTCTAGATTGACTCTTCGACATTTTGAGAAAACAAGAATATTAATAGATTAGGCTTTTACTGACTCCAAGAACAAGGTTCCTCATGACTTCATTTCCTTTCAGCTGCAGCTGAAAGACACCCTATAAATCTCACCATTTGTCATTAAAAACTAGAAGTCCATTCCCTTTAGCATCCTCAAAAAGACTCAAGTTTTATTCCCATTTGCTGAGGTTTTCCATTGCAGAGTGCTGGTTTACGTGAAAAAGAGCAAACACTCATATTACCTGGATATTTTAGTATTCACTAAGGAAAAGGTTTACCTGTTTTGAGACAGAACACTGACTAAACCTACTGAGCAGACCTGATATTTCAGCATCTAAAACTACAGGGAGAAGAGTCAAAGCTTATACTGAAATTGAAAAACATGACTCTGCTCTCTAACTTGAAAATGTTCCTAAACTTGAAATGGAAGCCTACAGCGTCTGTTGAATCAAATAACAAAAGTTAAAGCTTGCTTAACCGCTTCATTCTTACGACCACTATTTTACAAAGGAAGATCTTCAAACTTAGAAACAATACAGGGACAAGCACAACAGTGACATGGGTGGTGATGGAAAGGAACTACCCAGCCATCCTGGAACTACTACCTCATGTAACTCGAACGCAAATGACACACTGGGCAGTGTCTTACCATAGGAAGGCAATTCCTACTCGCATTTTTACTTACAGGTACAGGACTATAGTATAAAAGCATCCAGCTGCTTAAGAAGAGGAACTGAGGAGCTCTGACAGGTCTATTTCATTCCCATAGAGACTATACTGAGAAACCAACCTGTAACACACTCCACCCTCTAGCATTTCCTCACATAATGAATGGGAGGCATAAGTTATTACAAAATTAGTGTCTACCCCAGAAAATCTTACATGAAATGCATGGACATATCTTTGTATAAAGACAAGTATTTCAGAATTTGGAATGCAAAAATACAGTGCAAAAACCAAAAAGAGTTCTGAAAAATAGCTTTTACATATCGAAAACTCCCAGAATTAAAGAGCAGGATTATAAAGATAAGGTATGGTGCGAAGAAGTGGTTTGACAAGTTAATAATGGGTTATTTCCCTCGTAGAGGTTTACGTGTTTCACACTAGCATTTTGCTTTATGTCGTTACAATATTTTTATGGAGCATTATTTAAAAATAATATTTCAGTCAGAAGTCTAATTTAGAATTCATCATGTTTTACCCTAAATGGCCACTTGGAATGCTGTGAAACATGATTTGCAGCCAGAAGCACCAAGTACATAAATTCTTCCACATCAAAGGAGTAGTTTGTAAATTTTGGATGTTCTCCCAGTGTTGGGTGGTGTCCCTAGAAAAATGAAATAAGACCTTTTAGACAGGAAAAAAAAAAAATCTTTCATTCAAAAAGCAAGAAAAAAATGAGCATCTGCCATTTTAATTTATTATTTCTGATTCACTGATCTGCTCTGAGGCAAGAGTCAAAGTAACTCCATAACAGCAATGCTACGGATGGCTCACATTAACGGCCAATTAATTTCATTTCTCCCCTCAGCCATTAATATCAAATTATTTCTTAGTCACAACAAGGAAGTTAATTTGGTCTAAAGAATTAAAATCTTATTTCAAATACCAGAACATAGATAGGTAAAGCAAGCTAACCTTTAAATTCTTCAAGTTACAGCACCCCACCCTTCCAGCAACAGCCATCATTACCTGATCCTGAGGGAACACTTTATCCCTTTTTCGCCAAGTGATGTAGTGAACGCCTCGCAGCCTCGCCAAATCCAGGTAACAACGTTCATCTTCACAATTGTACCTAGGGGCAGGCAGAAAAATCATATTTACCTACAGAAATTGTGCTGAAGTTTACTGGGGTGAAACGGGGAAAAAAATAAACTTCAGGCCAAAATGTTTGTAGTCCAGTTCTAAGGCACCGAAACCACGGACAAATTCTACTCCACTGAAAACAACAACAAGGGCTACCATCTGTTCTCAAGATGTGACCTAGGAGACAGTTTGAGGCACATCCGAATGTCAGACATGTCCCTGTCCAGATGCAGCAGCTCTTGGATACGTAACAAACCCCCTGGGCTTCCAAACTTATTTGGAGACTGGACAAAATACTCTCAGGCCAAGATTATGCTACAAAGCACCAGCTCCACAGCCTTCCCACAGCAATGGCTTTAAGCAGAATTTCCTAGGATGGAGAACTCCGTGCTCTTCTGAGAAGTGTGCTGCATTTTTATTTAGTTCTATAGAACTGGGGTGTCTATTAACAACCCTACTTTGTGACAAAATATGTGTAAGAGGAAGCTACTAGAGAAATTTAGGTAAAACAGAATGACACACAGCTGAGCTTGGTCAGCAAGCTGGTGCTCATGTCCTGAGGATAGAAAGGAGTATATAAATAACCTTCAGGCGGATCTCTAACACCCTGGACATGTAACTTACATCATCAGTTCACCTGGATCACCAAAATACCACTATATCTCAGACTCACCAGGTGGTATCTGACCAGTGAGGCTTTCTCTTTTTTTTTTTGCCATTTGCCCCAAGCAATTGCTGACCAGGCTACATTTTATTTATACCACGGCATCTTAAGAAATGACAGGCTAAACCTGTATGATACAGTTACACTATATTTTATAATGAAAGCTTCCTCACTTTCGATTCCCAGAAGAAGAGACCTCCAAAAATTAAGTCTAGACGAGGATGCAAGACAAACATTCACAGTCAAATACTAGCAAGGGAGAGTGCTTCATTGTCACATAAGAACAGACTTTAGCAGTTGTGTGTATAATAGAGGAAAGAAACAGACTTACAGTTCAAAAACAACAGCCCAGTCTGGTAGAAAGAGCAAATGGGTAAGTCCAGCTCCGTGCATTCCAATGAATATATCAGAGTTGTGGGTAATTCTCAATTGCTCTGAAAATTCAAGTTCCCTGCAGACAACACAACAGAACTGGTGAGCTGGCATGCCTATCCATCTCAGCAAGAATTAGTTACATGTAGAAAGCACAAAATTAACTTAAGGGAATACTGAAAGAGAGAATTGATTTTTCAAGGAACAATATCAAGAATCACAAATGCTGCAGCCAGCAGTAACTCAGCATGGAATTAAAAGAAATGCAGACAGGTTTCAAAATTTCACGAGACTGTTCCAAAAATATGAATTTTTTTTTTTTACAAGTTAAAGTTTTTGTAAGTTTGGGGTGTTTTTACTTGCCTTTAAAAAAAAAATTGCATCACCTCCTTTAAAAAAAAAACCACAACATAAACTGTTTTTAATGTAATGTAGAAGTACACAATTCCTGCCTAAAGGAGTGGATATCCAACCTGAACTTATACATAGGGCATCAAGCAGAAATAAGGAGACCAGGCTTTTTTTCAGCTCCTGGAACTGTCACTCTCTCCCATCGTTTGACTGTAAGCTCTAAATAAAGTATTTTCGTTAAATAACCAGGTGTTCCCTGAGCACACAAGGAAAGAATGGACTAAAAGATACTTAATTGTAAGAGAAGAGACAACCAGAAAGGGAAATTACAACAGGCTTCATTTGTGTACAAACAATTCATACATTAAAAAGGAAAATAGTAACATCCTCTCTGACCATTTGGAAAAGAACAGAAAGAAACTGGCTTAAACCACAACAAGAAAGTTTAAAGTGCTTCAACTGTTATAAGGGCAGACGTCAGGGAAACGCTTCTAACTACGACAACAGTGATGCTGCAGGATAGCTGTGAAAATCTGTAAAGTGGAATGGTATCACTAACAGTTTTGACAAGCACAGGAATTGGGAGTACCACTTTGGTCATGCTTTCAGGTGGGATGGTCTAGATGCCCTCTCAAGGGTATCCACCCTCTTTTCTATTATTAGACTGCCCGAGTGCTTTAATTGACAACAGAATCAGAAGCAACTCTACTTCCTCACACTGTCTCTGCTTTGGTCAAAACACTAATCTCTTACTGCTCAGCTTCTCACTCTTCCTGCGTGATCCATGACAGCACCATGGAGTAGATGGGAGCTGCTGCTATTTGACACAAGCATACATCACTTGGGAACTTTTTCTTCAAGCCATTTCTTACTGGCACAGTGCCTACTACATCTGGGCACCACAAACTGACCTCAAGTGGGGTCTTCAGGGACCACCAGAGAAGCAAATAAGCTGAGTTGTTACTCATTACTAAATGAAGGGTCATATAAAATAAGACACTAACATCATACAAGAGATATCCTCGTTGACCCACAGTTACTGCAGAGCATTAGCAAATCCAAAAGGGTGATGGGAACACAGCTGGTTTTGGGAGAGGACAGGAAACAGGAAAAAAAAGTGATTTCAAAACTTGCTCATCCTATAGTAGCTTTAACCTGAGCCTACTAACTCTAGAGATTCATTCCTAAGTAGTCCATCATAGCATGGGAGTGCTTAACTAGCTCACCCACCACTCCCTCAGCAACATCCTTCCTTCCTTACCAGTTCCTGGATTTTGCAAAGGTTAGACATTGGGGCATATGTAGCTTTGCCTGCAAGCAGCTTTCATCAGTGATAGGCAGCATGAGATCACACTGGTTTCTTCTACCAACTTACGTACTTGTATTTGTAGTCCACCACTTTGACCTCCAACGTCGATACTGTTTTCAAAGCATTCACAAGCTAAGGAGGAAAATGAAAAGACAAGGACTTGGTGTTCTCCTTCAATTAATTCCTCCCCTGCACTCCGGATCATTTTACACATTCCTCCTCCCCACCAAGGAATTACAATGACATACTGTCACTACCATATAAAGGACAAGTTCCCCTCCTTCTGTGCCTTCCCACCTAAAATACATACGTTATTCCTGGCAGACCAAGCCCTGGAAAGGAGATTCTGATCTCCCACACTCTCACAGAGGCTACTGTTGACTTTTACATTCTCCAGGACCCAATCCTAAACCACTCAAACTAGTAGGAGTTTTGCCAGGAACAGTGGGAAGATGTGGCTGGATTTCCAAAAGATACTCCAATACCTAAAGAAGCAAATTGGTAGCTAGAAGGATTTTCAAAAATACTTTACTAGGTCAGACTCCTACTTACATGAGAAGTGAAACCATGTTTGAACCTGGGCTGCTGACCTAAAGGGCTTTTTCTAAGTCTCCAATCCATAGCCAGCAGATGAGGGAGAAAGAACCAAGTATCTTCTTTTACAAAAGTGTAGTAAAGATAAGATTAACTTCTCCCTTTCTGTCATGTGCTTATTACCAGAAAACATCCTACATGTAGCAGTGTAGGCACATGCTGTGGACAGCCTAGCAGAGAAGGCACAAATCCAGCCATCTGCGCTCTGTCTATTCTGCCACTGAGGTACTGCATCGAACAAGCCCCAGTTTCTCTCTACATAGGGTGGGGATGATAACACCAATTCACTTCTGTCAGGCACTAACTCCTAAGAATGAAGACAGGTATGAAAACATTAGGTATTATCATTTTACCACAAGAGAAGCTACACCATAAGTCCACTAAGTTGCATGACTCGAAAACGTGAATCAATATGAAAATTCATTAAGTTTTGAATGCACATGCTCAGATACAACAGCTTATGCATTTTAATCTGCAAGCATAACAAAGGTTTTGTTAGAGCCTTCAACACTGGGGATGCTAGAAGTAAAAGAGATAATCTGAAAGTGAAATTATTTAGTGTTATCAGAAGCTCTGCAGTGTCCGTTTGTTAATAGGAAATACTTTTAGTATTACATCTGTAGTCTTCCATTGGATATTTAGAAAGGGCAGCAAGGTTCAGTGCCTGGTGTACAGAAATAGAGACTGGCTAGAAGAAATTAATGTTAGCACTGAATGTATTTGTCCAAGATTTGTCAGCCGATAGATGTCTTGGCTGTCCCTGAAAAAAAAAAAAATCCATTCAATGAGCAAAATTTAACTTCTGATAAATTTGTTTTAAAAATAAAAAGGACCACACCTCATTCTGGTTTAATATTTTCCGGTAATCTGTACTGCGTGCAAGTATTGTGACTCGAATTTTCCCATCCTGAAAAGAAAGAAGCAGCAGCATATTAGCTGTGAAGGAGACCTCACAAAAAACCCCGAACACTTCCATATTTACTTTTGCCAATTATTTGTGCAACTAAATATCTTCCCTCCCCATGTAATAGATGATGTAACCACCTTAAAATTCACATTGTATTTTCCAACATATTAGAAGTGTCAAAAACTTTGTGAAAGTCTGACTATTAACAAAGACTAAAACATTTTCTGAAAGATTTGTTTTATTTAGTACAAAAGAGCCTTCATATTACACATGATACAGCCATTTTTGAAAGCAGGAAAGCAGCTTTCAGGATGGCGAGTGCACAAAATCCTTGGAAAAAAATATTTTACATCTATAACAGTTACTTCTTTTACCTCTTTAAATTAATTGGACTCACAGGGGTAAGTGTTCCAAGTGAAATAAAGAGATTTAACTGCATGACTCCCATTAGTGTCAGCAGGAGAAGCATAACTAAATGCCTGTGCAGTGCTTTGAATGTGTGCCCCTCAGCGATAATACGTAGGCTACTCTAGCAAATGCTTCAAGAAGCCCAGAACTGCCAAATCCATCAATGCAGCCATCACAAAAATTTTCAAAAACTACCAGTGTGTACAACAGAGAAACCCAGGGCCAGACAGATGGTACTGGGCAGGGATCGGAAGGACCAGATTCAATCATTTCCTCCTCTGATCCGAGCTCAGCAGTAACTATGAGGATCGATGAAGAGCAAGGCCACTGCAGTGCTCTGTGGGATCCCCTCTGCTGGGCCCAAGAACAGCGCCTTGTCAGCATGCTCCAGAAGAGACCACGCACCATGGATCTTCCTTAACTAGGAAGGACACAAAGGCCTTGAGCACAGAGAATGGAGATGGGGAAGAGATCCTCGGGTCAGAAGGAGGATGTTCTAAAGTCTGTCCTATGGAAATAAGACATGAGGGCAACTTTCACAAACAAGTGTTTGCTGAAGGCCTTTATAGAACAGGCTGACTTACTGGAAAAAAATCCTGAGCATCACAGGAGAGGACAAAGAGTACACGATATGCCCTTATTCCCCACTGAGTCCAGCTTGCTAATGCTGTTTCTCTGCTAAGAACCACCAGCTCCATATTAGAACTTTATTATTATTTAGTTATCATACCTTGGGTCCTTCTTGTGAGATATTTAACCTGTGTAACACATGCTGAGAAAATGCTCTAAATAGCCCTGTACCGTGACAGCCAGAGATCTGAAATTAAAAAAGCAATTGTTAATACAAAGTTATTTTGCTCAGAAAACCCCTCTTTGTGATCAGTCTTTTGCCATTCTTGTGGAACAAAAGCCAAGTATCATGCACAGCGCTAAACATGTCACTGTTCACTGCAACACAAGTGGTACTTTCTTTTAGAAAGAAATATAACATTAGATATAACATTTAGAAATATAACATAACATTTAGAAAGAAATATAACATTAAAGCCTGAATGCATGAGCTAATACTCCCAGGAAAGTCTGTCAGTGTACAAGCTCTTGTGCTCTGCAAAAATACCAGTAAGTTCACAGTGCCCACCCATTAAAGAGGAATAATAAATATGCATCTCCTGAGCTGTGACATAAGAGATTGCACACAGCCAGTTAGTATCAACCAGCTAAAGTAACTTCCAAATCCTAATCTTTAGGGATGATCACTTCATTTGGAGTTGCACAGACTTTCAATGCAGTACATTTCGTGATAGCTCAGCTAGATATTTGAGAGGTTCATTAGCTCAGATTTTACACTGTCACACACACATATAGTTAACACAGTGGATGGATGAAAAGGACTCACCAATGGTGTGTTATAAAACAAGCCATATCGCATTCGGGGCAGTAATGAGAAGACTGCTTCTTTAAAGCATACCTGCAAAGGAAGATCACAAGAAGTTACACTGCACTGCTACCTTCCGCTGGCACATCCCATGCTCATTCAGTGGGATCACTGCTTATAATGAGCTAGCAATTACATCCTCCTGTCAAGTACATCCTCACTTCCTTGACTGTGCAAATGAATAGAACAAAGAGAATCCTGATCCCAAGAGCTCTCACTTAGTATGCTACAGACGCAAGTGTGGGATGAGGTGAAAAAAAACACCCCAAAACAGAACAAACATGAACTAAATAGAAGAAAACCAGTTAGAGTTTAAGACAGGCTTTAAGGGATTTAAGAGACTAAAACGAACTCTGCATGAATGGGTACATTTTTTGGTGGGAGTAAAAATTTTTTTCATGATAAGCATCAAGTATACTAACAGTTGCAGGGGAAGATAAACACCTCAGCAGGAATCAGAAGACTTAGAAAGACAGTACCATTTGAAAACCCTTAACTTCAGTAGTGGGTCCTGCAGAAGTGAAACCAATACATAAGTATCACCTCTCAGGAGACACAGAAGTTAGGTCCATCTATATAAAGCATAGACACGCCATAGAAATAGCTTACAGCTCTGTCTCTTGTTTGTAAGGTAGAATACTCATGTTACACAAATTAAACATGCATGGAAAGCATTAATGCTTTCCTCCAAAACACCCATATAAACAAGCAGCTTGAGAAGTTGTCATACTTGCTACCTAGTGACTATGAATTAAAACAAAATATAAAACTCCATACCCTTTTAGAGTCAAAGGTTTTCAAGTGTATTATTTCATAGTCAGTAAATGCCTTCCATGTCTCACCGAACAGATCACCATAGCCATATGAGCTCTAGAAGGAAAGTAAAAAACACAAGTGCATAATGATTACATAAACGTACATAAAAACTCTCTTCATGATTTACAAGTTCTATGTATGAGTTTTAACATACGGTTGATACTCGCATCACCACCATGGGACCTAAGACAGCCTAGCACAGAACACAGACATTACAGAACGCCGAGCCCTGCGTTTACAACGGCAGCCAACTCAAATTACCTGTGAGGTAATTAATTTTTAATAAAACAGTCCTATAAATTAGCAATTTAGACTAGTTCTTCAGCAGCAGATTAGAATTTCTGAGTGAGGAGCAAGGAGTACCTACTACTTTCCCCAGAGAAAACAGAACACAAGTTAAATTTGAAGTGACAGAAACATAAGGATGGTAGAAGGCATGAACCTTGACTGCTGAGACTAAAAAAACCACCTGGGATTTCAAGTGCAGCAGTAATGTTTGAAGTAAAAAGTCACAACAAGTCTGTTTCACATTCGCCTCTGTTTTGGGATGGTCACCTCTATCACAAATTGAAGGCAATGATCTGATTTGATGGAAGAGACAACCAGGAATCTATGTTTTGCATTACTCTGACAAGCTACCAAGAAGTTTCTCTACAGAGCAATATAAAACTTCCCCCTTTGCAGCAATGCTCTGTGGAACCTTTTAAGAACCATCTCCTCCCTACAACACTGGCCTAGGCTCTTGCCTTCAAATTTGTAACAGTTCCTGCACATCTGAGGGCTAAGAGTCACCATCTTTGGATGCAATTAAATACGACCTCAGTAGCCCTGGTGCAAATTCTTGCTTAAAGCTTCCTTTCAACTCTGGAGCTGGTTCAGGCTGCTTGGAGAGTCATGTGGAAACATTCTCAACAACAAATTTGAGAATAAGACTACAAATGACCACAGAAGAGAGCAGACATCTAGTGCATGTAACAGAATCTAAAGGGTGCCAGATTCCCTTCACTTGAAGAGGTGCTTCCTTCCTCTTCTTCTGCCATTAAGTTTTAACGAATTTTACAATCCATACTACCTTCCGGCCACCTGTATTACAAGAACTGCTCTTCGGGATTAGAAGTAGAGAACTGATCTTCAAAGCTCTAAGTACTACTTTCTAACCCTATCTGCTCTCCTTAAAAGTGCTTTATATACTTTGCTTTCCTACATTTGCAGAGACAGTCTGCAAATCAACACCCAGTGGATTTCCTACTCATTTTCTGCTTTGTTTAACCTACATCTAAGGGCACTACTGTTTCATAAGAACAGTGCACTGATTCTACAGTAGCTAGAAAGTACGGCCAAATCTAATTACATCAAGAGAAAAAGAAAAAAAAAAAAGAATGAACAATAAGCTCAAATCCATTTTTCCATCAGCATAGACAGCTCATCAGCAGTTAGTTGGTGCCATCACCTGGTTGTCCATGGTAATGAACTCAAGCAGACTGAGCAGTTAAGACTCATTTAAAATGACAATACTGTGACAATACTTACTTTGAACAGTACATTTCAAAGTTATTTGATTCAACAATGTGATATAAGACAAAGAGTTGCTTTTCAAAGTAATTTACAGTGCTGTCTGACACATCTGATCTTCTCAGAGGGTCATCAGAGCTGGATGAACAGGTCCCTGTATAACATCTAGAGAGCTTGCTTATCTGGCAGGTGCATTTATTTTAGCTTTCAAAATGTAAGAGAACTAGAAAAAAGGGTCTCTCCTAGCCAAAGAGGTTTCTCATTAAATAGCAAGCAGGGAAAATTTGCAGTTCTCTATTGAATGTTAGTTGTGCTAGCAGTAAATAGTCAGAAAGAAAACCCAGTATTTTATGAGAACAAAACAGGCGGGGGACAATACCATGGTCAAGAGCTGCGTTATTTCTGGACCTGATTACACGTTATCTGGCACGTTACAAATTGCCTAGTTTTCCATTTAAACACTCTCCTACACAACTTAAATTCTGGCCAGTAAAACTAATATTACTCTTAAACACAGTCATGGTTTCAACTCAGCAGTACAGCAGAAATAGCCCCACTTAAACTTGTTTTATATGCCATCGTGGCATTCTAAGAGGTAATTGAGAGAAGTAACTGCATGAAGGCTATGTAAAGGAATTAAGTATTATACCATGTTTTGATATATATATAAGGATTTCATGTAGTTGTTTTCTTTATTACAGGCTGCACATCACTGATTTAGAAAGATGCAAGGCTACCATTTCTTTACAGTATAGAAGAAACAGTTTTGAGTAAATCTACTTCAATATTCTCACAGAAAAAAAAAGTCTACAGAAAACAGCATAAAATCTTCAAATGCCACATATTAGAAATACAGATTATGTTATTTTTGAGGTCACACCAAAAAAAAGGCATAATTACGTACTAGCAAAAGATGAGCTACAGAGTAGTGTTCAAACAGCACATGGTTTATTGTAGAAAACCTGTTACCTAACTATTGTTCATGCACGTGCATTAACAAGATCCCAAAACTTCTCAGTTCCACATGGCTAAGCCCACCAGAAAGCTAAGGATTGTTTACCGAAAGCTTCAGAGTCTCTATAAAGCAGAAATACAACCCATTACAAATAGGTTAAAAGCACAGCAGACTTACAGTGTCCCACATGACTATGTTGACATCAGTACTGAAGGAATTATTAATATGCTGTGTAATATAAAGATTGACGAAATCACAGAAGTGATGGTACATATTAACACCTGAGAAAGAAAGAATTGTTAGCAAAATACTACATGACTCACTCCACTTTTTATGGGTTCATGCATTTTTTCCTTAGTATCCTGCATTTTATATTAGTTTTCCCCTGCTTCTGACTGCAGGCTTCTTACACACCCTAAAAAAGCAAACCTTTAAAGGGAAAGAATCAAGGTAAGAAATCTGAAGTAAAACGTGTTTTTAAAAAGTTCAGAGAAATTAGAAGAGCCAAAACAGTCTGCAGCTGCTTTCTGAAGTATATGAAAGCAACTACTGCTGTGATAATAGCTAGTTAGACACAAAGGAAACACTAAAAACAGGCCTTTGGCACTGATCTTAGTTCTGCTTTACGAGGGTTAAGGGAAGCTCCGTCTGCAGGACTACAAGACAGAACTTGTGCTTGCACATGAGCCAAAGCCCAAGTAATTCCTCAGGTTTCTTCTCAGAGCATTCTTGTCCATCTCGGTTTCTTAAGTTAATACCTGAAGACCATGGCGCATAAAAAACTACCACGTAACAAAGGAGGTAACGTAGCCCAGTTTACTTGCCAGTGAAGACCAGGTCCCAGTTTTGGAACCACATGCACACAGACCCTGTTTCTAAGCTTCTGACCAAGAAGAGCTGCTGTGATAGGAACTAGCTGCCAGGCTTCTTACGGTGCTCAAACAGCAATTTTCCCCCACCTCCCCTAAAACAAAGGAGCGGGACAAAATCACCTCCTGAGCCACAGCTAGAGCACCCTGCTCAAAGGTGCAAACTGACAGCACAGCAACTCTTCCACGGTAACTGTTCAGGGGCCTTCAACAACTTTGCTTAAAATATAAGATACTGGCCTGCAGAGGAAGAGGGGCAATCCAATTTACAGTTGCAGTATGTCACAGGGTCAGAACACAGCAGACAACTACCCAGTTTAAACCACAGCTTATCCCACAGCAGCTTGTTTGTATGTCTACAACCACTTTTCATTAACATTTGTCTGCAAAATATGCTGCATGAACAAAAGGTTGGTGAACTTCAAAACATGTCAGATACCACTGGCTGGTTCCTACAGATGCTTGGGCGCTGCCCCTCTCATGAGTTTTGGTATAGTGCTGCACAGCATTCACCACAGCTCTCTGTAATGAGACAGCGGATTTCTTCCTGTAATGGCTTTTCACCTAAATTTGAAACTTTAAAATTAAAACAAGGCTGTGTTTAGTTTTGTGTGTTTTGGCTTTTCTGGGGTAGGTGAGGGAAAGTATTTTAATCAAGTAACAAAACATTCCCTTGAACTTTGAATGCTGCTTCCTCTTCCATATCATTCAATACACACAGAATCCTCAATTACTGAACACATGCTACAAGACACATATACACATGCCTTGTGTTTCATGGTATGAAAACTGTCATGCAGAAACACAGCCAAAATCAAAGATTCTGTACAGAAGAGTCTTTGGCACAAAGTCAAAGACTCTGTCAAAACCCAGTCAAGAGTCAATGACTGTGCAAAACAAGTGGCAGGAAATTTTTTCCAATTTATTTGTTTGTTATCAGTGGCAAAATGTAAGGATTTAAATCTAAGTTTCCGAGTTCATCAATGGAACTACAGAAAAAAAGAAATTTAAAAGTCACATCATTTTTCAAACAGAAAAACGTATTACAAGTAAACTTGACAATCACAAAGGCATAACATAGATGGGCAAGTCGGATATGGGGCCTTTTTACTGCAGTACTGTAGGATAAAAAAAAAACCTAAAGATATCAATTACCTGCATCTAATTTCATGAAGTACGTTGGCTTTTCAATAACAACATCACACTTCCCATCTTCTAGAGGCCTGAAGTTTAATGCAGTAAATGTCTGGAGTTCTGCAAACCTACAAAGATTCAATCACACAGAACATGCTTTGTCATTAACATACTTAAACAAATGTACTTCTCACATCTAAGATTTAGCAACTGTTCATCTAGTCCATTTGACTTAACAGGACTGCTGAAAACTGATAGAGTCTGACAATTAAAATGATTTGAAATTGTAATGGAAGGTTCTTCAAGTTACAAGCTTCAAGAGGTTAAACACCACCTTTGATCTCAGGAGCTAACAGCATCTTTGATCTACAAATCAAGGCAGTAGAGATGTAACAAAGAGCCTTGAAGCCTAGATCTGTGTGTCTGTCCAACTTGATCCGCATTGCCAAAGACACTTCAGCAAGATCTCCATGCTTTGGTCAGAATAACGAATGTAGATGCAATATTTATTATTCCTGGATCTAAACAAGGATGAGCAGTTGAGATGACAATAGCAGGTAGAGAAGAAAAATCTTTTCCTCCTCTTCAGCTATTCTTAACTGAAACTGACCATCAGTGCAAAATGAGAAAAAAAATGAAAACATGAGAAAAGCATAAAAATGAATTCTTATATGGATCTTAATAGCACCAGTTCCTTCATGTTTCATCAATTAACTGGCAATGCAGTTTTGAACTGCTAACATGCAACCTGTGATACTTAACCAGCTACCACAAAGCCCTCTCTGCACTTCCTGCTCAGCCTGTAGACTGTTGCCCATTTCACATTCCAAACACAGTCTCCCTGGGAGCACCATAAGAATATATATCCAGATTAGCTGTTGTATTAGCCCCAACATCGCCAAGGACTGTGTGAACTAAGACACGAGTGCAAACTTCAAGGCATTTCACAACAACACAGTTGTCTCCTCCTCTAGGCAGATTAACAAACAACCAGCATCTTGGCCAGAAAATACCTAAAGGTTAGAACTTCAAACTACAAGACAGTCGCAGATCTTTTGCTGCTTTAAATTAGGCAGGACACAATTACGCACAGCATAGTTCAGAACATTCTCATAGATGTCATTACAAGACGTATCTTACATGAACTCTCAAATTGACCTTAGAAAGGAGCAACTATTTCCTCAGTATGAAATCCCCTACACACAGCTGCTAGTGCCAATGAAAAAAAATAAAAATAATTAGTAAATGAACTTGGAAGCAGCCTTGACAAGGGATTCTTACCAAGACTGCAGCGGGCTCTTGCGTTGACCTTCAGCCAAAAATGCTTGAACGTCAAGGGTGCAATGACCTCCAATTTCTCCCTTCTGGAAAAAGTCTTCTTTGAATCTAATGCAAATTAGTAAAAGTCTATCAGCTTTTGTGAAACAGTGCTACAAGTGCTCTTCAATCTCGATTACATACTCAAGCCAGTGCCAGTTAGTCTCAATTCAGCAAGGTACTTCATACATATTTAAAACCTGAGTATTTTCTTCAGCATAAATCACGCATTTCCCACAATTCCCAAATAAAGATAGTGGTGTCCTTGGAGTTCTACACAACAATTTAGAAAACAGCACTAATCTACCCAGAATGTTATTAGGAATCATTTTCACGTACCCAAATGAGTAATTTAATTAGATTTTGCTACATGATTAATTACAGAAGCATCATTAGTTGGGGTTTTTGTTTGTTTGTTTTTAATAATAATTTCTCATTGAAATTCACCTCAGATTTCACAACCCAGTTAGTAACCCAAGAATTTTATACAACATACAAAGAGTGAGGTGCAAGAACAGGTTTCATGAAAAAAAATTACCAACTAAAAGCACTGTCTAAATTAGCTTTTAGGATAGGCTGAGAAGATGACAAAACCCATTCTGAAGGGTATCAGTGTCACAGTCATGAATCAGCTCTTTTCAAGTCATGTGCCCAAGACACGGACTTCAAAGATAAGGCAGAAGAAAAATGGGTGATGCCAGCATCAGTGGTATGTTTTTTTTACTCAGTTTTCCAACATGTAGCATTTTAATTTGGGATATGGGAGATCCAGGTTCAGATCTCTCTTCAATCTCACTGTATCTAAAAATGCAATTCCTGGTTCTGGTATAAAGGTACCTAGCATAGGAAAGGTCTTCTTGGTGCCTCATACAAAAACAATTCTACTTTGCACATCACCAGATCAAGAAAGGACGTGACTGAAGACACAGAAAGGATGTGACTGAAGACACAGAAAAGTCTTCCTCTCTTCTGTCAGAAGGGAGGGTTTCAATCACTGATCATCATTCCATAAAACTGAGAGCTTAGGTTTTTAAATAACCTGTACTGCTGACAGCAGCAGCAATCAAGAGGTGTAGATCTCAACAGGACTTCAGCAACAAGTCTGTGATCAGCAGAGAAGCCCATGGCAACAAGCACACCAGCTTTGTTAAACAAATTCTGAAGTCCTTTTCCCTGCCATCCCTTGGTTTTACTGTAACATGAGCAAATCAGAGACCTGTCATGGTTTCTCTTCACGGTTCGTAAATCAATGTACAGGTTTGTTGCTCTGCAGTGCTGAAGGTACTGAGAACAGGTCAGAGATGAATCTCCCTGTTAAGAAAAGAACAAGTAGGATTTTGTCAATAACAAAAATTATGTTTAAAAACAAGTGAAAAGTATCCTGCCTATCAGAAATACCTACTGTGGCTGCAGGCTTACAATGGGTTTTCATTTCACTGAGCCTCTCTCGAATGTAACCAAAGTCAGCTTGTTTCCAGAATATCTGTTGGGCTGTCTCAATGTCACTTGCCCTGATGTATGAAGGAGAGAGGGGAAAAAAAAAAAAAAAAAAAAAAAAAAAAAATCAAGGTCCGTTGCTAAATTCTAGTAATAACTTTAACAGATAACATTTTTTCCACTAAAAGTGGAACACAAGAGCCAGCCAGTTACTTCATTGACGTTTAAGACGCAAAACAGGAAGCAACTTATCAGCTGCATGCAAGTGAAAACATCAATGAGAATTTAAAGCTATTCTCCCGTAAAAGGGTATAAATTTTTTTAAACATTTTTCCCTCTGTTTTTAAAGCTAAGAAAGGAAATACGAAGTTATTTTAGGAATCTGAATTCAAGGCTAAATGAGAATAATGAAAACATTGTGGCAGGAAGCATTTTGAACACTATTTTGTTCCTTAAAAAGTAAAATTTTTAAAATCATGTTGAAAGACATATGTTATGTAAAAATACACACACATATATATACACACACACATATCTCCACAAAGAATCACCCTTTAAACTCTAAATATCACAACAATGTTAACTTCACAGCTAATACGAAAGTGAGCATTATATTCTTTTTTTAACATACTGTACTTTATACATTTAAAATGAAACTTACCATCCAGTTTCAACATAATCACACACTGGGTAACTGAACCTGTAATCTGATTTGCAAGATTTCTCATAGCCCCAGCAGGATTTTAGTTTCTTCAAGTATTTCTGTAACACAGAATAACCAAATCAGCTTATGCAACAGCAAAACGGGAAATTACTTAAGTTAGTTATTAGCTTATAAACTACCTCTTGCTAATAAATCTTGCATTAAAGGCTTTCAATTTGACACTGATATATACAGGTAACAAAGCTAAGCTCACACAAAGCACAGTGCTCACCATCTTTAACCGCTGTGATGCCAAGAATAAACCACCCCAACTGACATTTGAACAAACAAACAAACAAAAGCAAACCTACTTTATATGGGCAGTGAGAGTCTTGCTTACAGATGCCAGCAATATGCTGATTATTGTGCAGAAAGTACGGAATATGCTCCTCTGGCAAGTTGATAGTTTCGTAGCTATATAATGGCTCTTCTGGAGTGTTTTTGAATTCCGTAAGATTTTCAGCTTGGGAATTAGCCAGAATTTCTTGCAGTAGCAATCCAAATGCAAGCAACATGAGCATGGCAACCTATGAGTTCTGTACTTATTATAAAAAAAAAATAAAGACACTGAACATATCTGCAGCATAGCACATTTCAAGCATACTAGACAATATTCAGCCAAAGTCAGTCATATACTGAAAGATTTGTACTTGTATTTCTGGGGTGGTTTCTCATTCCTATGAAAAGTAAACTTTCACTAAGAGACTAGACTGGACAACATCAGGATTATCTTTGAATCATTACTCATTGAGGGTTATTACGCACTACCAACTCCCAGTCAGACTGAAATGGGCGTGTTTACTTTAGCTAAATCCCAAGGGATCCCAAGAGTTCAAATGTGGAAACTAAGTATAGAGCATATAATATCCAGACAGCAGGGAGAAAATGTAGAAGTATTGGGGGGAGGGGTGAGAAGAGGAGGAATTTTAGTTTAAAAATAAGTATAAAAATAATACATTCTCCACTTTGGAAGAAACTAATCATTAGCTGAAGGAAAACTATGCAGCCATAAATAAATGGTCAAACTTAAGTCCATTTCAGGATGCTTGTTTTTAGTATCTAACATCATGTTAAAGAAACTTTGAATATTGAATTATATACTTAAAATTAACCACAGGCCCACACATACCTATATACTCTAAAGCAGACTAGATACCTTTCTAGTAATACAACCTCCTCATCAAATGCCCTTGCTTTGAACCATTAAACTTCGTGAGAAAAAAAAATTATGGCCTGTACCTAAAAATCCTTTTTTGGCATTATAATTTGCCAAAATTTGCATGCTTGCTTGCAACTGGCGCCTTTAGCAGTATTCCTACAATACAAGTAGTTTTACCTGTTTGCTTTGAGGAGAACTGCTTCGGATTTCCCAAGTACACAAACCTGGGGGAGGGAGGGGGAGGAAAGCTGCGTTAAATGCGTTCTGCAGACGGAGTTTCCTCAGCACACGGTCCTGCTGCTCCAGAAACATTCCCAGCAATGACAGCGACCTTCCCACAGCCCAGGAGCGCTTCTGACCGTCTGTGTACCCGGATCCCTGTAAGAAAGCGCTTCCCTTTCCCCATGGCACGCACCCGTGGGCACGGGGGGGTCTCGGGAGGATCGCCCCGCATCGCGCCCCATCCCCAGCTCAAGCCGAGCTCTGCACCGGCTCCCCAAACCAGCGCTGTCCCGCGCCCCTTCCCAGGCTGCGGATCAATCGCCTCGGGAAGCCGCCCGACACCCAGTGCCAGGCCCGCGCCGGACCCGGTTCCAAGCCTATGCTAGACTGGACCCAGCCCCCGGCCCACGCTTGGCCCACGCTGGACCCCGCGCCTCCCAGTGCCAGGCCCACAGCGAGCCCCGGGAGGCGCCGCTACCCCGTCGTGTCCCGCCCGAGCCACCCCGGCGGCGCTCACCCACGCCCGAGGCCGCGCCGGGCACCTCACCTCCGCTCAGACCCGTCGGCCCCGGGAAGCCCCGCGGCCCATGGGACCAGCTGCTCCTCCCGTTACGCGCTCGCCGGCGGCCTTAATCCTCATGCCGCCGCGGCAGCTGGCGGCCGTCCGGGGGGGGAGCGCGCACGGCCCGGCCCCACCAGGCTCCGCGGGGGAAAGGCGGCCGCCGCGAGAGGGCTGCGCCCGCCCTCAGGGCGGCACCGCCGCCGCGCCCCTCCTTCACACCCGCGGGGAGCGGGGCGGGAGGCACCGCCACACCCCGGCCCGGCCCGCACAGCGGGGAGCAGCCGCGGCCTGAGGAGCTGCCGGGGCGCGCCCCACCTGGAGGCGGCGGGAGCGCCGAGCCGCCGGGGGCGGGCGGGGAGAGAGGGAGGAGCCCGACCGAGCGGGCGAGGGGTGCGGGTCGGCCCCCGCTGCCGCCTGCGAGCGCGCCGGCCCGGCCGCCATCAGGTGGAGCCGTGACGGTGCCCGGGAGCGTTGCTCGGGCCGCGGCTGGGCCGTGCGGCACCTGCCCGGGGACGGCGCCCCCGCGCCGGCACGTCCCGCAGGCCCGCGGAGGGACAGCGGGGCGGCAGCGGGGGCTGGCGGCGCGTCCTCCTTCTGCTGCCGGAAACCCACCGCTGCCGCGGCCCCGCACCGCCGACGGCCTCCTCAGGGTGGGGAGGAAAAGGCCTTTTCCTGCCGCCGCGCAGCAGGAAGCGCAGCCTCCGGACACCCCATTGTTCGAGGCGTCCTCCCCCGCGGCAGCCCCGGCTTTCACACGGCGAGCGAGAGCCCCGGGGGGGAGCGGCGGGGCCGGGGGCGGCCCGGCACGGTACCACCGCCCCCGCCGCCTCCAGAAACTCCCATTCACAGGCGGGGAGGTTAATGAAGCCCCCGCTTCGCTTGAGCTGCCCGTCAGGCACAGGGCATCGCTCCTGCGCTGCCTTTATTGGCAACTCCCACCCTCGTTCAGTCTCACTCAATGCAGCTTTGACGAGCGCCGCGGGGGCCGTAGGCACCAGCCCTCGAGTCCTTTGAATCCTTCCACCGCGGGACAGACCCCTCTCTTCTCCCCTCCTTCACAGGTGGGAGCGGAGGTGTACGAGGTGGCAAAGGCCGGGCCTGAGACAGGGAACCCCCGTGAGGGACCCGAGGGCACGGGCAGATATGCTGACCCCCCACTGAACCAAAAGCCGATTTACTTGAATAAAGGAAATTAGTCTAAATTTCCCATTACCTTTAATCCCATTACTACAGTGAATTTATAAATAAACCAGCCTCTTGTACCTAAATACCCATGACACCACAAGCTTTTAACTGGCATTTGTAACTCTAAATGCAAAGTACGTTTGATCTGTTCTAACTTTAGCAATGTTTTCCTTACATAGCACTAGGCTCATGCACACCCAATCCACCACAAAACTATTTTTTAGTCTTTTTTCAAAGAGAACCCAGAGCACACTCTTAGCACAAAATTTTATTTTACCCTGACCCATGCTTTTTACAGTTTATACACATTTTACAACTAGAAACCAAGGGTTCCAATTTCACCATGTGATAACCCATTTCGTTTCATATCCAGGATCATTATAGCCCTTAGTAAAACATACGTACATAAATTGCAACAAACTTGTAGCAGGACAAAAGAATTCACAGAACTAACCTGCTTTCACATATGGATACGTTGGATTTTGAACATCATCTCCTGTGTTGATAAAGGACATGACACAACACCCAGAGAAGTGAGTACCAGCGTAGTTTGTACCTCACCCGACCCCCCTACCCCAACGGAGGCCCTTCTGTTACCTTCCACAGACTGGGAAATAAGCCCCCTCCAAACAGAATACTTTGTGTAAGCCTTCAAATAGCATTTCTTCACACTTGCATATGCAGTGAAAATGACGGACAAATTAGTTGCTTTCAGAAGGAATCTTCTAAAATAATAAATTTAAACAGAAGTAGACGTTAGTATTCTGACCTAAGTCCTTTCATTTTGCATGTTACTTTTCTAGGCCATCTCAGTAATAGCAATGAACTTAAGGTCTCCCAGCAGACATTTGTTTCTACAAAATAAGCAACAAGATTTTTATCAAAGATGACCAAAACGGAATACTTTGAAGTCTGTTACCTTCCAACAGCCACTTTGTTTTCTAAGGCTTTGATGACTAAGACACAGTAGGCCATCGGATTCTCGTGTGATAGCAAAGGTTGCACTAAATGGGAATAAAGCAGCCAAAGAGTCAATACAAAGATTTACATCTACTTTTGTAAAATTTAAAAATCTAATACTCTGACAAATGCTTTTATATCTAAACCAGTTAATGCTGACTGCATGTTAGAATTGCCCATTTACTTAAGCTCTTCCTGAAAACCCAAGACAGTCATAGACATACTCAAAATGGCAGCTCTGTGAGACCTTAAGGAGTATCTACTCCCACATTACACAGGAAATGTTACCTTCAAAAGCACTGGCAGCAAAAGGCCCAAACAACTGTTCAAAGGATTTTTTTTTTAGTGCTGCATTTGTCTGCCTACCAAGACTGTAAAAAAAAATAGTGAAAATCAGCAATTTATTGATTGGCTGCAGCAGATAAAAGCTGAATAGAACTTCTAATCTTTGACCATCATAAAATGCTGTTTTCTAAGAAAAGGCTGAATTTCTAACATTTGCACATCGTAATTCTAACACACAGCACATCTGTAAGTTCCAACAAGTGCTTTTATATGGAGTGTGTTTTTGGGGGGTTTTTGTGTGTGGTTTTTTTTTTTTAAACTTAGAGCAACCAATCATGCTTCAATATGAAGGCAAAGTGTTAAATTCTGAGGTTTTTAGAAGAAAAAGTTTCACCTTCGTTTCCAAAACTGAAACTAAGACAGTAAGAGCACAGTTCCTTCCCAACTCCCCATGAAAAAAACAAACAAACAAACAAAAAAAACAGAAAAGAAAAAAAGTATTTTATTTTATTAAAGAAGTTAAAGTTTCTATGACAGATGCGGAGTTAAGACAAATTTTAGTGTTCTTGCTCTATGGCTTTACTGAAATCCTCAGAATAACTGCCTGAATCTCAAACTGAACTAGGCTTTTCCACAAACATACCCTTGCCTGTGAAACTTCAGTGACTGACTGTTCTCTCAAGGAGGAACAAATCCCTAACACCCGTAGAAAAGTCACATTACCAAGAGGCTTTTCTCCAGAGGCAATTTCTCATCATTCACATCCTCTGTCTCTCTCAGGCCCCTGAATTCACAAGCAGGAACAGAGTTCTCTAACACAAATTACAGCGCACACAGATGAGAAAAACAACCTCTCACAATAGAGGCAATGGCATGATAAGCAAAGAATTTCAACTGTATTTCACATGAGTGCCTATCACGGCGACAGTTCTGAGATGCAGCAAAATATTGGCTGTCTGGAATGCAGAGAGGAAGACACAAGCTTCTTCCCTGGATTCTCAGCATTCCCAAGGGTCCAACTCAAACATTTCCTCTGACATTACTGAGAACAGGGCTAAATGTCAAGCCACATGGATGCTATTTGACCAATACCTTGCTTAAGGAATGGCATAAGAAATACTTTGCAGTCACTGGAGACTTGCTTGAAAACCATATTAAGTCACAGTACAGTTTTGCAAAAAGTCTACGCCCTGCTACTTATAGACAAGGAACCATGACAGCAGAAGTAATTGATTTAAAAAGTCTTTTTTCTGCGTTCTTCTGAACTGTTAAATATCAGTATCCAGCCCTATAACAAGTATCACATAGTTCAGATTTCTGGTGTTAGAAGTTAAATACATTTAGAATTAGAAGCAGAGCTGCTGTCTCTAGACAGCTCATGAGGCAACACAAGCAATATACAAGATGAAGCTGTAATTTATACAGTCTCATCTGAGTCTCACACTCTCCTTAGAGACTTAGTGTAAAATAGTCAGTCTAATCTGTGATTTGTCTAAGAATAGCAAATTATCATCCTAACATGTTCAGGTGTTACTAGTACAAATATGAGATTTTCCTGTCATAAAAATACCCCCCAATTATGCTTCAGAGGGCAAGTCACTGCTTTTGTTATTAACTGATGAGATTTTAGAAAAACTCGTATTAAGAACACTTAAGAAAGATTTCTAATGTCATTTTCATAGGTATACAGAGTTTATGAATCAAGGCCTGCTTTAGTAGAACTCATGCCTTCCAGTGCTGTCTCATGAGGTAACAACCATCATTTCTGCTACTGTTCATAAGTAAAATGGTCCACCGTTTAGCAAAAACTTAAATAAAGGGATGACTGAAAAAAAAAAGTTTAAATATTGCACAAATAATTTAACTGCAGACAGTACAAGACACTTAAAGCATTCATTTTTTTGTCAACATATGAACTCTATTATATAGTCACATTTTCTATAGTACAGTTATCTTTTTACAAGACATTTAAATTCAGCATTTACATAAACAATTATCTTTACAGTCTGTTATCATATAATGTTAAGAGTTCCAGCAGGAATTAATTTTGTCTTTGTTTTAAAAGTTCATCTATCTGAGTCTTGTACATGTTTTTCACATCTTCAAGATCCAGTCGGAGCTCTTCAGCTTCCTCTGCTTTCTCTCCATACATCTGAAGAATTGTATTGTACCTTTGATCCAAATCCTGCAAGAACATGGGCTTTGTTATTTGACTGTTTTTCAACTTTAAAAAGTTGCTGCTAGGATAGTGTTTAACACTACTAGGGAAAGTAAGTGTAGCATTGTTTTATCAAAGTATAACTACGTTACAATGAAGCACACAGTAAACTCTTCAAAAATACTTTATGCTTTGACTCTCTGCATATGGCTAGATTTATACTCTAGATACAAAAGGAAGATACTGCAAAGACAAGGATCCTTGATTACAAAGAATTAGTGCTGGCTTCGGAGGACTTACTGAAGCACCTTCAAGTTTTACTACAGGAATGACCACAGTTTGTGAAATGTTTCATCACAAAATTTAACATTCTGCATTTAAAGAACAATAATAATTTCCAAACTTATTCCAAAACAATTTCTAGTATATTAAGTTCTTAAACATTCAGAGGATTAAAGTATTTGTCCTATTACCTGTATCACTACTGCACATTCATCCAGCTTCTGCATCAGACTCTCATAAATCCATGCTCTTTATCAAAACACCCCCTTTACTAAAAAGACTACTTCCAGACAAGTGTCTTAGATGAGAGAAACGAAAATAGGTTCTCTCCCTGATTTAGCATGCAATCTTCACAAGCTCTTCATGATTAGGGACAAATTTGACTATAATCCTGAACTGATAGGGGTATTCCTAAAAAAACCCAAATATGTCCATTTTACATCAGATTTACAACAGAAATACACTTACTTTTAACTGTGCACGTAATTTTGGTATTTCCTTCACTTTTTCTTCAAGCTCATCATTTTGATTTGTTAATTTAACCAGTTCTTCTGCCATTATTGACCGCGTTTTCTCAAGATTTCCGATTTCCAGCTAAGGTAAACACTTTTAACAATTAGGAGGAGGAAAGAATTTACCATATTTATAAGAGACTGTATCAAAATATTTTGATACAGTAATTCAGGCTTTTTCTTAAGCTAGACCATGAAACAGCACACCCTGGAAGTACCCTCAACGTTCTTCCCAAATCTGATCAGTGGTTTGTGTTTTTCTTCTTTTTCAGATAGACAAGTCCAGTTTTCTAGATAGGTCCTTGCCAAAACAAAAAGGAAGCAACAAATCCTTCTGTTGCTCATCCCTCCACATACCTCCACTGGTGGCTATCCTGGTTAACAGAATTGTCGTGAAAGGGAAGAGTGAATGCACTCTGCTGTGAGGAGAGAGACCAAGCTTTCTGAACATAGAATTGATTGCATATATTTTATATTGAATATAAAGTTTGAATATAATATTGATCGCATTAGGATTTATAAATGCTGTGTTTGGTTAGATAAGATTAACTACAGTACCTGTAGATGTGAAATTTCTCCTTCTCTTAGCTTTAGCTGTGATTGAAGGTTTTCGATTATACTTGAACCTGCTCCCATCCTTATAGCATCATAAAGATTGCTCCCACTAGTAGCTATTGGCCCAAAGGAGTGATCATGAGGATCATCCTACAAACAAAAGGTTAGAGAAGCTTAATATTAGGCAAAAATGTGCACCCTTTGGAATCTTCCCTCTCCCAAAGTATCATTTCATTTAACATTTAAAATTATACTGTTATTAGGCAAGCATTTCAATGCTTGAAGTTTGTTTTTAAAACAAAAGCTTAAGGTGAATAGGTATGATTTGAGATAGCTCCTTACTGGCAAGTTCTCATGTCACCTCTACAAATGTCATTTAACTTGGACATTGATAACCGTATCCATAGGAAAGCAGCAGAAGCAGCAGACTTCACACAGACCACAACAGTCAATGATACTGCCTAGGGAGCAGGGTTGTGCCCTAAACCAGGATTGCTAGCAGAAGTCAGTCAATTTATTTGACTCCTACTAGTGTTATTCAATTCTTCTCGATGAAATTAGACACATGAACTCAGCACCAATACATGTATACGTTACTCTGCAATAAAAGTTGTAGTTTCACACTTTCACAGATGTTTTACAATCATAACCATCTTGTAAGCAGGTTTTAGATGCTTCTGCACAGGAATTGCCTGATCTAAGGCCAATATACTCTTGAAGAGTCATTTTCTACATTAATAAAAGTTCTTGAAGAGAGAAAAAAAGCAGTCTGTCAAAAAAAAAAAGCCAATATAACTGATATACACCACCTGTGAGAGGAAAGATGTCTGAAGACCTGCCATGTCAACTCCACTTATGGAACTAGAGCGTGACATAGTTGGAGTACTTGAAACAGTTTCAACTGTAAATGACTTCCGATCCTTGGGGAAAAAAAAAAAAGCACACACAACATCACCAGTTAGATAAAGAAAAAAGTTTACAAGGTGGTGAAAAACAGGTTCTGTAAAGAACAGACTGCCTTTTTCCACCATCAACTACAGAACACAATGTGACAGATAACCTTTCCCCTTCCCCCATCCCTAAAATATATGAAAGTTCAACAATGAAGAATTACTGTGCTACTAACACTTCTAGCGTACGTTCAAATCCTCAGACTTTTCAGGAAACTCAGACAGAAGTTGCAAATCATACCAAAAAAATTTCTCTTTCAAGTAGCCAAGGGAGATCCAGAGGCAGTTTTGTGTTCCTAAATGTATCACAGGAAGAATATCCTAAACCCAGAAGTATGACTTTTTAGAATGCATGTTAATACCTTTTTTTTTTTTAAATAAAGTGTATGAATTCAATTCTGACATTTCTCACATGCTAATACCTTACTGATATACCTCCCAGACTAACCCCTTTCTACAGGCAGCATCTGAAAGTACGCTAGCCTCTGAAGGATAAAGCACTTAGATTTTAGAACTGGAGATGGTTAAGAAATCAGTAATAGAAACAGTTTTACTTGAATATCAACTGCTAACTAGCAGGAAAGTTACTGACTATTGAGGACTGTTCTGTGACTTAAGCTGGAATGCATGTGGTCCATTACATACAGTCACATGAAGTGCAAAACAGGAATTCAGTGGAAGCAATGCTAGTAGTCTTAGCAAAGAACAAGTAGCTTCAGAAGAAAAAGAATCCAGGAGCATCCAGGAAAAGCAGAAGATTAAACCAATCATTATCCATATTTTATGTCTTCTCAGGTTAAACAGACTATTACTCAAGACTCAGTGAGTATCACACAAGCACTTTCCTTACTGGAAATAAAAGGCAGTCACAATAAAGAAAAAGCCAAGTCCCTAATGCCTAGGCTGACAGTATACACTGTACTGCTCTGAGTCTGCTTTGTTGCTTGCGACAGCTTCAGGTTCTAGATATCTACTAAAATAATGATAGTACCAATAAGACTGAACAGAAATGTTAGGTTTTGGTACCTTCTCCTTTGCTGCTTCTTGCACGAAAATTGCCTTCTTTCTTTCCTGTTCAACTTTCATCTTCTCCATTTCTAACTGAGTAGCTAGCAGCGTCTATAAAAATAAACACAGGTTGTTAAACTCTTGCTAACTCAGACTTCAACAATAACATAGCTTAAAGCTGAAGCAGGCAATACCTTTTCTTTCTTTGCGTCTTCCAAGGTTTTTGCATACTCATCTTTGAGTCCTTCTAGTTCAACCTCATACCTACATGGAGGAAAGAAAGAGGTAGAGAAAGTCAGTAAGTATTCTGTGTTTACTTTAGATTCATATACTTTTAAACTTCAAAGCTTTAAAACATTATGAAAGTAACATACTTCAGACAATCTTTAGCATGAAACAAAATACCCTTAACAAGCTGGGCAACTTTATCAATAGCTGCCATCATTTTGCACAGTCGTATCGACACTCAAAAGAATCAAATCTTCCAACGCAAAAAGAGACCTGCTGCAGATAGTCATGCAAGAGATGGCTCACTCCATTTCACTACAATTTTAAAGAGGTGCTGCTAACCAAAAATGCAACTCACCTACTGTTTTCGTTTTCCATTTTCTTCAACCTGTTTCTCTCCACTTCCAGCTGAGCCTGAAGGCGTGTATTTTCTTGCCTTAGAAGACTATTCTGAGATTCAGTAGAAGACATCTGAATTTTATTAGAAAGAAGTTCTTCTGTAGCAGCCCGTTCTCTCTCAGCAGCTGCTGCTAGAAGAGTTTGAGACTCACCTAATATTAAGTAAAGAAAAACATGGAATTTAACATTTTCATCAAAGATCTATAATATGGTCCAATTATTTAAGCATCAAAATGGAATCTGAGATTTTTTTAGATTAAACTATTTTTTTAAAAAAAAAAACAAACAAACGAACAAAACCAGAACTGTTTTCTGTTGTAAAGGAAATTCAGTATTTTTCCACCATACTGTCAGAGGAACAAAGTAATACAGAACAAGGAGACTTCACACTCTTTCAGAATGCACTATATAACTACAGGTTGCCTCCAGAAAAGAAGTAATTTCTCTGGGTCCACCTTTGGGCATTTTATGCATTTTTCATTTAAAATAATAGATTACTACTGTATCAACAAATATATGGCTCACTACCTATGCAGTTATGTAAGTAAATGATTCGAACCTTTACAAAACAGACTCTAAGCACCAGGCTTGACAACTGAAAACGCTGGTGTACTTCCAGTGTCTCTATGTCCATCCTTCCTTTAGATGCCATAAGGACACATACACCTTAACACGTCTATCTTACGATCTTATGTTACACTGCATTCTAAAGAGAATCACTGAATTACCCGTCCAAGAACCTTGGCAGAATACCCCACATACCATTTCCTTACAGAAAAGCATTTTGTGCTCATCTCTCCTGACCCACCATCTATGCTTTGGGCAAGTGTCAAGCCCTTTTCATTTACCTTCAGCCATCTCACATCTTCATCAAGAGCCTCACTGTTCAGTAAAAGCTAAAATACCTTACCAAGTCTGTCAGAAAGGTTCTTTTCCAATTTTTCCCACGCAGAGGTTTGTGCTCCCAGTGTGGCTTGCAGATTTTCTATCTGCCGGAGAAGTGGCCGTGTAGCAGATGTAACACTTTGACTTAGTTCTTGATTCCGGCTCTCTGCTTCTTGGAGTCTCTGAAATCACAAATTAAATATAATTAAGCTTTAAAATCATATGATGGATTAAAAGGTTAATACAGAATTCAGCTAAACACATAGCAGTTGCTTTACATTCTAAAATTTCTATGTTCAGACTCACAGCAAAGTGTGAAATTTCAAGATAGAAGCCTAATATTTTCAGATGCATGACAGAGCAACAGCTCAGTAATTTACATTTCAAGAGCCCTCTGGACATCACTTGAAACATTTTGGCAACAATCTATCTGCTGGACCTTAAGAACAAGAAAAATATCTTAAGCAGCAGCTAAAGAGTAATTTGAAATAGATTTGCTAGCAGTTTTAGAGGACTATTACAAACTTAATGGCTATACTTTGTGTTATAGCCACTGTCTAAAAGGATAGAACTACATTTAAAAGGCATCATAAAAATTATGATTTTGTTTTCAGTATATGATTAAAAAAAATTTCATTTAGTATTTTTATTGTTGTTCTACCCAGTACAAATACTGCAAGCAATCAGGAAAACAAAGCCTGTTTTCCAGGCTATTAATGTCATGCTAGCCCTTCATTTTCAGTTTTTTGAATCCCTCCTTGCAGATCCAAGCTGGGATCATCTATTTGCTATAGCACCTGTTGTAGTTCACCGATTTCCTGCCGTAAATAGTCTTCTTTTCTCGCCGCCTGCTGTTCTGCACGTTGCAGCGCTAGCCTCAGGTCTGCCACCTAAATAAACGAGACATCGTCACTAATCTCTTGCAAAAGTTACAGTACCACCTATTCCTTGCTACAGTCCTATACCATTTTTAAACACTGTCAGACAGGGTATGTCTGTTTACAAGTTAAAGACTTAAGTTTTGCATGCACACAAATAGTTACACTCTCTATCACTAAGAATTTTGTCCAACTACATCTCTTGAACTTTGCAGCATGGTAAGAGCACTACAAACTTAACATAGAGCCTAAGTCATTTAATTCAGACAAGTAAAATTAAAAGTATTTTTAAATAAAATTAATATTTTAAAGCTTAGCAAAACTACCACTAAAGACTGAAGAAGCTAACAGGAAAGAAATCCACTGGGTATTTGCCAAGTACACAAAAATGAGTTCCACCTTACATTGCATCTGATTCATTAAGTCAGACGCACACACCATCCGAATACATTCATTCGTTCAATGAAAAGGTTTTATTCACTGCAGTTAAGACCCACCTGAATTGCCAAAGCTTCTTGTTGCTGCCGAGCCTCATCCTGGGCCTTCTCCAGAGCTAACCCAAGCTCCTCCTTTGCCTTCATTTCCTGACTTAGGGCTGCTTCTTGTGCCTCACTGTCCTTTGTAGCATTAGCTTTATGAAGATCTGCAAGTTCCCTGGGGAGGAAAAAAAGTAAAAGCAATAGCAACGCATTCACAGTTTATACAATGCCAACAGTGACTTTGCGAATAACTTTGTTGTGTATTAACATTTCACAAGCATTGCACAAGAAATAGACACAGAAGCTGAATGTATGGTTGAAGACAGGCACACAAATATCTGCTTACTTGTATGCACTGTCAAGTGCTGCCTGGACACTTCTGTTCCGTTCTTCAAGGTCTTCCACTTCCACCTGAAGTTTAGCAAGATCCTTTTCTTGTCGCTCTACAACACTGTTCAGTTGTTTAATGCTGTCTCGATGCTGCTTCTCAAGGTCTTCCTTGCCATCAAGCACCTATTAAGAGTGCAAACAAGAAGCATAAGACTCACCCCAGTACATGGGGTAGACGCCATCTGAGGACAATGACAACTGTGGCAACCAATGCAGGATGAAGTTACACAAAACGACTAAACCAGTCTAACACTTTGCCAAAACAGAAAGATTTTGTCCCCGCGTCTCCCCCAGAGGAGGGGGCTCTTCACCACAGTTTCACATACTTCCTCATACTGGGTCTGTTGCCTCTAGGGTCTTGACTCAATCACTAACTGAGCAAAAAAGCCTGCCCAAATTCTGCTGGTACATGTTTTCCAACTGAAATTTAGTGAACTGAATTTGGTCAGCCCACTTGGCAACCTGCAGTGCAAGTGCAAACAAGGAGCTGGAGTGATACCTGACCACAGTGGTAAACGGCTCTGAGAACACACCCAGAAACCACATCTCAGTGTTCCAATAATATGAAATAGAGAAGCCTCCCAGAAAAGAAAAAAAAAATCAGTCTATCTAGAGCCTCCCCAAAAGGATACTCTGCAGCTAATACAAAAAGCTTATTTAAAAAAAAAAAAAAAAAATCAAAACAAGCATCTCACCTGTTTTAAATGCTGCAACTCCTCTTCCAATTCCTTAATCTTTTTGTTCTGTTTTGTGTTAATACTTTCTCTCTCTTTCTCCTTGGTTCTTAATTTCTTAATAATGTTGGAATTATGCAGCTGCTGCTTGGAAAGTTTTTCTCCTGTAAAGAAAAATGAACAGTAAGCTAGTGTATATTGCTGTTATTCTATAACTGTCTGTATTCACACCTCCTCCTGCTCTTCAGTCCCAAGAAAATAATAATCAAATATATATCAAAATACATACTCTTACATTTTTTCATGCAAGTTCTTAAGTTTTAAATCTACCTTATCTTGAGATGACCATGCTATACTCAGCTATAGTGAGACAGGACAGGCAGTAAAAGGCTTTGAAAGTAAAGCAAATGAGCTCAGTATATCAGGGAAAATATCAAAATGGCCTGTTCATTTAGTAACTGTATTTTACTTTCAAAATTAAAAAGTAGTAAGGGAGAGACTGTAGAAATGCCTTGAACAACTCCCTAGTTAGATTTCTGCTGAATGGAACATGGAGAATTCTGCTGCATGCTGGTTTTATCTCACAGCATCTTTTAATGCACGCTGCAGAAAGCACCCCTCCAGCCATCTGTACTTGACTGATCCCTCCTCTTGCTCTTTGCTATGAACTAAATGGTTTAAATTTCAGAAACATCTAACATGCTTCAAATGATGTATTTTTTTCCCACATAAAGAATGCTCATACATGAAGGCAGTACATTTCAAATTATTCTACAAGTTTTTACTACGAAAAAAATTGTAATTCTCACCTTCCTCCATTAGTCCTTTGATTTGCTCTTCTTTTTCTTTCAGTAATTTGGCAGTTTCATTGGTATTAAGTCTAGTAGCCAATTCTTCTTTAATGGTCTTAACTTCCTAAATAATAGGATTAAATACCATTTATTAAAATATATTTAGGGAAAAACATACAGTAAGGTACACTGATCACCTTTTTCTTCTCCCTTTCCTCTCAAAAGGCTTTTCTTAGAAAACATTTTAGGTTTGAAGTGAACTCGAGATTATCTGATCAAATCAGATTGCTCAGAGCTTTATTCCATCAAGTTTTAAAAACCTCCAAGGACTGAGACTCCACAAATTCTCTGTACAATTTGTTCCAGCTCCTCCTTCCATTTCACTTTCTATACTTCAAACTTTCACAATATAGTAAAAACAAACTCTTATATTCACACACAGGTATCAGATAATTTTTCTATTTCAACTTACCACCGTGCCAACACAGTGACACATAGAGTGACAAAACAACTGTGAAAAGTACTTTTTTTTCCCAGTTACAGATTCGAGTTGACTTTTTTCAGACTAGCAATAAGCTGGAGAAATGAAGTGCTGTGATACCAGGTCAAGAACATTTAAACTCCATTTGCTGCAGACTTCTTTGCTCTCTCCAAACCAATTCGTCATCAGTCCTTAATTTTCCTACCACTTAATCCTCTAAAGAAGCCACTCCCATTCTTCACCACTTCCTCACACCCCCAGGGCATTCTTCTCCCTCACATCAATGCAGATGCATATATGGATAAAGGTAAATGAGAGCAGATGTTAAACCTTTTTTTTCCAAACCAGACTAACTTTAACTTAAATGACTCCCTAACTTGGTTCACAACACAGCTGCAAGAATACATGTGTCAAAACAAGGCAATAACATACAGCCTGGGAGGCTAGAATCGGCTTACGCTAGTTACTCATACCATGAGATAGCACCTGTTGGTTTCATGCTTTTCCCTAGCTTAATTTTTACAAATTTACCTCAAGAAATTCAATTGTGTTCTAAAATAATAAACATTAATTTCACTAAAAAGCCAGTTTACCTTTTTAGCTGTATCTCTCTCTTTGCAGGCTAGCTGGAGCTTCTTTTCAGCATCCGCAATTCGCTGAGCAAACTCCTCCTTAAGAGATGAAAGGCTACTGCTCTCTTCTTTCATTCTAAACATTTCGCTACATTTAAAATTAACATTTCAGAACAGTTGCATGGTTATGTGACATTCCAAGCACTTTGCAACAGGTTGTCTTAAATGCTTTTAAAATGTGGGGGGTTTTAAAATTTTATTTTACACATGTTAACCAGAAGTTACTAGAAGTACATCCATATTAGAAGTACTAATCAAAGATCTTTATTAATTCAGTAATTTACCCCTGAAAACAATGAAATGTTTGATTTACCTTAAATGTTTTGCCCCTTGAGATCTTTCTGATTAACCATAGTCTGTATCGTATACCGGGCAAACGATTAAATGTATTTTTAAGTTAAGATTAGTCATCAAATAATACCTTCACATGTAACTGTAAATTTTTAAAGTCAGTATTTGATCAGTAAACTGGTAAATCCAACTTTTCATTTTCTTTTTCCTTTTAACTGAATTAAATAACAAATTCAGTTTTTTCCCTACAACCAGCCCTTCTACCACACTTTCACTGCCTACATTTTAGTCATCAAATTACTTAGTAAATCAGGTTCATCCATCTGTATCAGAAAAGTCAGTCTCCCTTAATAGCTAAATCCAGTCTTATAACAAAGATCTTTGTTAATAACCAAGTCTGACTCTACACATCTGTTTGTCATTCCTACTGCTTACTTACTGAAAAGTCATTCACTAGCCTCTTCCCAAAAGGGATTTTGGCCCCAACAAATACTGAGTCTTTACAAAAATACCATCACAGCACATGCAATCATTATTTCCACCTTTCCCAAACAGTGCACATCCCTTGCAATCTTTGTTCTAGTTATAAAGCTACTTGTTTTATGATATTGTCTACTGATTGTATCACAGTAAAGTTACAGTTACACCCACTACTGTGTATATTTTCATACTTACTCTTTCAGGTTATCATAAGCTTCTTCCAGGCGCGCCTTTTCTTTACTAGTACTTAATAACTGTATTTCCCTCTTCTCCAGTTTCTCAGTTAATGAATCAATCATCTGGACAATGTTTTTACAGATAAAGATCAGATGAATGGGACAATTAAAACACAAGAGGGGCAGGCTTCCCCTTTCCCCCCACCATTCCCTCCCAACACTATTTAAAGCTGAACTTCTCAATGTTTTTAGGAATTTGAGGTAAAAGTTGGTGAAGATTACAATGTTTCTGCCACATTAATTTAGAACTAGGCAATATCTACAGACAACACCTGTTTTTCTAGAGTTTTAACAAAAAATCCTACCAAGCAAGCACACGTGGCTCAGGTTAGTTCCTCAACAAAATCATCAACAGTTATATTTAATTATAAATGAAGTTTTAAAACAGAGCTTATGGCCTATAAGACTATAACTAACATTAACCATTAAGACTCACAGTGTGTTCCTTATACCACTCTTTACAGAATCACAGAATAATTTACATTGGAAGGTCTCTTCTGTGATACGTTAGCACAAAGCAGCAAAACATCATCAGATGAGGGAAGAAAACTTGCAGGCAGGATCAAGAGCTCTTAACTCACATAATCAAAATCATTTCTTAATACCAGATTTTGGAAAGCTAAATATAGAGAAATAACACAAACATACATGCAAATAGACAAATATAATCAAATGAAACAGATTCTATAAGTGTAGCTCAATATGGCTAATGAAAGACAAAATTTGCTGTGGTCCATTATCACTATTTCCCACAATGTAGAACCATTTAAATTAGGAAAACTTATGGGTAACAGTCCACGGCTTTGGATTTCCCTAAGGAATTTACACTGACATTCTGTACAATTTACATAAAAAAATGCTTTCTTTAAAACACAGATTACAGTGGGGTTTTATGAACTCCCATAAGCACTTGCTTTTCCTTTATTACTACCACAAACAGCATCAGTATTGCAAACACGCCTACAGGGCAAGGCCATCTATGTTACATATTAGGCACACAGACTATGAGCAAAGCAAAATGCAAAGAAAGAGAGCAAAACACATATCAAAGGAGCTCAGAAATTAAAAACAAGAATAGAGGGACAGGAAGGTGACAAAGGAAATTAAAAAAAAGATAGTGCACACAATACACTGGCAGAACTGGACAAAACACACTGCTTCAAACTCCAGTTTAGCCTTCCATACACTTGAGTATCCTACTTTGCCACATTTGTAGTCATTCCATCTATCTAAACTAGCCATACAAATTTATTTTAATCTATCACTATCCATAACTATGCTTATCTTCTTCATTAAAAAGCCTAGTGTACCTTCTTTTTAAAAGTAGAGATTATTTCTGCTAAAAACAAACATTAACTTATCTAATAAAAAATACTTATTTACACTACTGCTATCCCTCAAAGAAAGTGAAAAATGCTCCTGGAACATGATCAAATTTTGAGAGTTTGTAAGTCTGTGGAAAAAAATGCTTGCAAAATATTATCTTGATTACTGCTGAAATATTAAAGCCTTGTAGTTACATATTTCCAATCAAAATACTTCAAGGAATCTCCTCCACCCTTCACAGAAAAAAAATTACACCAAAGAATTAAAATAACACGTTTGACCTACCAAGGCTTCCTGTTTGCTAGCACTACTAACAATTCACAATAATAACTATGTGGATTAGATGAAATCCAAAACTATTTGACCAGAAATTTCACCAGTATTCTTCCACCCACCACAGAATATCAAGAACAGTTTTCTACAGGGTAAGGTAGTTCAGCATCAATCAATTAATTCAAATAAGGTGAAGCTAATACCTATATAAGGAGATGACAGGAGTCTGATTTGTAATCAGAGTCTGTTTGCAAAACATGTTTTACAGTTACCTTTTTAAGCTCTTGCTTTTCAGTGTCCTCTTCTAACAACTTCTCAACAGCACTCTGCTGCGGCTCACTCTCCTCTCTCACAATCTGTTCTTCAACAGTTTGCACAGTAGCAACCAAAACATCTGGCTGCTCTGAATTAACAGGGGTCGCGCTTCTCCCGCTCTCCTCCATCTCAGCTTCCTCAGCATGTAAAACAGGAATGTCATTCAAGTTTTCAGATTTATTTTTCAGGTCATCAACCGTTTCTGTCTTTGGCACAAAAGGACTGACAGCGACAGATGCTGAAGCAGAAGCCCTGCCTGATAACTCATCATCTGAATTTATTTCGCTTACACTTCTACTATCTAAAGACTGTACACTAAATGAATCAATTCTTTCAAAAGCATCAGAGGAGCAGCAGCTCTCAGTCATTTTTTGAAAGTCATCTAAACGATTATAATCTGCACAGGCAGATGTAGACAAAAGCTGAAATGATGTTTGCATTAGATGAAGACTGGATTTTGAATCTGCAGCTTCTTGTCTTGAACTTACTGAGCTCTCACTTATTACACTTTCATGATCCAGAACTTCAATATCACTAGTTGTGGATGTCCCCGAGGAGAAAGTGCTAATTGGAGGTGATGGTGTATTGCTTTGCCTGTCCTCAGTCTTTCGCTCCTTAGTTTCCAAACCCATGTCTTTAGTACCTGCAGTAAGATGCTGCGAAGTGCTATCCGGTGCACCTCCCGCTCCATCCCCTCCTACGCTGGATTTTTCATTAAGAGCATCTTCAGGTACCTGTAAATTTAGATCAGACACGTTTTTGTCAGTAACTTCATTTGTGCTTTCTTCAGGCTTGGCATTAGACTGAAGCACAGAATTCTCTTCTAATTTCTCCTTGGGAATATCAAGGTTTTTCAAGTCCACCAGGACAGCCACAGAGGAATCCTGCACTTCTGCCTCTGTCGTCCCTGGTACTTCCAGCTGACTCGGGTGTTGAGACTCCTTTAAAGTGCTTTTCACCTCTTCTTTGGGTCGCTGCGATTTGGCTGGAGGTTTGGACACCACTGGATTTTTCTGTATATTCTGAACATCTGTTGGAGAGAGAAAGGCACTGAAGAAGTTTTCAGATTCATCTACTACCGTCCTTCTTACTGGCTTAGTGATTGCTGTTGGCGATACTGGCCGATTCTGTGGTTCTGTATTTGAACTTAAGCCCCAGGAAGATGTATCCCATCCTCCACTTATGAGAGAATTTGTTCCTAAAACAATAATTAAAAAAAAAAAAAGAAAGATAAGCCAAGAAAACTTAAAATGTATTATTTTTCAGTATTTGTCTTTTCAGATGCAACAAAAAATGTTTTCAATATCATATAACTTAAAGTGAATATTATACGTGATCACAAACAGCATAATTTTCTTTACTGCTTCCTTACAAAGCTTGGAACAGACTTTTAGGCAGAGCAAAAGCCGCTTAAGGGAGACATAAAGTAATTCTAAGACTTAAGGTGGACACAGACACCTCTAGAAAGTAAGAGTACCTCAATGGAACCAACTTGCTCCCTCCTTAAGCAAAGGCAGAAAGAAACCATACACAAATTACAGCAGTAAATCCAAGAGTGAGAATTTCAGAAAGAAGAGGGAGAGAGGTGTTTGGGAAAGGGAAATAAGCCCACACCGCATTCTGAAAGCTGTAAGGGCAAGTCTAAAGCCTGTTTGGGCACAAAAAGCAAGCATTTCCTTTGCAAAGGGAACAAGCAAAAGGGAATGTGACCTCCTGCTTCCCGTAGTGAGAGGAGGCTCCACAAAACAATCTGAAAAGCTGTAGTTTAAAAGTAGAGAATTATAGAGATTACAAAAGGAGGAAACAATTACTAGGTCTTAAAAGTTATCTGCCAGTAGCACACAAACACTTCACACACCAATTCAGAAACAGGGGAAAAAGGCTTTAAATATTTGTAGAATTTACACTATAAGAAGGGTTCTTGCCCTTTCACTTGTGATAGGCTTTGTATTTTTCCTCACACACCAAGCAACAGCATGATGCTGACAATACACAGTCAACAGCCCAGCTAAGATGATAAGTTTTCTTCTTCTCCTGTGGAGAAATACTGAATTGATTAGTTCTGAAGCTACCCTAAAACAACGTCATCAGTTCCTATTATTGTACCTCTTGCAGGTTTTCCAGGATTTGTCAACAGCAAGGATAACAAGAACTGCAGCATAAAATTTTCGTAGCATCCCAAGAAAGAAAGATAAATCAAAAAATAATATCCAATTTGATTTTGTACTTAACTTAATCTGGATAACGTAACTATTTCAGGCTACGTAAAAACAAGCTTACTTTATACAGCAGTGTCTATTAAAAAACTCTGAGTTACAACATTCAGACTACCCCTTTCAGAAACTGTTGATAGTGATTGGCCTGAAGATCTGACATTCAGGTAATTACTGCTCTCATTGCCAAAAATACTACAAACATCTGATTTATTACTACCTTGTCCATGATTCAATAGCTTCAGAAAAAGCCCTGTGAGCAAACTGTAACTTTCAGAAAATATTTTGACTTCTTTTAAAAACAAATACGTTTTCCCTGAAAAACAGATGCAGGCTGATCTTTGCTGCTTTCCTTATGAATTACAGAACTACTACAAATACTAAGATATAAATTAAATTTAAAAACAGTTTGGACAAGTCTAATGTTTTAAGAAACTAAACATGACAGTCGTCTATAAACAATTCCTGTAATTTATGACAACACCAGACTACATGATTGCAGAGGCCTTGCTCCCACAAAGGGATGAAGACATGCAAAACCGACCCTACGCTTTACTGAGCAACCAACCTAGAAAACACTTTCAATTGTTACAGCTTTCAATTTTCAGAAATCTAATTCTGCTGTGGGTATACCTGGAAATAACCTCCTCCTACAAATACATACAGTTCTTCTAGATATAGTTGCAGTAAGGACACTGATCCCAGATGACTTAGTTTTCCATTATTTTCTTTATTCACTCGTCTCTTTAAGGTATTATTTATGATAAAAAAAAAAGTTTCTAGCAAGAGGGCTCCTTTTTGCTCTTTCACTTCCAAACAGCAATTTGGGACTGATCATTCTTTCAGGTTCTGCATTATCACTCGTACAAAGGAGACACTTCCTCATAACCAAGACGTGACAACTTTTCCACCAACACATTCCTTTCGACAGATGTTGGAGATTATGCACTAACACCACAAAGAGTGGAAACTTCACTTGGCTTACACAGACCTGACTTTCAGCTTCTCCTCTGCTCTTCCCAAGAGAGAAAATGCATAGCTCAGAAAGAACATAATTTCCCCCTTTTTATTAACTGAACGGTTTTTATCACCTATTAGTCGCTCAGCGAAAAAATAAAGCCTTGACAAATACAGGTATGAAGCGCAGCGCTACCCATGCAACAACAGCACGACACTGGTGACAACAACCAGGTGCTGCGTGTGCTGCTGAGGCTTCCTCAGCCCTCTGTCAGGGTTATCCCTCCCTCGCCTGTAAGAGGGGCACGAGAAGCACCACAGGCGCTGCGGAACGCGCTCTGGACAGGGAGGGCCGGTTAAACCTCCACACGTGTAACCCCACGCCCATCTTAAGGGGGAGAGACAGGGGAGAGGGGCGGAGGAGGAGGGTGAGGGGAAGGCGCCGCCCCGGCCAAGCCCGCTGCGAGGGCCGGGCGGGAGGCCGTGAGGCGAGGCGGCGCAGCCCGCCCCACACCGGGGCTGGGGGCACGGCGAGGGCCGCCCGCCGCCGCCCACGCTTACCGTCGCCGTAGTCGGGGATGACGGCGTCGGGCCAGGAGCTCTCCTCGGCCTGGATGTCCAGCACCCGGTCGATAGACTTCTGGGCCTGCGACAGCGCCTGCTTGGCGAAGCTGGACAGCTGCGAGGCGTTGAACCAGCTCATCCTCCGCGCTGCCCGGGCCCGCGCGGAGGCGGCGGCACCGGGCCACAAGCAGGGCGGCGGGCGACCCGCCCTCAGAGCCCGCTCCGCGGCGGCAGCGGGGCCGGCAGCCTCGGGCTCCGCTCGGCTCAGCACGGAGGGCACCGGGAGGAGGGCGGCCCCGCGCCTGCGCGCCGCCGGGCGCCACGTCACAAACAAGCCCGCGCGCAGCCGCGCTCCGGCCCCCGACATGTCACGAGAGGCGGAGCAAGGCCTTGCGCCTCGGTGCCTGTCATGGCGGGGGGCGAGCCCGCCTCCGCGTCCGCCTCGGTCGCTGTGATGGCGGGGCGCCGGCCCTGGCTGTCCGGGGCGTCGCGGCCTGGCACGGCCCGCGCTGGCCCCCAGCTGCTGTGACACCTCTTCCAGATTAGATGCTAAAAAGACAACTTTAGTTCCCGCTTCTTAATGCTTCCTTCAACTGCTTAACACAAATAACCAACTACACGTCCAAACCTCAGCGCCTCAACTCGCTCCTTCAAGTCCCACAGCTTGCGAGGGACCTTTCAACACTTCTAAATGCTGCAGGGCTGTTAAAAATCATCTGGTTAAAAATTAAAGTTCCCCCACTTCAGTTCCAAGTGCAAGGCTGGAAGACACAAAGTTTAAACACAGTGGACACGCATCAAGTAAAATCAGGGAATTCACATTGAGGTATCCAGCACCACTTACTGAAAGGTCACAGACTAATGCAGCCCAACGATGCCCTAGATTTTCTAATCGAGGTTATAAACGCTCTTGAATCCCCACTAATAAGCCACAAACTAAAGCATCTTTATGATTTTTTATTAATAAATACCTTAACAGCACCAATGATACTTGAACATAATCCTGCAATACTATGCACAGCAGCTGCTTGGGGACTGTGAGCAGCCATGTCTGTATTTCCACGTACAGCTGTTCATTTTGTCCTTTCATGTTTGCTGGTAAACGAAGTAATCTTCCATACTCGACACCTTTCATAAAATTGATCAAATCAGTATCAAATAAAAGGAAAATGCTCATTTTAATCTTCTATCCTCTTTTGGTTTTAAGGTGACTCAGCAAGTGTACAGGAGTGCTACAATTCAAAAACAGGTCACTGTGGTTCCTTTCAAAGGGTCTTCTCTTTGCACATACATGTGCATAGGTGTTGAAAACAAGACTTCTGGCCACCTTAAAATTTCCATATGTCTGAAAGTATATTAGCATTAACATTTTGACAACAAAAACTGGGCAAAAAATGTATTCCTATACATCAGAGTTCTGTACATTAATAAGCATTTATACAAATATAATCCACCAAATATTGGCTTCTACGTACAATTGTGAAATATGGTGATTCATTTGTATAACCTTCAACAATGCTAGTACTAACATGAACATTTCAGGTTGTTTTAACGCCCACAGAGTACCTTTGTTTTACAAGGTGGGTAGAGATTTCTCTCGCTGTATGTGCAGTTTACTTATGAATAAATTAAGTGGTAAAGTGAAGCTTGAACAGCATAGTCTGTGGTGTAGTAACATCAGCAACTGCAAGTTCCTGGCCATCCACAAGCCCCAATTCTGAAACAGAAAGAAAAGTTTAAGTACAGCAAACTCATGTGGTTTGGGTTTTTTTAATTAAAAAAAAAAAAAGTTATGAATGCCATTCACACAAACCATAAATGATGAAATAAAGCTGCCAACAGCTCACTAGCTAAACTAATACTCATCTAATTCAACCAGAAAATTAACAGACCTTGTCAAGAAATATATAAAACACAACTGAAGTACATTTAATCTACATCAGTTATCATTGCTTTCTTGCAATGTTTTTCTTCACCAATGACATCTGCTCACACATTTAAGCAATTCAAAGCTCATCCCCGAGCAACCAGAGAAAGGTATATTGCACAGAAAAGGATAATGAAGCACATTCTATTGCACAGTGCAAAATAAAGCTAAACATGCCACACAGAGGGATGAAAGTGATTGACTGTTTAGAGCAGTATCTTTAAAATCTGCATGTGACAGCTGCATGATACCTTTTAGTGTCTTAGAAAGATTTGGCCTTGTTCGTTCTTCAATTGAAGCTACTGTCTGCAAAAAAAAGGAAAAAAAAAAAAGCCAAAACATTTTATTTCAAATGCAGGCAAGTAAATTTAAACAAATTAAGATTATTAAAGTTAACTATGTATGTTCACATTACCTGTAAATAAAGTGTTTTATTTCCCCCATACATAGTTGCTGTGATTGCAGGAGATTTCATTTGCCTATATATAAAACATTTAAAAAAAAACAAAAAAAAAAACAACAATCAGGTAAAAACGCATTTAGAAATTACCTTTTTGAAACACTAAACTACCGAAAATTATCACATAAGTCATAATAGTTGTACACTTACAATGAAGCATTATTTGTCAAGTAATCCAAGATCTCCTGCAATTTAGCTGATGGGGAAATATCTATGTTTTGGGGAAGCTGGCTGCAGGCTGGACAGTTCTCCTACAACAAAGTAGCACAAGAATGCATATTAAGTTAAATATGATTTTTAAAATGCTGCTAATAAGGTCTCAAATCTATTTGTGTGTTTGTTCTTTTTAAAAAAGTTTTAGCTCTAGAAATACCAATACTGTTGCAAATATTAATGACAAACCCAATTCCTCATGAAGTCTGCCACTGTTCGACTGGCTCCCAACAGCAGCCAAGTATTTACAAACTACAAATTTCACCTGACATAAAATTTAATACTACAAGCATTCAAATCAATTGTTGTCATAACCCCTTTTTAAGAAGATTTGCTTATTAGTCTTCTTAAGATTGTGTATCTTATTTTGTAAACTGCGTTTCCTGTATCACAGGGGAAATCTTCAGGATTCATTTTCAAAAAAGTCAAGTACTGTTCTCCTCTGCAGGTGGTGCAGCAGAAACAGTTGACACACCAATGCTGCACCAGCAGACACCACAGAAATAGCTGTCTGAAGAACTTCCCTATACCAGAAGCTGCTTTTCCAAATATTAAGAAACTTTGGCTAAACAGGCAAAAATTAAATATGCCATTACATATACTATGCAATAGTTTTTAGTAAACTGATGGGTAGAAGAAAAGGTTTCATTACCAGGACATCAAAGAAAACATCTGTTGATCTGGAGGTAAAGAGTCCTGCTACTCTACACAGCCAGACCACCACTGTCATCACTATTAGACCCCAAAACCACATAAGTTTAAAAAAAAAAAAGTCCAACATGCTGAAAACAATACTCTGGAGAAGCAGCAGACCAGTAACATCGTAGTTTCTGCTTTTAAAACTTAAATATTATTATTCAGTGCTAGGGGCCAAGAGATTCAATATTGGGTTTCAGAAATACACACAAACTGTGTTCAACAAAAAAAAAAGTTCAATAAAAATCAAGGAAACAACCCTGCAAGCCTTCAGTGGCACTAACCTTCCTTTCAGCTTCAAATGTGTATGTGTATAATCCATCCGCATCATTAAATACCAAGTAGTTGTTCAGAGGAATGTATGCACTATAATGATAAATATGGTAGTGTTAATACACGTCATTATGTTGGAAATCATGTATGTTATTAATAAGAAATTAAATACCTCGTGGCTATTTTAAAAACTTCAGTGGCACAAACAGCTGGAATGAGAAAAAAAAAACAATTTCTTCACTTTCTAGGTCTATCTCAGAACATGCAGACATTAGTGCACAGAGTTGTACCAAAGAAGCAGTGACAAAAAAAATCAAGTATAACAATTTGTAAAGAGAAAAATACACATCTAAAGGCAGGTGGTAGTTCTATGCATTAACACCACAGATTCAGCACTAATCTGAGACTATGTTAAGCTTATATACCGTGTTTTTCAATTTTTTTTCCCAGTCTCAAATGCTTTTGCTCACTCACACAGTCATACATGAGCCTAAAATTTATAGTCATATGCAGTTTCTCTATAGAAAACAGAAATGAGACTGTAAGAATAAAACAGACCCATTTAAAAATTACTATTATCCTTCCCAAGTTCTCTGTTCCAAACTGTTGCCTTACAAGACTCAGAAGTCTGTAAAGCAGAAGTGAAATGAGTTCTTCTAGCATACCTGCAATTACTGCATTTGTAGAAGCTACTGCTGGAATAATTCGTTTAACCACCCCTGTAAAAAAAACACACAGTTTTGTCTTTTCCAAGAAACTATATCGAGAGACAACTTTTAGCCAGAATAATTACAGAAGGGTGTACCCAAAGGTACTTGAAACACTTTCCGGGAATTTCTATAACAGTAAGGTATAATGGCATGCTGCTTAAGTACTTTGGCATTTTTTTAATCTTAGGAATGGATCAAGCATGTTGAGAAAAAGAAGGTATCACACAAAGAGAAATAGTGAACAAATTCTAAAACCAAGTGTTCTATATTTAGCACTGAAAATTATTTTAAAACTCAGTTCTATTCCTGTTTAACTGGAGAAATGCATAAAGGAAAGATATTTGCTTTTGGTTTCCCTTCTGCAAGAACAGGCTTGCCAAACTGTATTGGCATCTTCATCCAACCCTTCTTACTGAGCTCATCCAGTCAAACAGCATAGTACATACAACTATTTCTTTCTCAGCAGAGCTGCCAGCTTAGTCATAACGAATACAAAGAATGCCAATCCAGCCTAACTGCAAATGCCACAACCTTAGTGAAATACCATACCCTTACCTTGGGTGAGTCTGTATGTAACACCTTTAATATTAAATTGTGATGCTCTTTCTAAAGACTTCTGGTAAATCCACTGTATATGTTCAGGGTCATCCCCATCCAATGCAACACCTTCTGCAGCAAAGTTAAGAATGTACAGATAAGTTACAGTTATAAGAGTTCTTCAAAAACACATCGTTCTTTTTGTCTAAAAAGAAAAAATCCCTTTGTTCTAATTTGGGTTAAAACAAATACTCCATTAAGCTATTAAAACTTGACACTTTAAATAATCAAAATATCATTTCTACAAACATCGCAAGTTCTAACACATACTATATACAAACTATCCTAACTTCACAGATTTATGGAGCTGTTACAGGTTATATTTTGAGTCAGGAAAGACATTTTGCACTATTAGAGCGAGAAACACATGAACAAATATGGAACTGGAGAGCGAGTCCAGGAAGAGAGAATCCATCACCAGGTCAGAGGAGGCTTAGATTCAATACAACAACGAGCCACATAAGGTTAAAAGGTAGGATTGTTTTATTAAAAGTAGCTGTGTATCCTTAACATGAAACAAATTAGTCCAAAGGAGAAATGTCAGTTTAGCACTAGTGCAATATACTAATTACCTCCAAAAGGTTGCTCCTTGGGCCACTGCAATATCCTGACATACTCAATACAATGCTCTGGCAGTCTGGGCATAGATGCAATAGTACACATGGGAAAATTGACCTGGCATGGGCAGGGGAAGACAATCAGAAGAAAGCATGTAATACATTATGTACAGACAAATATTAAAAAAGGAAATAACACTGGTTGCAATTACCTGTGGTGGATAAAGCTCAAGCGTGCATTCAACACATGCTGTCATACCAGGAATAATCACACGAACGTTTCCTTTAAAACCTTCTGTCCCTCCATCTATTAAAGGTATGATGGAACTTGGATCCAGTACACCATCTTCATAATGTAAAAATGACATCTAACAAATAAAGGGGGGGGTTGTTGGTTTTTGTTTATTTTTTTTAAACAAGTTGCAGTTAAGACAAAAAAATCCTAAAAACTTTATTCTCAATGGTACACCACAAGACTAAATGCTTAATATACAGTTTATTTTAAGAGTACATAGTGTATAAAAACTACTTACTTGTCAGTGTGCAGGACTTCATCTACCACCTTTACCCTCCACCTCCTCCTCCCCTTACCCCCCTGATAAATGCTATTATTTCCTTATAGTACACCAGAACAAATGGTTGAAGGATGCAGCATTTTGATTCTTGGTTTGTTTTTTGTTTTGTTTTGTTTTTAAATACTGGTAAATACTCAAGATCATTATTTTATAAACAGATTCACAACGATAAAACTACCCAGTTCAATGACCAGATTTCTACTACTTTGTAGCAGCAGGGTTCCAAAAGATGACATTTACAAGTTACAGCACAATAAGTACTGTTTGGCTAATGAAAAAAAAAACATTCACAAGGGGAGCATCTAGAGAGGCTGTGGAACTTCCCTTCTTAAATTTTCAAAAGCTGACTGCACAAGGCCACAGACAATGTAATCTAACTTTGAAATTAGCCCTGCAGGGCACTGCACAAATGGTGGCTAACACTCCTCAAGAAAGAGGCAGGTAAGAGAGCATGCATTTTATCCTGTTCACAAAAAGAAAAAAGAAAAGAAAACAGAACTAGATACAGAAAGCTGTGAATTTCAACAGCCTTCATTTCATTTTAATGACACATTCTACACAAATGCGCTCAATTTTAGTTATCTATACTCAAGCAATAACCAGGCTTTAAAAAGATCGAAGACTTTACCAGCATGCCATTTATCCATCTTCTTGCAATTATAGAGTCCAGCCCACAAACAATAATATGAAACTCTAGGAGGAAAAAAACATCATTTGACATCTATACTAATGCATACTTCTTAAGACAAACGAAGTATTCTGTCCATAACACTCCATAGGAACTGACTATATTTTAACTATCTCCCCTAGATTACCTGTATGACAGATGCTTTTAAGTTGTGTCTATTTGTTACTTCCACTTCCAGTATACTGTAGAAGACTAAAATAATTAGCAATCTAACTACCAGGAAAAGCAGCAACAACTGCAATGTTCCCCTAAAGCACCAGTGGGTGTTTGGCAGGCAAACAAATACCACTTACGTCGATAGAAGCTCTCATCCATGTCTTGAATCTTTTTAAAATATCTGAATGTAAGCACAGTAAAGGAACATATTTATAAAGTAGTTTACTGTTTCCTATTTGCTAACCTAAAGCCAAAACATTATTTATTACTATAATTTTATATGACACTTTTTTAAAAAACTAAGTGATTTAAAGATTAAAAATGCCCACAGCTGAAACTATAGCATCTGACAAAACAAGTAAGGGACACAATGTAATAGTGACACACAGGAGAAAGCTCAGCAGGCAAACTATTTAGGAAGCTCAAAACATGTGCTCTCACAAAGTCCTGTATCAGTAAATGCTGCTCTATGTTTATAAACGAACATCTCCCACCAGTAGGTACTCAAAACACTCTGGTGAATAAACCTGTAATTCTAATATCTCAGTGAAAATTAGAATATTGCATTTGAATAAAAAGACTCAGTGGAAACATATAAAATAGTTTCTTAAAGCTTAGCCTTCTTTCCCCATGCATATATTCTGTATGCTAATGTCACTGACAAAGAATCCTCAGTCACCAGCTGAATGAATCTGTTCTTTATTGTACGAAAACCAGAGGATGGCAGCAAAATACTTTAGATAGTCTTACCACCTACAGAGTTTTTCTAGGTTTTTTGAAGCTTTTGGGGCTACTACTTCTCTATAAAAGGATACGCCACAACAGCACAGTTGGGAATGCGGCTGTTCAGGAATTCTGCTGCAACTTCTGCTTTTGGTCGCCCAACATCCTTTGGTCTGGGGAAAAAACCCAACCAATTTCAAATGCATTATCTTAGTAGAATCAATCATTCCAGACTCTTATGCATTGCAATACTGAATTAACGGACTAATTGTTACTGTAGGACAATTTATTGATATGGATAATATTAAGGCATCCCTGTAAACCATCAGACATGACAGGCCCCAGAGTTACCTAAATACATGCATATAACTACAGCTATCAATCAACACCAAAAATCCAACAATTTTTCATTTTGCTTGGAAGAAAAGGGTACCAGAAAAACTGGTATCTCAATCTGCGTGCATTATTCTTTGGTGTCACCTTTGCCATTAGTCATTAGCTGTATTTGAATGCTAAGGAATGTATGTTAATTTTCTTCACACTCAAACTATGACACCACAGATCTCAAAACAAGAAGGAATCACATGCAACATTTAGTTAATTACGGGCACTATTGTGATATGAAGGTTCAGTAACCTTTAATGACATTTTGTTCAACCAAAATAATGATCATATTCATATATTTGGTTTAGGTACATTTAAAAAAAAAAAGTTGGAATCATGAAAATATCACTTACCGAAACAGAAACTGTCGGTTAAGATTAGAAACATCTATAGTATCCATGTCAATAACATGGATCTGTCTAAAGCCAGACAGTGCCTGTGAAAAGAGATAGTCAACTTCATTTCATAGGAAATCTATAGTAAAGTACACTAATGCATATGTGTTGGTATAAATTAAGGAAATAAGTTATTTCACAGTAAGTTATTATACCAATCCACACGTTTTCCATGGAATCCGTAAGGGCAGAAATTCTTATTGTTAAATAGAAGCATGGAAAAGTACAGTATTAGTCAAAACTACGAAACTCAAACAGGACGGTAACAGTGATACACTGATAAATATGAGAGTCTGTGAGGATAAAAACCACTCTGTACACCAGGGAAGTACTGTCGTATTCTTTCCCTGTTCTTATACCATTACCAATTCCTCCTTAGCCGTTTCCACACAGGACAGTGCATCCTGGTCTGACTCAACAAAGCTCCCATTACATAGGCTAAATTCAGCAATACAGAAACAACTCTGAGGGAGTGTTCAGGCGCTGCAGACAACCTCCTATTTACTGATCTTGAGGAACTGGAAAACCTGAGAGCCACTACTCAACTACTGAGAGACACTACTCAAGGCCAAACGGATTCCACGGACATGAAGGTCACCATAGACACAGTAAGTCTGGCTCTACTAATTTCACTATGAAAGAACATAAATAATTCCAGCAATTCTAACATCACTTGGAATTAATCCAAAGATGTAAAATAAACTGAAATTAGAATCACCTTTGACTGCTAATACTAAACTTTGTACTAGCTACTTATGGCAGCTTGAAGTATTGCTTTTCATCTGAAAAGATACATTTTAGCCATGTATTCCAAACAACACTTCCTTGTATCATTATGATTTGTTCTTAGTTTACTTCACTTCCCTAGATCTGGTAGTTAGAGAAAATGACCAACATTAGACCATATCTAAGGCTGCAGGTGAACTTTTGTCCACACTTCATAAAGAGCACCATGTTGTCCCTCATGACAAGCTTTGAAATAGCTTAATAACTAATGTATTAGACTACCACCTTTCAAGCTTATTAATAAAGTGCATTCTTCAAGTTTATTGATATATCATGTACTTTATACATTTTGATTAGAATTTAGAGATTTAGGAGCTATATACAATGAAAAATGCCAAATTAGCAAAGCAGAAAAGATAATTTCCTCAAGGAAAAAGAAAAGAAGCAAAGGGTGAAAACTGAGTAATTACCAGGTTTTTCAGGAGTTCACATCCTAATCCTCCTGCTCCAATAACTAGTACTTTACATGTGCTTAACAAAAACTCAAGAGCCTGCGGAAAATATAAAACAAAAAATTAATACACTAAATAGGAAAAAGCATAATTTGTCCTTTGCTTCATAACCCTTATAAATGCATTACCATAAATTTTTCAGTACCTAGTTAAGTTTCACATAAAACAACTTAGATCAATAAACCAGTTTGTGCTTGGAGGAGTAATTACATATCGGACTTTAATCGGTTGTTGAGTTCATGCAGTTCCTATACCCCAACTTGCAGAAAAGCGAGTTGATATCAGTATTCTCTTTATGTTAATTTTGACCATGAAAAAAGCAAGTTCCACATTTATTATTAATCAGTTTAAGGAGATAATGTTTTTTTCCTCCAAATATTTTACTGATATATAACACAAAATAAATCTAAACAGACAGAAAACATTGCTGGCCAAAAAGAATTGAAATATTTAACTATATAACTGCTTTCTGTGAACTGTTCTACTAGACCCCAGCCTCAAACTAGTAAATAAAGGAACAGTACATTAAAAAGGTAACAGTAAAATACACTCAACTGTAAGCTGTGAAACAGAATGTACCAAAAAAAGGAAAGCAGAAGAAATAACTGAAGCAGTCTAAATTTTGCTTTTCCCTACTAAGCATCTTTCCCAGTTCTCTAAGTACTCATACTAACCTTAATTCCTTCTTTAAGTATAAGAAATTCCTTACTGTATCTAATTACTTAAAAATGGAGACACAAACGCTGCTATTTTTCATGTGGAACTCAAAGACAGAGCGTAATTCATATGTTATTATATATTTATATATATGATGACAGCAAGCTTGCAGTTGACGGCGTACAATTTAGAAATACAAGCTTATAAAAAGAATACAATATGTTCTTCTACAATCATAATGTTCAAATGATTAAAATATCAGCTTTTCATGCAGTCTTAGCATTCATACACTGCTGGTGGTCAATTAATGAAACTCTTTACATTAGTTTGCAACATACGCTACAAATTTTTATTTAAAGTAAGTGTTTCTCACTTGAGTGCCTGGCTCGAAATCAGGATGTGTGAATGGTCCAGATCGCTCGAGGAACTTCTTTACATGGTTCCAGCGACCTTCCCAGTCTCCAGTGTCCCCACACCCACCATCAACAGCCATTCTGCACAGAACACAGTAAATTCAGCTGCAAAATCATTGAGAAAAAGCCACACCTCTAAAATGTTTTTTTTTTTTCTTTACATATCTTAAAAACACCTCAATTACTGGCCATTCATACAAATGCATGTGCATATTCTTTACGTATGTAAGTTATGTGCATGAACATTTGCATGAGTGGGTTTTATTTGTGGAACTAGAAAGCAATACTACAAAGACGGGAAAAAACCCAGGCATTTCAAGAAATCCCACTGATTTAGCTGTTACTAGTAAAAGTTGACCTGAACTGAAAAAAGGGTCTCGCCTTTTTGCCTTTATTTCCCTCATATTTAAAGAGGGGACACAAAAAGAGGTTGTCCCTTTAGATTTTGAGGGCGATGTTTTTTCAGAGTCAAGTCTTGTATCCTTTTTTTGACAGACTTTTTAAGTTCACAAATCATATTTGGAATTATCAATATGTAACCACAATTGTAAGGCACCGAATAAATAACAGTAACATGCGCCAACACTGTCTCCTCTGAATCTTCATAGTAGTTTATTTAATCAAGTGTTAAAAAAAACACAAATCTTGAACGCTCTTCACCCCCAATCAGTACTATGTAATTTAGAACACCCCCATTTTTCAGTCATCTCCTGAGCCTGTCAGCGGTAGCAATCTGACTTGAAAAAGGGAGTGTTTGCAGGTATTTGCTTTTAAATCTTCAAGACAGAATTTTACATCAAATACGCCACTACCCTTTTTCCGCCTTCGCAGGTCACTTTTAGTAGTACCTAACTATAAATTTAAACTATTAAGAGACTTACTGGAATAGTTCAAAATCAAATCTCTAAAGTAATTTTCCAGTGTAAGATCACCTACACAGAACAAGCCCTTCCTTCACAGAGCAAACTTCTCCTTTTAAATAAGGGCTCCACTCAATAAATATGAACGATTATGTTCTACATTAATACAAAACTAAGCTCGTTATAAAAGAGCTTTGCCAGTCCTAAGTATGCAAGGTTGTGCCATCATTGATAAGGAGCACTATTTGCTTCCTCCTATGAAGTAATATAAAGAATGCTTATATCAATAACTGTTGTAGGGTAATGTTTAGAATTTATTATTAGTTCCTGGTGACTCATCTTAAAATAAAAGGAAAATGTAGTGAAAACATCTAGACAGCAAATGCCTTTATCCTCACAGAATTCAGAAGATGGACAACACAGTATGTCCACAGGAATTTTAGCTTATAGGCAATAATTTTGCAAAAGATTTTCAATAACAGGGAAAAACTTTAGTAAAGTGTAGGAATAAATACATCGTAATTTGCCTATATTTTGATTCCAGACTGAATCATTCCTGGTTAACTGTTGACTTTAGGTAAGTTAATTTACTGTATTAGCAGTTAAATAAGACCTAAAAAAATTATTTCAATTCATGAGGGTCTTCTGATCTCTGACTTCCACTTTTGTACCTCCCCCAGTTTCCACAACAATGTGAAAATATTAATATTCCACATACTGTGAAATAGTGTGAATAAATACAACACTCTCTCCGCTGAACCCTGGGCTCGTCTGCTGTATACCCTGCCTGTGGCAGGGGGGTTGGAACTAGATGATCTTTAAGGTCCCTTCCAACCCAAACCATTCTGTGATTCTATGATACCAGTTTTCAGGATGTGCATTAAGCACTGACCTAAGCAAATAAAATGGGTCAATATACATCACAGTAACCACTTCTACGGGTTATAATTTTTAACTTTTCTGGAAATAAGTGCAGAAGCTATGCTTGGTGACATTAAGAACAACTTTTTTTTATCCTTTTATATAGTCCATATAAAAAGCCATTAATCGGCAGTACTCCTTTTCTGTTTAGATGTGTATTTTCCTTTATAAGTGATAAAATGGTAAGATCTAGTTTAACTTTCATGATTACACTACAGTTTGGTTTTCACAGGGTTGGACATTGTGGAGATCTGAAAAACATCAATAACTCAACCTGAGATTTTATGTTTAACTTCAGAGACAGCTTTTTTTTTAAGTGTTTATTTTTGTGTTATTACAGCATTACCAGCTATCTGTATTATCAGAGTTCAACAAAATCCTTATTTATGTCATTGAATTACTCTAATTTTAAATCTTGTTTAAAATATCAGCACCACAGTCCTTACATTGCCTTAGGCCCAGACTTTTCCCTACCACCTTCACACCTCCAGAGCTCCATGCTTTTGAAGGGCTTGGCATGCACCCCCTCAATCCAACATGCTCAAGGATTTTTGTGATCCTCACCCCAACACACACATGCACTGCCTAGGAGTCCACCACTCAGGCAGGCAGGGCTGCTCTGTGATCTTTGGGAAGAGGGACACAAGCAGATGAAAGGGAACAGTTAAGGGGTGGAAGCAGATGAGGTTAAAGATTTCTGAGCATTAGTTTTAAGGCCGTTAAGACAGATGCATAGAATTTAGGGTTTTAATAAGCAGAGGCAACTGTTCTGTAGCCTGAATTTTTAAATTTAAGCCAAAATTTAGTCACCTGCTTCTAACCTAGAGGCCCTCCCGGGTCCCTGACCGACAACGCAGCTTTTTCCACTCGTGTCACAAAGCTCTCCAGCACACCAGCCTTTACTCATGCCAAGCTCCGAGCCCGCAATTCCCATCCCCACTCCGGGTGAGCCCCTTGGTCCTCTCCCCAGGAGGTTCCTCTTCCCCAGTCCTTGCTGTTCAAGCGCCCTTTCGCGTTCCCCCTCCTCACACTGACCCACCTAACACCTTTCCTCCTGCCCCGGCCCTGGACTGCACCACCCCCGCCGGGCCCCGGGCCGCTCACGCACGGTCGCCCCTACCAGCGCCTCTCCCGCGGGCCCCGCAGCCCTAAGCTAACTCCTCCCAGCCCACACCTCTCCTGCGGGGCTGCGGCTCGCCCTGACCTACCAGCCGCCCCTCAGCAAGCGCTGTCTACCCCTGCCCCGGGCCGGGAGCCCGCTCTCCCGCAGCCCCGCACTAACCCATCCGCCAGCAGCTCCTCTAGCCTCCTTCTTTTCTTCTCCCTAAAAGAGAGAGAATAAAAGAAGGGTCAGTATCGCGCTACAGAGACCGGGGAGGAGGGAGAGGGGACCCCGGGGCCCACCCGTCCCCGGGAAGCGGGGGAAGGGGCGGCCGAGCACACACATACAGGGCACTTACGGTTCCTCACCATCCGCCATATTTCCCTCTGCTTCCCACAATGCCCCGCGGCGCCTCTATGGGCGGTGCTTTGCCAGAGCGCCGCCGCGCTTGCGGGCCCTTAAAGTTGGGGAGGGGGATAGAGCGCGCGCCAGGCGAGGCGCGTGTCTCCGTGGCAACAAGGCGGGGATTTCCCGCCCTCCCCCCGCGCTCCTCTGAGGCAGAGGCCGGGGAGCCGCAGCCGCCTCTCGGCCTGGCCTGGGCCACGCTGCGAGGGAGAGCCCGGCCTGGAGAGCCCTCATGGAGTCCCCAGTGGAGTGCTTGGGGCACTCGCGGCGCCTCCCTCCCTCGCCCCCAAGCGCCTGGCCCCGGGCAGCCGAGGGGTCTCCCTGCGCCCGCCTCCCTGACGCTTCCCGGGACCCTCGGGGACAAAGCGTGTGGTGATGGCGGCGCTTTAAAGCCTACGGGATGAATAAGGCAAAACGTGGAGGTGGGATTCGCCTCGGGCGGTGGCTGCCCACCAGCCAGGTGGCTCCTCCGCCTGAGCTGTGTTTCCAAAGGGGTTTTGCCCTATCGGTGCTCCCTGGGCAGAGGCCAACCGGGCAGTGCCCACGGGCTGTCCTGGGAGCACATGTGAGGCAGCTCCTACATGCAGGAGCCTTCACTCCCCAAAGCCAATACAAGGAGGCAGCATCTAAGTGCAGGCTGGGAAGCAGACGAGCAGGGCTTATGAGGGTTGCACTTCAGGCCTCAGGTTCCTAAGCTTTAAGGGTTTAAATCCTTCATAGACAGAGCTGCAAGGAGCAGCTGCCAACCTCCAGTATCGCGGTCACACTTGGCTTACTGCTGGCCTCCATTTTGGGCAGGCCTTTGTTGCCCGGCACGGTGGTGCGGCAGGCCTGGGGCGTTGTGCCATACATGCATGGACAGCGCACGTTGGAGCTGCATGGGATGAAGCGTGAGAATATGAAAGAGCAGCTGTTCTCCCATGGACTTCTTTGGTATGAACCGCCGTGGCTGCTGGCACCAGCCTTCCCCTCTGAACCTGGAGGTTTAGGGTGCCATCACCTCCCTGTGGTGTCTCAACACCCCCCACCCCCCCTCCTGCCCAGTGCCTCCTTGGCTGGGGCAGCCACTTTGTGGCCCCTTCCACACTCAGCCCCTGACTGCCTGTTTCACAGAGGATGCGAACTGGATGCTGATACAAAAATCGGAGATCTCCAAACCCCCTTGCTTTCTAACTTTCCTCACCGAAGTGGGAAGCTAGGTGCGGCTGGGTAAGGAGTCCGAAAGAAAACTCAATAACACCAGAGTGTGTTATTAAGCAGGCGTTCTTTATTGCAGCACTGGGCAGCACTGGGGATTATCCACCATGAGTGCTCCACCAGTTTGCAAATTTTCAGAGACTATATACCATAAAGTTATACATAGTCATAAGATTTCCGAGAACTCATGTACATAACCATGAGATATGCAAATGTCCACTCCGCATGTGCAGTCGTTTTCTCTGGTGGTCATCAGGGGTCTTCAGATGAAGGCTGGTAGTCTTCCTCAATGTGGTCGCTGACTGACCCCTGTTTTTGTGCAAACTCAGTCCAGGGATCACGTAGGCCACGTCCCTCGAGGCAGCTGTTGTAACTCCCTTATCTTTATATTTCCATGCCTCTGTTTTCCCAAGGCCAAGATGTCTGAAGTGAGATATGGCCATCCTCATTAAAAGGCTCCCCTTTGCTTATTTGTATAACTAAGTTAGTCGAATGTCTAAGGTATTTACAACATCCTCCTTGTTCTTGGGGCCCCCAACCGTTTCAGTGCGCCATGTGAATATTAAACGTTACATCATCTTTTACCGAATAAACAACGAATATAACGACAGCAGCAGCGAGACGCCCCTGTGGGCTGCCTGTCCTGGGCGTGCGAAGGGCGGGCGGGGCGACACACGCCTGTCGCTTGCGCTCCCGCTTTTCGCCGTTTCAGCAGCCTTTACTCCCCGCGCCGAGAGGCGGCCGGGACCGGGCCCGAGGCCGGGGCCGCCGTCCGGGAGCCGCCCCGGGGCGGTGCCGCGGCGCTCTTAGGCCTGCGCGGCGGCGGGGCGGCGGCAGCGGCAGCCATGGAGGTGCAGGTGGCGCCGCTGCGGGCCTGGGAGGATTTCTTCCCCGGCTCGGACCGCTTCGCCCGGCCCGACTTCAAGGACATCTCGAAATGGAACAACCGGGTGGTCAGCAACCTGCTCTACTACCAGACCAACTACCTGATGGTGGCCGCTGCCGTCGTCTCCATCGTGGGGTCAGTGCGTGGCGCCTCGCTCTCCCTCCGGCAGTGGCGGCCGGGGAGGGGGCGGGGGGGGCGGTGGGCTCGGGGGTGATCCCGTTCTGCGGGCGGGGGTCCGGTCCGGCCCGGTGCCACGGGAAGGGGTCCGGCCCGGCCCGGCCCGGCCCCGGGCGCTGCGCTGCCGGGTGGGGTGGCGGGGGTGCAGGGGCAGGGAAGCTGCCTTTCCCTTCCTCTGTCTCTCCTTAAACCTCTGATTTTCCTGGTGTCGCTTAAAAAATTTAGATCTGGTTAGAGCCTCCCTTGTGGAGGAGGGGCTTGTTAGGTTAAGGAGTACGGTTTTATTTATGTATTGGTGGGGGTCTAACAGATCTGAGGGCTGCCTCTTGTCTCCCTCTCCCACGGGTTGCTCACCAAGCCCTCGGCCCAAGGGAGAGGGCTTCAGGCGCGCAGCTTGTGGCGGGGCACCGTGTGCCTGGCACGAAGCAGCGATGGTTTTCTGTGCCGGATGTCGCTGCTCTGGAAAACCGAGCCGCATCCTGCGCAGTGATCTGCGCTTCCTCCCTCAATCTGTCCAGTGTGACTGCTCAGGCTGAGATAATCTTCACTGTGAATTAAAAAAAAAAAAAAAAATCACCCTGAATTCTGCTCTCTGTTACAGTTCTAAGCTTATGTCCAGGCGACAGAGCACGCTGTTCTTATTTCTGAGCTAGCTCATACTGAAAAACCTTTAATATAAAATAAATAAGGTACCCATTCATTTCATTGTGGTGGGCAGGATCGAGACCTTTGAGGCAGGACCATCTGCTGTACGATGTTCTGTCAGGCCTAGCTTTCCTGAACAGAATTTGGAAATGACCTTATAAACATCTTCTGAATCAAAGCCTATGTGACTCTTCTTCAAGTATTACTCTAGGATCTTTGGTCAGAAAGTGCTTAAGCAAGACATGCAGCAGAAGCTGATGATTAAGCTTTTAATATGGAAGCTGGAATACTGCACTCTTCACAACAAACAATGCGCAGATGCTTAAACTGGAGAATTGCCCAGCCGCTAGGCCAGAGTGGTTTTGGCTGAAGTGTATCTTATCTTGTATGTTGCAGAGGCTTAAAATTCTTCCCCTAAATCCTTTTTTTTTTTTAAGCAGTCTGCATCTTGTTAGGGCTTCTGAAGCTGTTGACCCAGCATCTAAGATTGCAGGGAGTTTTGGCCTGTGCTCTATGAAAGGATAGTTTGAGAACCCTGCTTTTTCTTCTTGATGCATGTGATGGTTAAAGGTTTGGCAGAGTGGCATAGCCTTTCTTCTTAATTTTGGTGGGGATATGTTGCAGTTGGCTCAATAGGCTACTAGACTGGTAAAATGAGACTTCCATGGTCTTGCTGTTCTTAGACCACATTGGTCTAAACTTCTGTGTTCATCTACCCTTGTTTAGTAGCGTGATGCTGTAGCTAGCTCTCAAAGAGTAGGTAAATCATAGTGACCCTGGAAAGCAAGGGGACAGCTCTTCTCCCCAGGAAGATGGGGAAAAAAATGTGTCAACAGTTTTGATATCTCTGGTTGGAAAACTGGGATGGCAGCAGCTTTTACTTAGTCTTCTAAATTCTTCCTTTTGAACTCTGATCTCTTTTCAGATCAAGGGTGATATATTTCCCACTGTTTTGCTGGGGTGGGAGGTGGAGGAGGAAGAGAGCCAGAGGAGATAGAGATTAATATCAGAACTGCAATTCTTAATACTGAGTGGTAATGCTCTGAGTTGAAAACTTAACAGGTGAGGAACACCTGGAGTGGGATCTTGATCTCAAATATTTTTTTTTTGTTGCATGTCTTAGAGCCTTTGGTATAGGATGAATCTGATTCTTCTAACACTGAAGTAAAAGAGGATGGGAGAAGAACTAAAGGAAACAGGATAACACTTCAGTAAACTATCCATTTCTTTTATTAAAAACATTTTTTGCTTGGCCAAACTATGACTTAGGGAGAAAGGTAAAGAAAGTTCTCCAGATAAATTTAAATTGATGACTAAGTTGTTGTCTTGCACTTTGTTCTGTAATGGGCAGGAATCCCTGAGTGATAAATGATGAATCATGGCTTTTTAGGAACTCCAGGGCTATATACAGGCCTAAAGGCAGGATTATTGAAACCGCTAATGTAGTGGTCTTCCTGTGATCAAAACTAAATTTAGCCCGTGACCAACTCTACCTGTCCTTAAGCCATCTAATTATATAGACAGACTTGGAATGCAGAGATGGTATTTTCAGCTGTTGTAATACTTGGTAGCTGTGGTGGTGCTGGGCTGATGGGGAAATTGTAGCCTAGAGCTTTCTCAATACTGGAAGTACAGTGCTTATTGCCATGGCTTCAGTTTACTGCCTCAACAACAAAGTTAACCTCTCCAGCCTTTTACACCTCTCTATAAGGTATGCAATAACCTTACCGTGAGTGTAGTGGAATTGTAATGGTCTCTACTGCATTATTTCCCTGCTTTTCTCCCTCCATTTGCCTTCTCTGGTAGCTACTGTTACATGTAAATGATGTTCTCTGCTTTGCAATAATGTAGATTTTTACTTTCAGCCTACAGGACTAGGTAGAAAATAATAAATAGGCAAACAAGAAACTAAAACTACTGAATCAGTGCCACTCTAATACAGGCTGGTGGTAGCAGCCTTGTCTTTTCCACCCTCTCAACCCTGCAGATTCCTTTAAGAATGAATCTGGACTGCTGTGCTATTTTTTTTTCCCCTACAACTCTGTTGCAGTAGACTACTGATAAAAACCAAGATCCTTACTAAACCAAATTGTGCCCTTTCTCCCAGCTGTATAGGAACTGGACTGCCCATTCTTACCCTGAGCCAGGGCCCTGTCATTGTGAGTGCTGTACAGATATTTATTAAAATTAATGCCTCCCACAACAGCTTGCAACTCTTCCTCAAACAATCAGTCTGGTTAATAAGTGGAATTTGTCTGTGCTTTCACCTACTCCAACAAGGCTTTTCTGTCTTGCAGTTCAAACTTAAGTACTTAAACTGATGCAATTTCTTCTAGACTTTTGTTGCCATGTACTTGCTAAAAATCAGTTTTTAAATCTGACAGTATTAAAAGGTGTACTGGATTTCAGAGTGCTGCATCTAAGAGAGTCTTCATTCTCTTCTGGCATAATGTCTTCCCTGCAGCTTGAGGTTTGATGTCTCTTTCCTTTGCCCCTTCTTCTCTAAAACACATACTATCCATCTGCACAACTCCTAGCAATCAACAAGTGTGTGTCTTTTTTTCTTCTTTTTTTTACTCCCCCAGACCACTAACTTAGCTGACGTGCTTGTAGGGATTCCCTTGACAAAACGAAGACTCCAGAGCAGCAAAATGCTTAGTTTCTTTAATGCCTAATGAAAGATTAAGAATGAGCAAGCAAAAACACATTGCTTTAAAACATATGTTGCGTAATAATATTAGTACATAACTTCATAAAGGTCTGGCAATTCTGCAGAAAGGAATCTGTCTTCTGTTCTCAAAGCAATGTAAGTGAGCAACAGTAAGTAAAGAAGCACTGCTAAATCTGTGGATGCTGAGGCCTATGACCTGGTCCTCTAAAATGAAATTTTCATGCTTATTTGATGTAATGGCCTAACTGAGCAGCTCTAAGTAAAAATATGTTCTCAATGACTGCAAGTCTCAGTGCCTTTGTTCAGACTTGCCTGGTCACGTGCAGAAGAAACAGATGTGACAGCAACTGCTGAATAATCACCCTGAGACCGTCATCTAAAATGGAGATGATTTGAGGATGGAGCTAGCTTGCATTTGCTTTTTCTGTGGCCTGTCCTGTTTCTGGGCTCATGCTGCTGGAGGCTTCTTGTCTTGCACAAAGGATGTATCTTGCCTAGTTCTTTTTTTACCTACGCTGTAGCTGTGTATTCTCCAAGTAACTGCTCACCTCCTGCTGTAAGGCTGTGCGCAGGTGTGCAGATAGAAAATAACCTGTCGAGAAGAGATGATGTGGTAAGTCACTGATAGCACAACTCTTTGGGCTTTTCTGCACCTGTATGGGAAATCTAACCTGTCCTGTGATGCATGTACAGCACAGTCTAGAAATGTGAATCCAGTAAAAAAAAATCTCATCTTAATCTGTTTTTGTTGGGCGGAGGTAGCTGCCAGTACGTCTTCCCACACAATGCACCCCCAGCTGCTGGCATCTCTGCTGTCTTCTGATACTACTTCCACAAATACAAAGTGTCCCACGGTGCTGCTTGGCACAGGACAATGCCTGTGTCCTTGCAGCCAGGCAGGATGTTTCTTTTACTTATTTTTCACATCTCTCTCGTTTGTATCAAAGCAGATGCTGAAAGAAACCTGGTCTTTGGGGAGCAGTGGGAGTGTGATTGCAAGTCAGCCTGCAACACTGCTGGAACTGAATCTGGGTGACAGCTCTTCCTTGCCAGTTTGTCCCAGCTGTACTGGGGGTCACAGCATCCTCCCAGGGTTGTACCTTGTCCGCCACAGAGAGCAATGAAGGAGATCATCCAGCCAGAGTGCTCTGGGCTGTTAGCACCCCCAAATGCTATTTAGTCCTGCTGTACTGACTCCTTTCAGGGTAGTGAGAGTTATTTTCTTCTCCAACCCCAAAAGAGTTTTTCTTCCCCTAAGTTATCTGAGCAGTGTAAACTCAAGTTACCACACTATTGCCATGCTAATAGTTCCATGCATTTTTAGGTATTTGAGAGGTCTCATAAATCCCTGCTAAAGGGAATTATATTTAGAAAGTATCTTGTAACATACTTAATGGCTGGTCACTTACCTTGTCTCTGCAGCTTTGAAAGACTTCCAGCCTTCCTGTCTGAGCATGAATTTGGCATACTGTATTCTGATCAGTGCATAAATAAGGCCAGTGTCAATGTTGATTGTTCAATTATAAGGTGACTGCTCAGGCTGTGATACAGCTCTCTTTTCCTGAGACATGGGTGTTCTAAAAGAACATGTCCATGTTTTTTCCTTTTTAGTCTTTAGCTACTGTGTTATCGAGAGCAGTGTGCCAACAGATCTGAGCGAAACTGGATAATGGAGATCTGCCTTCCCAAAAAATGCCATGGCTGGAGAAGTTTCTATATACGAATTTCTAGGAGAATCTTAGGTAGTGCTGCAAATTATGCTGTGGGCGAGTCAAGCAGTAAAGGGGAGCTTGGTATATGGCACTCTTATCCAGTACTGTAATCAACAGTATTGAAGTCTGTGGACACATGGCTGATGATTTGAATACCAGTTTTTAGTGGCAACTGCTATCCCCATCTGTTTTCATGTGGCTCTGAATGACTTCATTTGATACTTATGTTCACTGTTCCTTGTACGTGTTGGAATGCAGCCCACTTCAGAAAACATGTAATTCAAATAACTTTCCCCAGGAAAGTGGGATCTTTGAAAGCATTCTTTTTCTTTTTTTTTTCCCTTCACATCCCTCACAGCCAGTCAGCTATACAGAATCTGTGTAATACCAGAAAGAAGTGTAGAGCAGAGAAGTCTTTGGTCTCTTCCTTATAAATATGGAGGGATTGCTCTTCACCGCCAGTTTCTCAAGTTGTAATGAGAGCAGAGGGAAGGGTAGGGAAGATAAAGCTTTGAGAGTATTTACCAGATGCATGGAAAATGTAAAGTGGAGCTCTGCCTAGCCCTTTGCTGCTTCCAGGATGATCTTGTCTGTAGATTTTTGGGAACAAAGTTGGTTGTCGTGAGTTATTTGAGTAAGTTTGGCCATTTCTGTTCCAATCTAGCTATGATGTGGAGGTGACTTCTACTTTAAGAATCTCATATGTCCAGTAGTACATATATAAACCAGGCACTAATGTGGTCCAATCATGAGTCACCCTCCTTCTCCTGCTACAAAGGAGCACAGATGAAACTAATTTCTTTCTCGAGCAATGCTGTTCACTTTTTCCAGCCTGGAAACTTAAGATTGACAATTCAGAGCTAAAAATAGTCTGGCTGGCTACAGGGAGTGACTCAGATGCAACAAGCAAGTCTGCCCTATCACCACTTCCAAGAAGCCCTGTTGGCTTTTCAGCATGAATAGCAGAAGCAGGTGGGGAACTAGTCTGAACTTTAATCTCTTTCCATCCAGTTGTCCTGTCTCTTGTTGGTCCAACTCACTTAAAGAATCAAGAGCCAGTCTGTGCTCTGAAATAATTCTTGGGGGTTCTTCCTTCTTTTGGAAAATGCTCTCTGGCACTGCAGGTAGAGTGCTGGCATACCAGTCCAGCAACAGATTTCTTCTGCCTGTGCCGGATGTGAAGCACAGCCCACAAACCATAGTATCCTCCTCAGCAGTGGTGTGGAGTGGTGAGTCATTGTGCCTGTTAGCTTTGGAACAGTACGACTGACTGCAAAGTCTACAAGAGGAAATCTTGACTACATCTGGCTTTATCGGGGCAGTGTTATGCCGCTGTCATAGTTGTAGCAGCTCAGAGCCCTCAGCTGCTGTGTAATTAGATCAGTGCACATACAAGCAAGTAAATGAGAATGCACATGGAGTCACATAGCTCATTACTATATAAGTGAAATATAATAGAGCCTGGACTTTGAGTGAGTACAGAAAAAAGCTAAGCAAAGTCATTGCTGAAAGCTTGACACTAAACAAGCTCTAAATACTTAGGAAAGTGGTTTGAGCAGGTGATGTTCCTGCCCTGGTCCAAAAAAGGGACTTGCTGTTTATAGTCCAAAGCTGATCCACTTGATGTCTTGGTTTGCTTGGTAACTCTGATAACAATAACAGAACACGAACCTCAGCAGTGACTCTCTTGCCAGGCCTGGCTCTACTTCCTGCAAGACCTTTATGCCATATTGCAGTTCCTTCTGACTCTCAGGCATGCTTGCTTGGGACTGGGCTTCCATCTGTTGTGCTGATAGTGGTGAGCTCCTTCTGCAGGTTCATAAGATTATTTTGTTTCTGTGTAAACCAATAAGAAGGTTTATTCAGAAATAAGAAATAGTGAAGTAACTTCCTTTACTCAACATTCCCTTTCCCATTTTGCAAACCTAGACAAGATAATAAGAAAAGCTAGTTCATCTGAAGGCCTAGGCTAAGCCTGGTTTTCATCCTGTGTAAGGAAAAGTTCAATCCCTTGGGCAACTGATTGTTGGCTCCATCAGCTCTTGGGATTTGCTAACTCTGGGTCTGATATCAAGTGAATGTGTTGATTGCACAGGTAGGAGGGGTCCTGGGGGTAAGTGCTTCTGTTGATGAGGTGCTGCAGAAACTCTGAGCTATGCTCAGGAGGAGAACAAAGATTATCTAAATTCACCGCTAAGGATTGTTTGTTCAGTTGCACTTGTTGCTTTATTTAGCTTCTGCCTAAAAATCGGAGGTTGATCAAGGTATTGATAGCAACAACTGACTTATTAATGTCTTACCTCCCTCGTAACAAGTTACCAGTGAGCTTGATGTTTGCTATATGGACGCAAGTCATGAAGGCTCTGAAATGGGACACTTCCTTTTTTTTTTTTTCCCTCTTACTCTCCAGATTTCTGAGCCCCCTGAATATGCTCATTGGCGGTACTGTGGTGGTGCTGGTGTTCCTGGGGTTTGTGTGGGTATCACACAACAAGGATATACTCCGCAGGCTGAAGAAGCAGTACCCAACCACATTTGTAGTGGTCATCATGCTGTCTAGCTACTTCTTGATCTCCTATCTGGGAGATGTCATGGTGTTCATGTTTGGGATCACGCTTCCTCTCCTCTGTAAGTATTTTTCCTCTTCTCTGGGGGTCTTAAGGATGTGTGACTTGAGATTTCTCAGATAAGTCTGCAGAGTCTAAATTGGCTGTTGCCTTTACTATCTCTATTTAAATGATCCCAAAACAAAACTGGGGGGCAGGGGACACAAAACAGCACAAGCCATCTTTAATATTATTAATAAATGGGTACCTGTGGTTACTTAAGTGGTCATTGAGACTTCATCATCTTCCAGTGATGTCATGGCATTGGAGTGTGTCTTAAGGTGAATGCTGCAAGAACTATGCATTCCTTGGACATTAACAATTAATAAGTGTGTTTCTGTCATGCAGTGATGTTTGTCCATGCTTCTCTGAGGCTCCGGAACATGAAGAACAAGCTGGAGAACAAGATGGAAGGAATAGGCTTGAAGAAGACCCCAATGGGCATCATACTGGATGCTCTAGAACAGCAAGAGGATAGTATCAACAAAATAGCTGACTACATATCTAAAGCAAAGGAGTAAGCAACCGCAACGTGGCATTTTTACCTGTTGCAGGAGTGTAGTTGCTATTTACTATTGTTCAAGCTTGCTTTCAGTTTGTGTACAAAACAGGAAATGCACGTGGTACAGATTAATAGTTGCAGGATACAGGTATCCCAAGGTCTTCAGGGCTCCTCTAAGAACATAAGAGCAGCAACCTTTTTCTATTGTATAGCAAAATGTTCTGGTGTTTACACAAATACATACTAACTTAAACGTGTTTGCTTGTCTCTTCTTCTGGGGGGTAGAGGAGGAAGAGATGGAAACCTCTGGAATGCAGTCTCTCATTCTGTCTTGTAGCAAATTTCTCTATTGGCAAGAGTAACACCCCTTTCATCTCAGTTTTACAAGATGTCAGTTTAGCCAGTTTATGCTGGGTGGCACCTTTAGGGTGGCGATGTTCAAGGTGAGCTGGAATATATCAAAAGTGGGTATCTCTTGCATCCTCCAGATCCCTCACTTGAGTGGTCTGTATTGAGACCACGTTGCTGGCTTAACTGGCAAGCAGTAGAGCTGTGCAGTACTTGTAACGAATATGGGTTCCAGTCCTCACCTCACATTCCTCCTTTAGCAGCTGGGAAACAGTCTAAATAGATATAAGCATGAAGAATATACATGGCACTGTGCCTCTGTCAGTTCCAGTAAAATGCACCTTTGTTTTCTCTGAAATCTTGATCTATAGAAACTGCTCCTCTCTGCAGGAGAACCAAACTTCCTTGTGTACCAGCCAAACTGTGGCCAGGCATGGGAGGAAAAAAAAAAGCTTTCAGATATGTTGGATGAGCTAGGTTTCTACCCTATTGATATTTTTAAATACTGCTACTTTAGGACTTACCTTGTTCTACTTTAGTCTGTATAGGCTGTTTTGTAGGTGGAGGTGTATGTGTGTTCTTGAGTGTGGGTCATCTTTTTCTTTCTTCTTAACGAGAATGCAAAGATATAAGTAAAACATGCATCTCTCTGACTCTGTACTTCTGACACTCTTCAAAGGAATAAACTGGATTTCAGGTTTACAAGTAAAAGCAATAAATGTCAAGATACAGTTTTTGAAAACCCATTCCAAATTCATGAAGATATTTGCCTCTAACAACTCCTGAAAGTGGTGTGTGGGATTCTTTTATATATATTTTAACTTAACTGCCAGTTCTGATGCAATTATCTTGGTAACAGGAGCTTACCAACAATAGGGGGAAAAAAGTTGTCCAGGTGACACTCCATTTCAAATGTTCTTGCATTTCTCTTTTCTAACAAAGTAATTAATTTAACAAAAAAGCAAGGATCCTTAAAGTTGAAGCTTTTATGTAACTTACCATGCTGTTTCCATAGTGAACGGTGTAGAAATCTGAACATGTCATTCCATTTAAGTGTTAAGGTGATCAGTATTTATTGAAAATATCTGTATATTCCAGCTGAAGAGTCAGTGGCCTGTTCCTCACTTGTAGCGCATGGTCTTTGTTTTTTGAAAGCTCTTTCCACACTTAAAGAACATAGTAGCCTATGACTTCATCATTACTGTACAATTTTAAAAACTGCACAGTTATGAAGAAAAATAAAGTCTAATGGTGATTACTGAGTGCATTTATTTCAGGTTGGGGAAAGTGGTTGGAAACCGCTTGTCTCCGTTTCTATGGTTGGTGGAACTCCCCAGAGTGGTGGTGGGAGATCTGCTGTCACCCTGCAGCTCATGCTGTAAGCCCATGCATGTGATGAGCTGCTAGCTTTGAAGTCTCTGTATCTGTATTAATTTTGTTGAGGCATGAGGGACCTCTGAGCTGCAGGAATGTTATGGCCTTGCTCTTGCATCGTTACAGAGGCTTCTCAGTGGAGGTGGAGTACTTAAGCATTTGTTTGTGCTGTTTCAGTCTCTTATATAACTCTACTTAACTGAGGTTTTAAATTTCTTTTAATTATCTGAGAGGTATTTCTGCTTCTGAGATTACTGGGATCCATGCCTTCAGCAGGGCTAGGAAGCCAACTCTGCTGCAGTCAAAACTAGTAGCGTGGTCTCTCTCTCTGGCTGCCTCCCTCCTGTGATCACTCAAGAGGCTGCGCTGTGGGAGAACATGGATCAGAGCAGGGCTTCGCACGTCCTGCTGTATCTACCCTGGTAGTAAATGTTGGCTGCTTCTGGGTGGAGCAGTAATTTTGCCATGTTCCATGTGAGGGCTTGGTTAAAAGTACCGAGTTCCTTCCCTTCCCCGTTTCCTGTCCTTTACAAAAAGGGCTGTATGAAAGGGTGCAATGGAAATGTTACTTGCTTTTTTATGTCTCTGCCGTGCAGCAATGGCTCTCCACTCCTCCTTATGTGATACTTAAAAACTATTTGCTATGTCTTGGGAAACCTGGTTGATGTATTGCCTGAGTCTGTGGCACTACAGTTGCAGACAGAAAATCAGAGCTGAGAAGGAGCTGTACAAGTTTGGAAGATGGAGATTTGAAAGAGACTAGGTGGGAGATAAAAAAAGGACAAGGATAAATAAAAACTTGAACTAATGGTAGTGGAGACTACCTTGGATTCGAAGAGGTCCTGGACATTGCTGATACTACAGGGCTATTACAGTAAATGTGGGGAGGAGGGAGTAGGGTGGGACTGGGATTTAGCTGCCAGGGGAAGGTTGCTAAGAGTTACAGGCAGGAGCAAGGAGAGACTCACCTGAAGGAAATCTTGCCAGGAGCTGCAAAGCTGTGCTTTTTGAGCAAGCCTATCAGCCACAGGAAGGCAGGGGAGCACCATGTTAGCAAAGGGAAAGGCTTTGGTCTTTCCCTATGCCTTACAGCTTTAAATGGCTTTCATAAAAAAAAAAAAAAACAAACCAAAAAAAAAAAAACCCAACCAAAAAAACCAAAACCAACTGGCCTCTTGTAGATGTCTTCCACAAGCATGTGACTTACCTGTAGCTCCTTTACAAAAAAGGCTTGCAGCAAAAAAACCTAATGTGATTAAAAAAGGGGAAAATAAAAAAATTCACAAAAATATTAAGGAAAAAAATAAGTCATGTATATGCATGTTTAACCCCATCATATCCAGCCCTTGCAGGAGGGAGACATGCTATTCACACCCCATACTAGGAGGAATGATGAGTTTATATTAAACCCCTGGCAAAGCAAGAGGTAAGGCTCATCCTCCTGCCACTCCAGAGTCCTGTGGAGAGAGACCCGAAATGGCACTTCAGCGTACTCCAAGGTGGCTGTAATTAAGAATTACGTCATGGACAGAGGTGAGTGGTGGAGAATGAAGATTACAGCTCTCAAAGCAGAGCATGGCATCATCTTTTATAATGCTGATCATGTCCAATACCAACTAGACCATGTTCTGAAATAGAGGTAGCTTGAAACCATCAAGTTGAGGTGCTTGATGTACCAGAGCAGTTATTCTGTTCTGTGAGCGTCTCGTTAGCCACGGAAGCGCTGCACACGTCTTACAGAGAGAGCTTTATTTCATTTCTGTTTCCTTAGCCTAAAAAACGAAGCTGTATACATGGAAACCAACTACATTTCTCATGGACAAGAGAATAATAAAGGCGCATGTGTGTGAAAAGAAAGATAAGAGAAAGCACAGCATGTTCCTGCAGAATCTGGCAGCAGAAGGATAACGTGGAAGCAAAATAGTTTGCTGACAAACTAGGAAGATGAGGTTATTGATGCCTCTGAGAAAATACTCCCACAACAAACTGGAGCCTCAAATCCACTTGGCAGACAGATGGCACCGGGACTGTTTGATACCTGATGGAAACGCTTAGCACTGACTTTTCCCATGCCAGCCGTTTTCACCACACTTACAAGTGTGTATCACAAGCTTTGTTCCCAAAGAGTCGTATATACCACCTGGCTTCTGCAGAAAACATCTGCTGGAACAGTTGTAAGCAAAACTTGAATAGTCTTTATTCCAAGTTGTTTTCTTCAGGTCAGTCTGGTCTCTCACTCCAGCTGCTTTGGCAATGGCACCTGGACAAGGACAGTAAGTATTAGGAGGAGGAAATTTCTCAGTCTTATTTCCCAAACCACTTCAGTTTAATACAAACCTTCAGAAACTGTAAAAAGATAAAAAATATAACATCTGGGAGCCCCAAGGAGCTCTGGTTAGGAATTGCTTTTGTTTGTAATTCCCCACTTGCTGTTTGCAATTCTTAATGCCCAGGAAATCGATTTGCATGCAAGGAGTCCCACCACAGAGCGAACAAACACGCAGCTCAGCTCAAGCAGGTTTTAGAGATGAAGCTGAGGATATTGAAGCCAATAAGGAGTTACTAAGATCACACAGGCAGGTGAGAATAAAACCCTAATGCCCCAAAGCCAAGCCCTTTGGCCTAATGACAAAGGACCAAAAAAAAAAAAAAAATCCAAAACCCAACCCCTAAACCCCAACACGTGTCCATGGCTTCGCCGTTCCATGGGCTGTGATAGCAAGTGTTATCTGGCCCATTTAGGACAGAGCATTAACTGATCCCTCCACCCCAAACCCCACAGCCCTCATTTATAGAAACCTCCTGAGGACTTTGAGGGGAATGGCTGGGGCTCATCTTGCTCCCTGACACCCAGCAGCACCCAGGTTTCTTAACCATCACTGTGCAAAGTGAGGGCTGTGCCGGGCAGAGCACCAGCACCATTGTCCTCTGCTTTCCTGAGAGGAGGGGAGGCAGCAGATCCGGCAGCAGTGATGGACCAGCCTGCCACCACAAGCACCGTCTTGGCATGTACAGATAAACTGTGACCCTTACCAGAGCAGATCTTGTTGTCTTAGACATGGCACCAAAGTGCAAGTCCTGGACTGAGATGTAGAAAGGCCAGAAATGCCCAGAGGAGAGGCTATGGCCATAGCCAAGACGGACTGGCCAGGAGAAACCACAGCCCCAGAGCTTGGTTTGGGGCAGAACGGTCATGTCAAACCTGGACTGGGGTCACTGCAGGACCTGCCCCTGCCAAAATTTCAGGACAAACTACTCCTCTGGAACTATTAAGGGAAAAACTATATCTGTGTAAGTATAAATGAAAGCAAAATGTGGCCCACTATATAAAAATGTCAATATTAAACAAAATATGAATTACAAAATACCACTTGACCATTCTTAATTGCAAAGGATTTTCTGTCCTCTTCCTCTAGCCTTAGCAACACAAACAGATGCATCAACATCACTAGCTACAAATAGATCAGTCAGCTTTTGGTATGTATTGAATAATGGTACAGGGCAAAGAACTGTAACATTTCAGGAAAGCAAAAGGTTAAACCTGGTGGCCAGCATTTCGAGAAGCGGCCCATGAATTTGGTACCCAAGTAGGAGCATCACCAAGAGGCAGTTACCATATTTATCACAGTTTGGGACCTCCCCCTCACACTGAAGCTTTTAATTTCATCTAAACCAGATCAGCCAAAGGCAGGGGCATGCGGCCAGCACCTTACTGGAAATCCAGTTCCTGCCTCTGTGCAATGTCTTCAGTGACCTTGGGTGAGTTATGTTGCTGCCTGTGTTTCAGTTTACCCTGGATCAAATGGGCCAAGTGGTGGTGCTTTCTTGTGTAAAGTGAGAGCTAAATAAAAACAGGGCTGCTGAAAAGAGAAACATGGTTTTTATGGGGGACTGAGGACAGACTAACATGAAAAATAATACCTGTTGCTCTCCTGAAGCAAACATCTTGTAACAGCATTTGCCTGTCATAACTAATACGCTATTACTAGCATGCTAACGTTGACTTTCTGTGGGTTTGTTTACCTCCCGAGTGAATTTCCTTTCTTTCACCTCTATGAGGCTGCAGCCTCGGTGCTTGCTGTCACATCTCTGTGCAAGCTGTACCTTAGTGCTGCCGGGGGAAGCAACCACCTGCACCCCAGGAATGACAGCCTGATGCAAAATGATGACGACACACAGCGTGCGGGTGTGTTTGCAAGTCCCACCACAGCTGACGTTTCACAGAATCAATCAGGTTGGAAGAGCCCTCTAGGATCATCGAGTCCAACCATTGCCCTGACACCACCATGTCAACTAGACCATATCACTAAGTGCCATGTCCAGTCTTTTCTTAAACACCTCCAGAGATGGTGACTCCACCACCTCCCTGGGCAGCCCCTTCCAATGTCTAATGACCCTTTCCGAGAAGAAATGCTTCCTAATGTCTAACCTGAACCTCCCCTGGCGAAGCTTGAGGCTGTGTCCTCTTGTCCTGTTGCTAGTTGCCTGGGAGAAGAGGCCGACTCCCACTCTGCTACAACCTCCCTTCAGGTAGTTGTAGACTGCAATAAGGTCACCTCTGAGCCTCCTCTTCTCCAGGCTAAACAACCCCAGCTCCCTCAGAACGACAGCTCGGGAGCCCACTGGGTGACCGCGATTCCCTCCCCTCACGGCCATTGCTAAGTACTTACTGGTTTAAGATAAGCGACGTTACTCTGACGAATGTCATTTAGTAGCTGATCTCTCGGGGTTATTTCGACGAGGGGAGGTGGCCTTCTCCTGGGAACTGGTTTAAGCGTTTTGATGACGTCTTTCAGGTTGGTTTTCTCGGCGGATTCCACGTACTCTGGCACAGAGGGTTTGCGCTGAATCTTCTTCAGCTTGACCACTCTGAAGCTGACGGGCTGCTCTCTGCGCAACTCCTCGGGGGCCGGCTGCCTCGTGCTCTCCTGCCTTTTGTTCAGAGACACAGCCGCGGGGACGGGTGGTTTTGGGGCTCGCGGGGGTTCCTGCATCCTCGGCTGGGGCAGTGGTCCGCCCAACATTTCCCACATCCCTGGAGGCAACCCGAGTCCATTTTCCAGCATCGCTATCAACTCCCTCTGCTCTTCCATTTGCTGCTGCCTTTGCTCCTCTTGCCTCTTTTGCCTCTGCTTGTCCAGGTTTCTGCTGAGCAGGTTGGTCACCACCATCCTGGGCCCTGGCTGTTCGAAGTGATACCCCATTTTAAGGAGGGTGGCGTTGGCTTTCAGCAGCCTGGCAATCTCCATTTCTGCCTGGTGGCCCAGCATGCTCCGCTGGTTGTGAAAGCGGAGCTCCGTCAGCGTCTCGTTGTACTGCAGGCACCTCATGATAGCAACGATCCCTTTGCCAGAGATGCAGTTGGAATCGATGTTCAACGTGGTGATGCTCCTGTTCTCCCGCAGCATGTTGGCCAGTGCAAACGCCACATTGTCATCAGCCCCCACGTTGGCCAAGCTGAACGTTTTTATGTTCTTATTCTTTTTCATAGCATTGACAAAGTCTATCAGCATTTCTTTGGGGATGTTTTCTATGTTGTTCAGGTTGAGCTCTTTCACGTCTGGGTTGTTCTTTCGGACTTTCTCCAAACTCCCTTCTAAATTGGTTTGATTTCCTGAAGGCCTGGCACTTAGCTTCATGAAGCTGGTATCCAGTGCTAACTTTTTGGGGATGTTTAATTTTGATATTTTCTTTTCATTTTCATTTGGCTTTTCTGTGATTTCTCCTGGTTCTGTATCTGGTTTCTTACTTATCTGATCCCTGTGATGGTTCTCATTGGTGTAATTTTCCTTTGTTTCCAATTCAGTCTCATCTGCCTCTTCATCCTCTTCCTCCTCTTCTTCATTATCTTCCTCCTCCTCCTCCTCTCTCTCCTTATTGCTTCCATCTTTGTTTGTCTCCCCAAATTGGGTTCCTGAGTTGGACAAGTGCTCGTTTTTGTAATGTCTCTCCTTTCCCTCTGCTCCCGGCACCCTCCCGCCGGCCGCCTCGCCGCTGCCGCCGGCCTTTCCTTCCGTCTCCTCCGCAGCGCTTCTCTGAGGGAGACAAAACCTCACAGCTGAAATAATTGAACATGGCTTTGTTACATGAACTTTCTGCTCAAATAAAAACGTAGCGGCTGGATTTAGATACCTCTATGCCCATACATTATAGAATAATCCTTAAAAGTGTCATTGCCTGTAAGTCAGGGCTGTGCTGGCTTGCTTGGGAACACAGCAATGATTGCTCTTGAAGTGGATGCAAACCAGTTTCTCATCTTTGCCTATTAAATTAAACCCTGATAATTAAATCCTGTACATATTTAATGCTATGTTAAGGTGGTCCTTGAACCCTTCTGGGGGTTAACAGCCTCTGATCCAAAGTCTCTTTCTGCATTTTGTATAATTTTTAGCGTTCCCTTGACAGAAGAGAAAGTTTGTTGCGTATGCCACAAAGCACTGGAAATCAGTGCTAACCGCTGGCTGCTTGCTCAGCCCGAGGAGGAGGGAAGAGGGCACATCGTAACAACAGCAACACCCAGCACGTGAAACAACAAGGCCATCTGCTCTGGTACCTGCCAGAGCATCGCAGCTAAAGCAGCACATCACTGAAGATAAAGCAAAACATTAGCTCAGTTTTATTTTCAGTCCAGAGATAGGAAACTGGACTCTGCACACAGCTGCTGCAAGGCAGCAGGGCTTCTAGCATCGAAATAAAATTAGTTGCAAACTTCCACCACCTCCAGAGACCCTCCTAGCTGAGATTTTTTTCTAACCATCTTTTTTGCAGTGGATCCTCCACCACTGAGAAATACTCATAAAGTGCTAATAAAGATCAAGATGTTTTCCTCAAAGATTTGCACTACTTCAGGCAGAGCAGTGTCATGGCTTGTGCTTCATCAAAAGTCAGACAAAATGGTCACAAAGTCACTTCTGCCCTCAGGGCTGTGGTTCCCATTTGCTGTAGTAGTGGATGGGGTTAGTACAGGGATCGCTTGACCAGTTGTGAATGCAGCAGGCAGCTCTACACTCAAATTCCAGATTTAACCTCTGAAGTGTTAAAAAAAATTTGTTTCTTTGAGGGTAAGAGTGTTGCAGGAGGAGGGAAAAAACATGTATTTCCCCCCCGGTCCAGAGACAGCCCATGAAACCTGCCCTGGGAAGTCCATGATGTACTGTGCTGTTGTGTATTGGCAAAACCACTGTTTTTTAAAAAAATAAAAATAAAAATCAATCACCTTAAATTCACTTGGGTTCAGGTACGGATGTGTTTCATCTGGACAAGTTCCCATTCTGTTAACCTATTTTTAAGCGTGGCCCTCATCCTGAGAAATATCTAAGTATGACCTTCACTTTATTTCAAAGTCATAAGGACGTTAGAATAAATTTAAATAGTGGATTGAAAAGGGTTGGACTAGTTCATGTTGCTTGCATGCTTGGTCATTAGCAAATGTTTCGCATTGTTAAAGCACAGTGGTTTTGATTTTTTTTTTCCCAGTATGACATTAAATTCTGTAAATTATTACATTAATCATATGTATTAAACTAAGTCTTCTATAGAAAAGCAACATGGTGTTGTTCCATATGCAAAGTCAAACAAGTTCAAGTTGCATCCTCCAAAGTGATTTTATGACAATTTCTCAGTGATTTGCTTTACTGAAACAGAATTAGGATTTTTCTTGTATTAAAAAAGCTTAAGTAAATATTTAGGGAAAGCAATTCAAAAATTACTAACCCTGATGTCAGTCCAAGCTGGATCCTGACATTGCCGAGGCTTTCAGGATGAATTTAAATTTGTTTGTACCGTACCTTACGTGAGGGACGGAAGCAGAGGCAAGTTAAGGTATTAAAGCTATAAAACAGATCCCACAGCAGATGCATAATAAATATTTGTGATTTTTTTGCTTGTTACCTCAGAGGGCAAGAGGGTGACGGGAACTCTCTCGTCCTCGAGCATGCGTCTAGATGCCTTCTGCCAGTACAGGTAGTCAACCAGGGACCTGTGGTCGAAGCTCCCCGTGGGGGGTTTCTCTGTCTGATCTTTCTGTATCATCCCAGTTGGGACTTCGGGGTCCGGGGCCATCACTTCCATCTCACACTGCAGCTCCTTTAGCTCCTCAGGGGACAGGTTTGCCAGGATTGCATCTTCATCGATGTCCTCAGGACACACTTCTTCATCAGAGTTTTGGCTGAGTTCAGACATGTTTGTTCTTCTCTCCTTCCTCTATTATTTTTTAAACCTAAAGAGAAAGATAAATTTCAAAGGATTTCCCCCCCACACACACACTAGTAGTATCTCATTTGGTTAAATCGACAACTTCATGTTTTGGTCATGAGCTCTGGCAGCTCCCAGTCTCAATGCGGGAGACAGACCGTGCGGCTAAGTCTATATTAAGCTGCACTTGGCTGGGTAAAGAGAATTTATGGCGATGCTGCCATGCTCCATTTTCAGCACCCCGTCAGCTGCGCAAACCCCTCTGACATGTGGGTGCAGCTGGTGCGTCCCCCACCGAGCGAGGCAGGAGGCGGCCGTCTGACTGGCCTGTCTCTATCATGGGTGTTATCTGCACTCTCAACCTAACTTGGTTCATCTCAGGTTCATCCTTTTCCAACTTTTTTAACAGAAATAATAAGCAATTACAAGGATTTACTTCATTAATATCCACAGAACTGATGCAACTGTAGAAGAATACCCAAAATCCTTTTTTTCATTACGTGCCCACTCCAGCTAGGATGTACCTCCTTCTTTGTTCAGGATATTTTATAGGCTTCTAAATTCACACAGCAAACCAGAAAGCCATAGCTCTGACACCACTGCGCTCATGGCTGCTTTGTACGAGCAGAGTATTGTGGGTGGGTAATTTTCCCACTACAGTCTGATTTCAATACTGTACATTTGATTAGGAAGATTTCATCTCAGAATTTCAAATATTCTTTGCAAGGGGTATTGAATAAAATCCTCACCTTGCAACTACAAACGCATCTTTCATAGGAGAGAAACCACAGAGAACAGGCTGTGAAACCAAGCCCCACCAATTTTTAAGCCATATTTCCCATTCCAGCCTCAACCACACTCTGCTGGAGTCTGCCAGCAGCAAAATAGTCTCTGCATGACGATGGTCTCTCTTTGCTCTGTTTTGTAACAAGAAAAGTGGTGTTCAAAGCCCTGTTAACCTCTGTTAAAAAGCCATAAACCAAAGGTCCTCATTTAATTAATGCTGTTACACAGCAGGGAAGAGGGCAAAAATTTAAGAACTAAATAAGTGGTAAAGGAAAAAAAATCACAAAAACCCAAGGCAAGAACATAATGGTTCCATTTGCCCCTTTGGTATTTCAGGGGACATTCCTTCTTTTATATTATGCAGTAGCAAGCACAACAGCAGACCCACACATCAATCTATCTGGTCTAGCAGTTTTAACCCCCAGTGATTGCTGTCCATAATGGAGTCCATAAATGGTTTCCTGATGTTATCAAATAAATCAGTGCTCTTCAGTAGCGGGTATGCTATTCTCCCAAATGATGCTGTTTGGGTCACAGAAGCTGTCTATTCAGTGGTTACTTATCGCTTGCTAATTTCTTGACTGTAAATAAAACCCCTGGCCACCTCCTCCTATTTCCATGATCTTCAGCCAGGCCATCCCGGGCCATGGTGTTGTCAGATCTGCTAAATTAAATAGAGTCAAACCCATGAAGTCCTCTCGAGAAGGACAACAAGGGTACTCAGAACACTATCAGGTATTTGAAAAGCAAGTTTTCCTCTAAGCAGAAATACATTGCTTGTCAATACCACGATTACGCTTGTATGAAGTACGAAACGCCGTACTTCTGGGAGCGATGCCTTCTCCATCAGATGCAGAGCAAAGGGCTGCCCGGTGACACCTCTCCTGGTGACACGGGTGCTAATACCACAGATTTCCAAGGTGGGTATCACATTTTGCCTACTTTAGGTCTCCTCCTAAATTACCTTGATACACAATTCACTTCCTTTTCTAACATGTTGCTTAGTGTTTTGGTGCTCTGGAAACAGCACATTAAGGCAACAAACGACACCCTCCAGGCTGGAGACACACTCACGGCCAGATTTAGAAGTCCTTTCCAAGGCAAAACTCCCATCTTCTTCCCGATAACATTTGCAGGTATTCCCATCGGAGCTTTCCAAAATAATCACTCTTTCCTCAACCTTCATCAAGACAGGAAAGCCACTTCCATCGGTAGCACTTGCTATTTTCATACCAGTTTGACACTTGCTCAGGAATCCCCAGACTAATAAGCTGCTGCACGAGGTGCTCCGTTACCCAGTGCAGAGCTGTGCCAGCAGCTACGCTCAAAGCATGAGCAGAAGACAAGAGGTACTTGCAGCAATCACAAAGGGTAGCAGCTCAAAATTCATGCTAAGTAGGTACCTAACAAGTATTAAATAAAAGTACTTTAGGAGCAAACTGATAGAAGAGAAGGTCTGCCCTCAGCAGCGAACAATTCATACTTACCGCTTCTCAGGCAGGTACTCACGTGTGGATGAACTCTTGCATGAAACCCAGCAGGCTCTCGTGCAGGATTGTTTCACTTTGCTGATTTTTCTCGCTTGTGCATTTTCTTCAAAACTTCCAACCTATCTCTCTTGAAAGCCAAAGGGTTGACAGGTTTTTAACTCAAATATCAGAGGGGCCAGCTCCTGTGTCACCATTTGACGTGAAGCAGGCCATCAATCCATGCTTCAAGTGCCTAAAACATGTTCTATTTTTAAAGTAATTGATGGGACACATGCTGATGCCAGATGCTTGAGAGCAATTTCTATAATGTTGGCTTTCATTTTTTTGCTTATAAACCCCACACATTTATTTCCCGTTATTACCAATCCATGGCATTTCCAAGTACCAAGGCATTAACTGGAATGAGTTGGAGTGTAACATAACCTTGCATCACTTGTAAGAAACTCGTAGGCTTTATGGGGCACTCTAAAATTGACAAACAGTAGCACACACCAAGTATGTCCAGCAAGGCAGTGTAACGCAATATGGGGATTATAAAGGGTCAGCTGATGGGATCTTAACAATAACAACCACTAAGTAACGAGAGCGATCAGAGAGAGACACCCTGTGGGAAAAACACCAGGGATCGTCTTGGGGAAAAAAAAAAACAACCTCCAAACTGTTACAGATATAAATATATCAGATTAAGTTTGTTGCTTAAATAGAGTAAGGACATCTGACTTTTGAGGTGTTTGCCCAAGTCGCTTGACAGAGAGCTGCAAAGCCAAGCCCCCGAGCCAACCGGCAGGCGCGGCGGTGGCTGGCGTGGGGACGGGATGGCACGGGCATATCCAGTATAGCAATTATTTACTCTTAACTCTTTCTTTATTCTTCTGATTTATCTATGCTCTGGGTTTGCACAGCAGAGCCTCAGTCGCACAAAAACCTCACACTAAAACCAGTAGCTAGAATTAAACTTTAAAATATCCTCTCCTAGAAATAAACTTTAAAATATCCTCTCCCTTTTGCAGCCAAATTTATAATTTCCTTGGAAATGGTGCAGGTTGGTACTATTAAACCAGAACTGTAATAACACAACACCAAGGACTCTTGGAAGAGTGACAGCCACCATCATAACCTTTTGAACGAGTGATCGCCTCCATGTTTATATGAAACACTGAATTCAGCACAAGCCAGATGAGACATGATAAGAAATGGAGTCATTCTAGGAAACAATGTCACCCTTCACAGTAAACATAGGGTGTATCTTTCTTTTATAGCGTTCAAACTTATCACAGCCCCATAGCTCGTATCATCCCGCCACTAAAACGTGCCTGTGGGCAATGATGCAGGCAAGGCCACGAGCAATTTTGTTACGTACATACGGGGCATGTCCTTCCCTAACCTCAGCCTGGGAACAGGTGGAAGGTTTCTTCTAGAGTTACTCCAGTTGAGCCCTGGCTGGCTGCAAACTCTTCTCCATCTGCAGCTCTTCGATGACACTCTAATCATTAAATATAAATTGAGAATCATGCCTGCTGTGTTTGTGATGGTCTGGAGATGTCCTGGGAGACAGAGCACATCCCTCTGCAGTCAAGGACTTGCTGAAGGATTTGTGGTGATTCCCTTCATGAGGGACTGACATGGATAACAAAGTTGGATGGATGGCAAGGAGCTGCTTCTTGGTTAAAAGTCTTGCTGCTCTTTCATGAAGGCCCTGACATCTGTGTCCTGTGTCCTCCTGGGCTACTAGCACCAATCATGACTCACACCATCCCTTCTTCCAAGGAGGAACATCACATCAGGTTTGACTTGCTGCATCAGGGTGTGGGGTAATTGCATTTGATGATAACTCTGTCCTGGGAGGTGATCCATGTGGTCCTGAACCTGTGTCCAACAGCTACGAGGGGAAGGGGAAGGTTCTGCTAGACAAGGCAGGAGGTTGTGCATCGGACAGGGTGTTGCCACCCTTACCCGTTGGTAGTGTGGGCATCACAGCAATGCTTGGCAACAGGGGAGAGTGTCTTCTTTGGAGACCTCAGCCAGACATGATAGACACACTGGCCTGGCATGTAAGGGTGCTTTGCCAGTTTGTGACAGGACAGGGTAGGTGGAGGAAGAAGTTAAACAAGAGGGAAAACATACAATTGCCTCTTCTTCCTCCATCCAGGCCTAGGGTGGGATCAACCCTGAAGTCCCATCCTGTAGGTCCCAATGGTGGGGTCAGGTTTCGAGAGTGACTGCAGTCTCCAAAGTACCAACAACACATCAGTGCAGGCAAGGACCATTGCTGGAAATACCAGCCACAACAAAATCCATCATGCAAAGTTTATACCTGAAAACATGAACAGATGCCACGCACAACCTCATCCCTTCTCCTGGCAACATCATCTATGCCAGGATGAAGGTCCATTTTCTCACTGCTTGGTGAAACAGCAAACATCCATATATGCAGAGTTACCCAAATTACATAAATCCAAATGCTAACTGATTCTAACGAAGGCTGCATTATGTGGGAAAACATGGGCTGCCCCCAGATTAGAGCTGTAGGTCCCCTTCCTCTGTTCTACACAAATACCATGTTCGTTGCTTTGTCTAGGTCCCCGGTGCCTGTGCTGGAAAACAGATAATTGGACTTAAATTAATAACCATTAAATAAAATAAACACAATTAAGAGTTTGCTCCTATTTGCTTTAACATGATGGATTTCAATATTTGTGTGAGGCCCTGATATAGCTAAAGCTTTCAGCTTTCTACCTTAGAAACTTATTAAATATGATAGAAAAGCACAAAGGAGATCGAAGAACAGTGTAGAAAGCAGAAATCTTCCTAGGAAAGGTGTGAACTTATCCAGAAAGTGCCAGGCAAACGCAGGGATGGGGAGCTTCTCCCCAGGCTCAGAAGCCGCTCTCCTGCATTAATCCCCAAAGCCCAGGAGATGGAGCAAACCTTCAGCCTTTGTAGGATTTCCTACAAACATTTTGGGGCTGGCTGCGCCAGGGCAGAGGCTGCTCATCCATCCAGGAGCCGCATATTAATTCACTCTGGCCAACAAGTTTCACATAAGCCTACTCAGGCGCGTTATAAAGATTTGTGACCTTCAAAGATCTGTCTGTGCTCGGGGAGGGGGGTCCAGGTCCCCAGTCCCTGTGCTGGAGGAACATCAGACGCCAGCGACCCGTAGGGCTTGCGGCAGCTCCCACGGGAGTTTGTCCTCCCACATCCCAGCATGTTTCCGTTCAAAACAGCAGAGAAAAAGCAGGCAGCAATTAAAAACATCAGGCATGGCTTATTTTAAACCCAGTGCCCTAATGCCTTTTTAAGGATTCCTGGCAAGGACTAGTTTTTCTTCTTCATCCATCAACTAAAAAGCACTCAGAAATGCTCCATTACGCACGGTTTTATGTGGGTTTTTATTTCCCCTCCACGCTCTCCTCAGCAGCATCTTCTGCCTTCTAAAGAGAGAGCATTTGTGACGCTGTAAAACTGAACCCTGCGGGTGTTTTACTTTGGTGTTTCACATCGCTCACCTCTTGGCTTTGTTCTGGATCATACTAAATAAGAATTTCTAAATATTTCTTCAAACTGGAAGGGGCAGGAGGGATTTCAGAGGACGAGAGGCAGGAAGGCTCTTCAATGGTCAGTCACTAGATGGCCTCTCTCCTCCTGGTGAGGAAGGGCTGCGGTTACAGAGCAGACAGCACAGGCGGGGCAGCAATTCAAACAAAGCACAGGTAAGTTGTGTTCCAGCTGTGAACAAATCTGATAATAATTACAAATATGTCTTTCTTACCTCTTCAGCTGCACTATAGACACCTGGTCTCTGAACAGTCACACACGGGTATCACAACATCGCTCCAGAAACACCGTGCGACAAAGCAAGCTGGAGGTCTGCAAAAGGCAAAGTTAAGGGTCCTGGGGAAAAACTGGCAAAAATCAGGTGTTGCACAAGCTGCGCAGCATTGCCAGCTCCCTCGTTGGTGATGGGCAGGAGGTCCCACAGGGACATTGTGCCCTCCCTCTCCTTCCCTGTGCCACCCAAGTTCGACCCCAGCCCTTTGCTACCCACCCCAGGCAACATCTGGGAAAGGGAAGTTGCATCTTCTTATTTTCTCCTCTTCTGGGCCTCCTTCTTCACTCTTCCACTTGTCATAAGAGTTTCTAAGAGCACAGCTCTTGCAGGGCTAGGCATGCAGAGAACAAGAGGGGTTACAAGGGCTGCACCTGCCATGCTACTGCTCTTCGATTTCCAGCTCCTCCGCAGCTTGGCTCTTGCTTACTGAAAGCTGCTGTCAGGCTCCGAACTCTGGCCCTGGAGGTTTTATGCCCAATATCCCCAAATACAGCAAACCGTCCTCAACCCAAACCTACCTCAAATTCCCATCTTCTCAACACCATCATCCAAAATTGTCCTGGTCCTGTCTGAGCAAGCCGAGAGGCCGGGCCGAGTGCCAGCGTTGTGCCAACACGGACGCGTTAGACTGAGTTAAATCCTGAACGCTAACGGAAAAGCCAATACAAAACTCATCGGCTAAAGCATTAAAGTAAAGGAATGCAAACAACACTTCACATGGGGCACAGACCTTGTGACACCCTCATTTCCTTTTTTAAATGAAAAGCTCTGAGAGTGCTGATAAATAACCGCCAGCACGCACCGATACCATTCATTCTGGGTAAGGTATTGGACTTTGTACCCCTCAGCTTCGTGCTCGAAACACCGATGTTTTATAACAGCTGCAAGCACAATTCAACGAACGAAGAACTTGCAAACACACAAACCTCAAAAACTACTTGGAGAAATGGAAAAGTACAACGTCATGGAGGTATTTTTAGTGGGCACATCTACAAGTTCCTGTTAATGCCTATTTCCACCAGCAACCTGGAAACAAGCTTAAAATTCAGTGGTGGTGGTGAAGCTTAAGGATGCCACAAAAAGTAGGAAATGGCAAATAACTCTGAAGAGAGGAGAGTGAGACTGAATAACCTCAACTGCTTGGTGACCAGGGTGCAAAAGCCATTGTACATCTAGAAACCAAGTCGCTGTTCCAGAAAGGTGGGCGTCTCAGTGGGCACAAACCCGAAAAAGGACCCAGCAGATGAGCAACACAAACCCTGAGAGCCACGCTCCAGCTGGGAATGGCTGCAGCAACTTTTTGGTGCAAGGACAGATGAGCAAGAAGCATTTCCAGAAACACGAGGCCACCTCTGTCTGCGCATCACTGCCGAGCTGGGGCTGGGCAGCGGGTCCAGGGAGAGCGACCCTCCCATGAGGATGCTGCATGAGCCCCGCTCGGCTCCCGTGGGGCAGCTGTGCCCCGGCAAAGGCACCGAGAGCCACTCCTCCCTCCCCCTGCACCGTGAGAAATTCATACTTACAGATGTGTTTTGGGAGGGTCTGAACTGCCCTGGGCCAAGCTTCCCCCAGCCGAGGCCACTGACCCTCTGCACCCAACCTAACACCACAGGCCAAGAGAAATCAGAGCATGGTGATTTACTCTCTCTTACTCTAAAGCCCTGAAATCACAGAATCACAGACTGGTTTGGGTTGGAAGGGACCTTAAAGACCATCTAGTTCCAATCCACCTGCCACAGGCAGGGACACCTTCCACTAGACCAGGTTGCTCAGAGCCTCATCCAATCTGGCCTTGAACACTGCCAGGGAGGGGGCAGCCACAGCTTCTCTGGGCAACCTGGGCCAGTGTCTCACCACCCTCACAGGAAAGAATTTCTTCCTAATATCCAATCTAAATCTCCCCTCTTTCAGTTTAAAACCATTCCCCCTTGTCCTATCACTACTCTCCAGCTTTCCTGTAGGCCCCTTCAGGTACTGGAATAACACACACTGCACTTTTCCAAGCACTCGAGTAGAAACAGGAAGAATGCTGAAGTGGTTTTGGTAAGCACACTTTTTAGTTTATTGACCTATACAAAATAATA